>NC_046232.1:2706629-3012129 GCF_009819885.2 Catharus ustulatus | reverse complement strand
AGGTTGAATAAGCAGTTTGGAGAGGCTTCAGTGCAGCTTCTTTGTATCATCCACATCCATTAATTCTGGGCTCCCAGATTTTCACCCAGACTCATGATGTCTTTTTTGACTGGAAATTTAGTGAAGATCAGTCAATGACTCCAAGTCTTTAAGTCTAACTGATGTATTCTGGGAGACAGGACACCTTCTGAATTCCTCAAAGTAAGAGGGTCTCAAAACTGATTGGGAAAGTGGCTTTTCCCCAAAAGTTGCAGGTACCACTTGATTTGTCAGCACCGTTTCCCTCTTTGCTGAAGTGTCTGTGTTAACACGACCGAGTTATCCGAACAATCTGAGTTTTGTTCTGCAAACCTGTAAGGCCTGATTAGAAACTGTCACCTCACCAGGAACTGTGGCTTCAGGGAGTAAACATCCACTGCTAATAGCAAAGTAAATATCAGGTGGTTTACCGAGGGTTTCTTCCTCCTTCTGACTCCTCCCCACCCTTAAAAGCAGGGGAAAAAATCCTCCTCCACTTGGATATCTCAAACTGATGACACTGCTTGGCTTATTCTAGAGTAATTTGTATGATTTCATCCTTACAACCCTAGAAAGTTGACTTGTTTTGCCAAGAGAAAGTGTGGGAGGGAGGAGCCGCACTGGAAATAAGGAAACCAGAGGGAAATTGCTACAACTGGGATGCCTGAATGCAGAAAATCAGGTTACTTTGAATACCCTGGTGTTAGGTTTCTATGCTGGATTTCTGTGCTGAGTTGGCTCCTCCCAATGGCATGTTTTTACCCATTGAACTTAACTCTGCAAGGGCTGGCAAAAACGGTTTAATATTTTTTAAATTGAATTTTGAAATTTAAATGTGTTTCCACTGAATTTTAGTTTTTTTATGTTAAAGTGTTAGCATTTTTAAACTGGATTTTAAATTAAAAAAGATCATTAGAATAATCAACATCTGTCCTTTCGTTTTAGGTGAAAGAAGAGATGCTCTTTGAGGCCCTAGTGACCAGAAAGACTGTGACAGTGGGAGAGAAGCTGATCTTACCATACAAATTGGCAGAGGTCAGTACATGGTGTTTGTTATTAAAAGGCAACTCTTGGAATGGTTTTCAATACTTTGAGATGCACACTCAGAATTTCTTTCAGTTTTTATTTATTTATGTCAGAATAATGTAGGAGAAGCTAATGGGTGTCCTAATCTAGGAAATTATTGACTTTTCTTCTCTTCCATTCCTGGAAGGCAGGTTTGTACTTTATTCTGATGGTTGGTAAGTGCTTTAATGACTTGTGGTTGTGCTAGTCCAAAGCACAGTTGTGCATTGCTAGGTGTGTATGTGGCTGCAGGTGTTCATCTCCAGGCATGATTCCTTAAGTGGGAGCACTGATTCCATAGCAGAGTGCTGACTCAAGACTCCAGGTGATTTTTTTGTTGCCTTCTTGAGTGCCTGTGTTGGTGGTGGTTCTTGTATGGCAGGAGCTGCAGATCTCGATAGGAGAGTCCCAATAGCTGTTCCTCACACCCCTCACAACCTGGGCTCTTGTGTGATGCTTTGGAGCAGCCACAGCTCCATCAGCTTCTCCCAGACTCCAGTGTAGTTATATGAGATCTAAATGGGATTTGCAGGAATTCTGGATTCTGTTCTGTGGCTGGTAAAGAGAAACAAATTTTTCCTCTTATATTCTTCAAAGTACAAGTTCTGTTCTGCTGAACTACTTGTTTTGGCTATTTCTGCCTTTAATCTGCTTGAATCCCCCAGAGTAGGAGCACTGAGCATCACACCATGCTTGGTCCCTCCATTCCCTCTTGTTGTAGGGTTTCACCTTGAATAGCATCTCAAGAGCAGCCTGTTGTGTCACAAATAAGTTAACAGTGTTGTCACTGGATTCAACTGGAGATATTTTGACGCCTTTTTCCAGGGGGTAAAAAAAAGTATCTTTTCTTCCCCTCTGAGAGGGTGTGTTTAAGCTCAGTGACTGTTCCTGAGCTTTAATCTTTAGAAGTGAAGTGTTGCCTTTGTGCAAAAGTGAAATGTGCCCTAACAAAGGGCACACAAGGGCTCTCACTGTGTCTTTGTGATGGACATTTAATCAGTGTAGTGTTTCTAATTTTTTCCTTCATCTTGGGCACAGACATAAAAAAAAAAGGCTAAAAAAGTTTAGAACTGATCTATAACTACCCTTCTGCTGGAGGGACTTCAGAATCGTGGTATCATAGAGTAGGCTGGGTTGGAAGGGACCCTAAAGATGATCTTGTTCCAAACTCCTACCATGAGCAAGGACACCTGCCCCTGGAACAGGGTGCTCCAAGCCCCATCCAACCTAGTCTTGGACACTTCCAGGCATGGGGCAACCGCAGCTTCTCTGATCAACCTATGCTAGGCCCTCACCACCCTCACAGCCAACACTTTCTTCCCAATATCCCATCTAATCCTACTCTCTGTCAGTTTGAAGCCATTCCTTCTTGTCCTGTCCCTTGCTTCAAGTCCCTCTCCAGCTGTCCTGGAACCCCTTTAGGCACTGGAGCCTTCTCCAGGCTGAACAATCTCAGTTCTATCAGCCTTTCCTCACACCAGAGCTGCTCCATTCCTATGATCACCATGGTGCCTCCTCTGGATTCTCTTCAGCAGCTCTATGTCCTTCTTGTGCTGGGCTCCAGGGCTGGGGCAGCTCTGCAGATGGGGTCTCACCTGAGCAGGGCAGGCAAAATCCCCTCCCTTGACCTGCTACCCAACATCTGTAGTGTATTGACACTGCTGGGAACAGTCGTACCTTGATTCTCCTTCTGTTGAGTTGGAAGAAACCTGTTTAGAACTAGAGTGGCTCAGCATGAATTTCTCAAGTGCTTTCCCAAATGTTTTTGGTGATATGGCTGCTCCCTAATCTCAGGTGTCCCCTTAGAAAGATGTATCACCAATATCAGTAGAAGAAAGGAAAGATCAGGGTGTGGAGTCTGTGTGTGAAGACAAAGGAGTGCAAGGCTCCTTAGGGAGTGGTTGATGTGGTCTCCATGGCAAAATCCTTTTGGAAGAAGCTGTGAATTGAAAGATAAGCACTTTCCTTTCTTTTTGTTGGCCTCCTTACATAAACAGCATCCTGACCACCAAATTTTATTCAGCAGTGACCCCGCTCTAGGAGCAGGTTCAATGCTCACAGAGCAGAATTTGAGATGCTCGATCTTGAACTTCCCCATGGTAAGAGACCTTCTTCTGTCTTCCTCTGGCTCAGGGAGAAGGAGGAGTGACTTAAATTCAGATCTGTTTGAATCAGGGAGGGTGGGATTAATTTGACATTTTGGAACTTCACAAAGACTACTGATGTCTTATAACCCCCACTTATGACTCACTGGACTCTTGGGAATCAAGGGACTGGTTATTCCTGTATATTTAACAAAGGGGCATTGTAGTTGGCTCCAATGGATGGAGCCGTTGAGGGTTTGAGGATTTTCAGACGTGGCTCTCCCACCATAACCTCTGTAGTTCATGGGCAGCTGCCTTTCCTGATGGATACAGCAGCTATTTTATTCTTCAGATGCCTGTGGGCTTTTTCATAGCTTGGTATACTGAAAGTTTCCGAGGAGTTTGTATGGAAAAGACTCTGTTCCACAGGCTCTCAAAAAAAGGATTGCATAATGCTATTTTGACATGTGCTTGCTTCTTTACACCATCAAGAAGAGCAGGTTGGATCTACCAAGAGAAATGGTAGATGCTGCATCCCTGGAAATGTCCAAGGCCAGGTTGGGTGGGGCTTGCCCATGGTAGAGGATGGATCAAGATGAGCTTTAAGGTCCCTTTCAGCCCAAACCACCTGAGATTCCATGTAAAAACCTCAAGATTTAAGTTTGGGATGGGTTTTGAGGTTTGATGAGATTCCTATGTGCATCTGCTCCATTCTGGAATGTTTCACTTTCTGTGCTCGACACAGGGGCTGACATTTGCTGATCCCTTTCATCAGTATTGGAGTATGTGGAGATGACAACTCCGCTCAAAAATGCTTTTCATGGAAAGTGAGTGTGATCATTCCATGATCCCAGCCTGGCTCCTGAGAGATCTGTGCCCTCAGGGTCCTGCTGTGAAACTGTCACCCCCCTTAACAGTCTTGAATGGGCAGAGTTGGACTGAAGGGATCCTTCCCTTTGGTACTTTGTAGCTGAGACTGGAGTTTTATTTTCCAAGCCAATCCTTTTCTCTTCCCCTTTCCCGAACTGCAGCCCCAGAGCCCATGGAGAGACTGCCTTTGTTGGATTTGCAGTGATGTCACATTCCTGGCTGTCTGTGTGCTCCTGCCTTCTTCTTGTGCACTGATTGGAAACACAGTCCTGTGGTTTGGGGCTTTTTGTCAGAAATGGTGGTTTGAACACTTGGCAGCTTGCTTGAAGCATTCTCTTTCAGTTATGAATTGATACCAGACTGACTGTTCCTGGTTCTGTTCATCTTTGCAGTAATTTGGGTAAAACTACATCTTTTATTCTGGCATGTTTTGGGTAGAAGGTACTGCAAAGTGGGGACAGCTTGTGGATGGACACCATGGGACCTTAAAGCCCATCTCATTTCACCCCCTGCCATGAGCAGCAGCACCCTTCCACTAAACCAGGTTGCTCCAAGCACTGTTCAGTCTGGCCTTGGACACTTCCAGGAATGGGACAGCCACAGCTTCTCTGAGCAGCCTGTGCCAGGACCTCTCCAGCCTCACAGGGAGGAATTCCTTCCCAATATCCCATCTAACCCTGCCCTCTGACAGTGGGAAACCATTCCTGCTTGTCCAAAGTCCCTCTAGGCCCTTGTCCCAAGTCCTTCTCCAGCTCTCATGGAGTCCCTTTAGGCACTGGAAGGGGCTTTTGAGGTCTCCCGATACCTTCTATTCTCCCAACAGTTGGAAGCCTGCAGTGTTGAAAGAGAAACTGCAACTGGCAACCACCTCCTCTCTGTTTATTCATGTTGTACTTCCTCTCTTGGGACTTCCTCATGATGGCTTTGCCCCAGGAGCTGAGTTGGGGTTTTCCCTCAGGAATAATGTGCCATTTTAAAGTTAAGCAGAAATATTGACTTTGTCAATTCTATGTTTCTTTTAATAAAGTCAAGACTTTTTGATTCTTGCCCACATATAATTATTCTGATAGATGATCTCAGAGGATCCAAGGACTGGATTCCAGTGCCTAAAGGAGGCCTACAAGAAGTCCCCAGAGTGAGTTTTTACAAGAGCCTGGAGTAACAGGACAAGGGGAAATGTCTTAAAACTGTCAGAGGGCAGGGTTAGATGAGATATTGGGAAGTAATTCCTTCCTGTGAGAGTGGTGAGTCCCTGGCACAGATTGCCCAGAGAAGCTATGGCTGTCCCATTCCTGGAAGTGTGCAAGGCCAGACTGAACAGTGCTTGGAGCAACCTGGCCTAGTAGGAGGTATTGCTGCCCATAGCAGGGGGTGGAATGACATGGGCTTTAAGGTCCCTCTCAAACAGTCTGTGAATCTTTGGTCTAGATCAGGTAACAGGTTAAATGTAACACTGAAGTCCAGTGAGGAGATAGGGTTCCAGCAAATAAATCGGTGCCTTCTGTGTGCCAGCAGTTGCTGGTGCCATCATCTTCAACTGAGCAAGTTCTCCCCAGTAGAGTGATTTCATTTTACTTTATTTTACCAAGGAACATTCAGGGTGTATGGCAGCAGCACCTGTTCAAGCAGAGCCATAGGTAGGAGCAAATAAATAGTTGTGAACCAAACTCCAGGGTGGGATTCTTGGTGTGTGGTCAGTGCCTGTCCTTGAGCTGTTACAGGGATTATGGGATGAGCATGTAGTTTTTCAGGAAGGCCCTACAAAGCAGAACGTGCCATCAGCTTTGCTCATCGTTCAGTAACTCATGGTTTATTACTTGGAGGTTGTGTCCAACCATGGTTTTGACATTTGAGTACACCCCCGTGTCACTGGAGCTACAGCTCTTTCTGAAATTAAGGAGAAGGCAGTCAAGGGGAGATCTGGTTTTGCAGGGAAAAATCAAGACTACTTTCTTTTGCCTCTCATGGCTGTGGCACCATGGCAGACACGGGCTTGACTTGAGACTCTGCAGGGGAGCTGCCATCCTCTCTGCACCTCCAGCACCTCTGGCAATCAACAGCACCACATTCATAAATAATATTTATATTCATCTCTGGCAGCTGCCTCTTATCTCCTGAGCCACACTGGCTCATCTGCCATGGAGCTGCCTCCTGGAACCATCCATTCTTCCTTTTATAGCACTGTATGGTGTTTTAATGTAGTGTTTGAAACGACTGTGCATTTTGGGCAAGCACAAAGGTTTAGAAGCTTTAGGGCATAGATAAACTTAGGAAAAAGGCTGCACAGACATGGAAGGCTGCACTTGTGTGCTGAGGTCTTGGGCTGTTGTCCAAAACAGCTGCCAAAGACTTTATCAGGAGCAAGATGGTACATTAATGGAGCCAGCACACTTCATAGGTTTCCAGAGAAATCACTCTGCAGTGTTTGGTAACAGCGAGCTGGAGAATGCCACTTTGTTTAACATGGGAAGGACTCTTGGAAAAGACTATGGGAGCAATGGAGCCATCAGTAGTAGTAGTGGTGATTGGTCTGTTTTGATTCAGATCTTGAGCATTGGGCATCTCTGCAGCCACAACCATCTTCTCCTTGATAAGGTAAAATACAACAGGCAGAGAGCTGAAAAAGGGGAAAATGGGATTTCAGATTTTAATGGCAACAAAGTAACATGCAGTGGGTTGCTGTTGTCCTTCCCAAAGTGCTCCTCAACTCCAGACTCTGGGCTTTTTTTTTAATATATTATTGTGTGCATTTTTGCAGTTACACTGAGCTAGGAAAGTTTCACAAGTTTCACGATTCAGGTATTCAGAAGGGAAAAAAAAAAGATGCACTAAATATCAAGAGACTTGACTGATGTTTGGTAGGAAACATGCAGGAGCCGAGCACTTCAGTCCCATCTTTGTGGAGAACTTGAAAATCTTAAAAATCTCTCTCTTGATCCTGTTTGTAATTTGAGTGTCATCTCAATCCATGCAAGGAACTGTCTTCCTGCTTCTATCTAAATAAACCAAGGAATTCAGGTTTTTTCCATCTCCACTCACTGCAGGTCTCTAAGCCATTGCACTATGCCTTGACTCATCCACTCATTTAACTGTCTCAAACCCATCTTGGTTGGTGGTTCCATCCCCTTTCCATGATGCTGGAGACAAGCCTGTGGTTGAGCTCTGCAAGAATCCCTGTCTGGGTTCCATCCCATCTGTTGTGTTTGTCAGGCTGGTGTCCAGCACCTACTTGTCTGTTTTTCAGTAGTCTCTACAATTTTTCCCTGTTCTTCACCCAATGAGAAAAAATTCATTATCTTAGTAAGTATATCTGTTTATGAGTCCTGTTTTACATTCTTCCAGGAAAAAAAATTCCATTATGTTTTAAATTCATTAACTTAAGTAAAACGATTGGTATTTCTCAAGCAACTGACTTTGCTAACAGACATTATTTTAACAGATCTTTATAATTTTAAGCCATTTGTCATCAAGGACATTCTACCCTAAGGGTTAGAAAGCTAATTCACACTTTTGGGAGAAATCTGATGTGAAATTGTGCAACAGAAGGGAAATAAAAGATGTGAGACAACTTCTTGGTCAACAACTGATCTGATTCTTGCCTGTGTTTAATTCTGGAGAGCTGTTGGGAGCTGGTTGCTTGATGTGGTGGGTGTCACTATAAGCATGCCCTGTATTTAACCAAATGTGTGTTCAGAGTTGTAGGTGGAAAATGGGTGTCTGAAAATTCAGAGGAACTGAAAGGGACTGAGTTATACCTCCAGCAAGGCAGCTGTTGGGGAGAAGATGTTGGACCAGCAGCCCCATCTCCCCCATAAACTGGGCAGCAGGGAGAGGGGTGATTCTTCCCCTCTGCCCTGCTCTTGTGAGACCTCACCTGGAGAGCTACCTCAGCCCTGAGATCCCCAATGTCAAAAGGATGTGGAGCTCCTGGAGAGAGTCCAGAGGGGGCCATGGAGAAGCTCCAAGGCCTAAAGCCCCTCTGCTCTGGAGCCAGGCTGGGAGAGCTGGGAGTGGAGAAGAAAAGGTTCCAGGGAAACCTTAGAGACTCTTCCAGGGCCTAAAGGAGTTCCAGGAGAGCTGAAGAGTGACTTGGGACAAGGGCCTGGAGGGATAGGACAAGGGGGAACAGCTTCCCACTGCCACAGGGCAGAGTTAGATGGGATATTGGGAGGGAATTCTTCCCTGTGAAGCTGGTGAGGCCCTGTGCAGGTTGCCTGGGGAAGTTGTGGATGTCCCATCTCTGGAAGTCTCCAAGGCCAGGTTGGATGGGGCTTGCAACAACCTGGGCTAGTGGAAGGTGTCCCTGCCCATGGCAGGGAGTGGAACTGGATGACCTTGTAGGTCCCTCCTAATTCAAACCTGTCTGGCCTTCCATGATCATGTCTTTGTTCTAATCGCCAGATGCTCTTCAGCAGCTGGGTGCTTCATGCTGTTGTTATGTGGCCATGGAAGGTCATCATGGAACTGTTCTGTGACTGTGTCCAGAGCATCCAAATTACAATTAAATCTGTTAAATGTTTTTTATTCTGCATAAATAGATGCAGCTGTAAGTCCATGTGAAATCAGCTCATGATTAGTTAGAAAAGCAGTGATGCAATTCAAGTCAGATTTACAAACCAAAATATTCAGGCTCCTGACAAACATTTGCTGAGGTCTCCATATCTTTGGTTTCATTGTCCTTTCATCCTCTCGTGTTCATTGTCTCTGGGTCTGTGCTGGCTCAGCAGAGCTAGAGACTTCTTGGAGTGGGAGGAGAGTTGGATTTGTGTCCTTTGGGTGAAGGAGAGAAGAGAGAACCTTTGTTGAGGAGTGATGGACCAGGCACATCTTTCTCTTTTGGTGCCACAAAACCATTAGTTTTTATTTTTCCACATCACCAAGTGTCATTTTACCTGGACCTTCTTCACCTGGGATGAATTTTTGCTGGGGAAGACACTTGGAATGACCATCACAGGATGGTTATTTGGGTGATAAACTCTGCTATGTGAGGGATTTTAAATCAGGGAGAACATCTGATTTTCAGCACAAACACTTAATTTTGAGCCCAGTAACAATTAATTGGCAGAGACACAAGGTAGAGAAGCCTTGTGAACTGTAATGAGTTGAAAAAGTATTTCATTACAGCAATGAGCTGAGTGATGCTTCATGCTCTATATCCTTGTAGTGTGACTGGCTGATGCCTTTTTCAGCCCATTAAAAGGCAGAAGAAATGGAGTTCCAGGGCCAAATGGCAGAACATTACCTAAAAAAAAAAAAAAAAAAAAAAAAGGATAACATCATAGTTGAAATTAATCACGAGCCTGAAAATATTCAAGGAGAAAAAGCAAGAAGGCAAAATAATTAATAGCATGAAGAAATGAAAATTCTCAGTCCTGAGGTGTAAGGACAGGGACACTTAAAGGAATAGAAAGCAGCAGAACTGCTGGAAGCACCTACTTATCCCATAACCCATTAGCTGAGGAAACCTGTTGTCATCACGGGTTGTTAACGTGAGGAGCTCAGCAGAAGCCCTTTGAAGAGCTGCTGTGTTGATGAGTGGATTCAGAATTCACAGAAAAATATTAATGGAATAAAACTGAAACCACACAAAGCTTTTAAGAGCCAAGCAAGTGTCTCTGCTTCAGGACATGAGGGCAACCTGGGAGGGTAAAACTTCAAAAGAAACCTGTTTGTGGGGTGAAGTTTCTCACTTTTCCCTTGGAAATGCACATCCTCATGTGCAAAAGCTGCTGCAGTCACTCTTCTGCTCCGTGCCACCATGGAAATTCCTGTGTGTTAACTGTGTTCCTGCTATTCATTTGGCACTGATGTCTGGGAGTACAAGGAAGACATTGGGATTCCAAGATTCCTGAACAAAGTCCAAGATCAGGACTTTAGGAAGGGAAATGCTGACTTTCCATGCACTGCTCTGCCTATAGCCCACTCCAGCCCACTTTCAAATCAAATCCATTCTCAGTTCAAAGGATTCTTTTAATTACATCTGATTACTCAAAAGATGCTTTAATGTCACAGAGTTCTTTTATTTACCTACATTTCTACTAAAATCATGTGAAAAGTTGTCAAGGAATGCAGACAAACCGTTTCTGGGTTAGTTAGCCAGCTCTTCCCACAGGGGATATTGTTTTGGTACAGTTGCTTGGATTGTGGGATTTTCACGTGTAATCCAAATCTGAATAAATTCAGGTTGATTTTTTCCTCAGCCCAGGGCTGTTGGTCAGTGACTGAAGGAGAAGTAGTTGTAGAAGTTCTGTGGCTGGGTGGGGTCTGTTGCAGAAACTTTGACTCTACAGCAGTAGCAGCTGAGGTGTGATGAGAAATATCTTCTCTTTGGGGAACCTTGCCCAAAAAAAAAGGTAAAAATAACCTGGAATGATGACGATGGTGCACTGACAGAATGAGTTTGTGTACACTTGCCCTCTGCTTTGGAAATGACCAATCTAAAGGCAGAATTTGGCTTTTAAAGACTCAAGGGCTGGTTTTGGTGGATTCCTTTGTGAGGATCCTGGTACATTGTGCCTGTAGATGCTGAGGAAATTTCCCTAAATGTGGCCTCCTCACAATCAAGTCGCACAACTTCTTGTGCCACAAAGTAATTTGTTAATTGGGTTTTGTGCTGGTTTCACTGTGAAAGCATGGGTGGAATGGGAACTCAGTTCAGCCATTGGCAGAACAGACTCTGGATTCACCAAGATGGAAGAAAACACGTTTTGTCATCAGTGGATCCTTCAAACTTGGCTACCTGGTAGCTGCGTTTTCCTGTAGCTCTGTGGTGGGCTCAGGATGGCTCTATGTGAACACCTTTCCCTAAGGGATGTTCCATGTGTCTCCTTTCATCATCATCTTGGCAGGAGAAGCAAGAACTGCAGCCTTGTTTTCTGGAAGGGTTTAATTTCAGGAAGAGAGAGTGGTTTTTTTCCTTTCTTTTTAGTTTTGATTTGTTACAGATGACACTTTCTAACCACAGCGCCCAAATCCAAAGATTCTGAGTGAAATCTTTTTAGGAAGATGCTCATAACTGCCTGGCTCTGCAGTCAGGACTCAGAGAAAATCTCTAACAAGATTTGTGTTGGTTTCCTTTGCTCCTGGCTGTGCTTGGGGACTGTTTCTGAAAAGCTTAATCATTGTGTTTTCCAGTCTATTACAGTATCAGAGACAAGACTTGAAATCATCTCTAAAAATAAACAGCCAGCAGGCTCTGGCCTGGGATGGAGATGGAAATGGGAGAGGTTGGTCTCCCTTCTTTCCCAAACCTGCCTGTCAGCAGGGACATAATAGCTAGATCTTCAACACGCCCACAAAGATGTTCTTATTGTTCTTACTTGAGATTTTCCACTTCATTTTCCATGTTTGCATCCATCTAATGACAGGAAGGAGGAGTAAGGAGAGGACAGTTGCAGGAACACTCTGATACTTCCTGTGTAACTCCTCAGAATCACAGGAATTCACAGAAGCACGTGAACCATTTCAGTGGGAATGTGTGTAAGATAGTATGAGGATCACAGAATCACAGGATGGTATGGATTGAAAAGGATGTTAAGGATTGTCTGATTTCACCCTCTGCCATGGGCAGGGACACCTTCCACTATCCCAGGTTGCTCCAACCCCTGTCCAACCTGGCCTCGGACACATCCAGGGATGGGGCTTGGAGCTTCTCTGGGCAACCCGTCCCAGGTCCTCACCAGCCTCACATCCAAGAATTCCTTCCCAATATCCCATCTAACTCTGCCCTGTGGCAGTGGGAAGCCATCACCCTGTGTTCTGTCCCTCCAGGCTGCTGCCCCAAGTCCCTCTCCAGCTCTCCTGGAGCCTCTTCAGGCACTGACAGGGGCTCTGAGGTTTCCCTGGAGCCTTCTCTTGTCCAGGTGAGCACCCCCCGCTCTCCCAGCCTGGCTCCAGATCAGAGGGACTCCAGCCCCCAGAGCATCTCTTTGGCCTCTTCTGGACTTGCTTCAGCAGTTCCACATCCTCCTGATATTGGCCCCAGAGCTGGAAGCACCTGAGCAGGGCAGAGAACAGAATCCCCCTTTCCTGCTACCCACACTGGGGAATCAGCCCCCAGGGCATGGGAGGGTTTGGGGCTCCCAGAGAACACAGACAGCTTATGTTGAGCTTTTCATGATCCAAAATTGATCTACCATTATGTTCAGCCCATTGAGTGAGTCTGAAGTCACCTGTGTGTGGGGGGAATTGTGATTTCCTGCTGTTCCACCCCCTTCCCTGTTGTGACCCAACATACCTGGTTTTCATCCCCATCCATGTCCTGTGTCTGGGATGAAGTGGGCAGCCTTTGGGGTTCCCTCTGGCTCACAGGACATGGGCTGACACAAGCAGGATTAGGGTTTTTTAAAACAAAGGCTTAACACCCAGAGGAAAGTACTCTTGCAGGATATCAGACTCGAGCTTAATCCCTGACTTGGCATCCAGGAGTGTTATATCATGCTTGGGCAGGAGAAGTATGATGTCATTTTCCACACTCATATTTTATCTGAATATCTTACTAAAATCCTGGCATTCTCCTGGGACATTTCCTTAAGAGAACTCAGATTTTCAATGCACCACTCTGGCTTTAGCCTGCAAAAGAGGTTTTAAAATTATTTTTATGTACAAATAAGGAGGAGGAAAAAATCTGTACAGTCATTGAAAGAAAAGGAGTAAAAAATGCATTTTTTTCCATTATTGATTACAACAAAAAAGAGGAAAAGTTGGCTTATAAGTAGTTTGATCATTTCTATGAAGGTTCGTTTTTATACTGTAATTCTATAAATTTCCTACCTGCAAAGGAAATACTTTAAAAGACAACAACAAAGCACTGAAACCTTGCACTGTCTCTGGCTCCCACCCTCCTGGCTGGCTGCCACATTCTGGCAGAAAACTTCCAATATTACCCTGGAGATGGGAGGTGTCACAGCATCACAGGGAGGCAGCAGGTTGTCCTGCCAATGGACAAGAAATTTATCCAAGAGATGCAAGTGTCAGTGATGTTTTCCAGACCTTATGGGTGGGTTTTCCAATGAGAAAAAATAGCCTGTAATGTCATTACCATACAATGCTGTGTCGTGCCCCAACACAACACTGAAACATGAAGGAGCGTCAGGATTTTGTCACTTAATCAGGTGTAAAGTTCTCACATTCCGAGAGGGGGTTTAGGTATTAGTTTCAAATTTTATGTTACACCTTTTTTCTAATTCTTCTTGTGCTCTCCCTCCTCTTGTACCAGGTTCTCAGTACCTTTCACAATCACCTTGGGCCAATTGGTACCTTCATAATCACCTTCCTTGGACAAAGGTCCTTCTCTGACCTGCCAGACTGTGTTAGTCAGAGGCATTTTAAGGGGATTTCCCAAACCATACAACACCCTTCCCAAAAATCCCAATGGGACAAGTCAATTCAAGAAGTTTATCCAGAGAGACAATTTTCCAATGTCAACATATCATCAGGTTGACAAGGGAGTCCTTCAAAGCTACTTTCTTACTTGGAACTCTAGGAAATTATAATCCACTAGTAATTCATTGTTTAAAAAAAGAAAAAAAGAAAACAAAAAAAACCAAAACCAAAACAAAAAAAAAACCCAAACAAGCAAAAACAAACAAACAAAAAAACCAACCCACAAACCACCTTCTAAAAATATTTTAAAATATTTTAATATCACAATGTTCTTATCCTGGATTAGTGTGTTCCTCCTGCTGGCCACGGATGGAGTAGGACATATATATGGCATGGGAGGGGATTCTTCCCCTCTACTCTGCCCTTATGAAACCCCACTTGCAGAGTTGCTTCCAGCTCTGGGATCCCCAACATTACAAGGATGTGGAACTGTTGGAGAAATCCAGAGAAGGCCATGGAGATGCTCTGGGGGCTGGAGCCCCTCTGCTCTGGAGCCAGACTGGGAGAGCTGGGGGTGCTCACCTGGAGAAGAGAAGGCTCCAGGGAGAGCTCAGAGCCCCTTCCAGTGCCTAAAGGGGCTCCAGGAAAGCTGGAGAGGGGCTTGGGACGGGGGATGGAGGGACACAACACAGGGAATGGCTTCCCACTGCCAGAAGTCAGGGTTAGATGGGATATTAGGAAGGAATTCTTGGATGTGAGGCTGGTGAGACCCTGGCACAGGTTGCCCAGAACAGTTGTGGCTGCCCCTGGATCCATGGAAGTGTCCAAGGCCAAGCTGGATGGCAATTGGAGCCACCTGGCCTAGCAGGAGATGTCCCTGGCTATGGCAAGGGGTGGAACTGGATGATCCTTAAGGTTTTTTCCAACCCAAACCATGCTGGGATTCTATAAATGAGGCACAAACCTGCATTTGGACCAGAGGAGGAATTTAGTCCTTGTCTGATTCTGAGAGCTTTCTGTGTGTTTCCTTCAAGCCCAGAAATGTTCTCCCAATTTCAGTGATGAGTCCTAGATGCTCCAGCAGGTTTTGTGTGTGGCGCTACTCTCCTTCCTCACCACCCTCCTCACTTTCTGCTCTTTCCCTAATTTAGCTTTCACAGTATGTCTCTCCTTCCTTCACTGCTGCTCCATCTTGGCACAGGGATGTCAGACCCAGCAAAGCACCCTCAGTTCTCTCCCTTCAACCACAAACCCAAGCTGCAGCCACTTCCCATGTGGTTTTTTTCAGCCCTCATAGCGCAGTAACAGTGTCAGAGATAAAAACTGGATTTTTATAGTATTTTAGTGCATCTGGTCGCTACTCCTCCAACATGAGCACTATGAGTAGGATCTGGCACCCCCAAGTGCTATTCAAATAAAAGTGTATTTTCAGTTTGCTTTTTTTAATCTCTTAATTAGTCATTGCTGTAGATCATCATCTCTGAAATGCCCATGTGGGCTGTTTTCAGTTGTCTGCACATCCAAGGCTCACTGAGAATGAGGTTTGGCTTCTGTTCCTGGTCATTAGATCCCTTTAGGTGATCCAAATTAAGTGCATTAGGAGAGCTTGAATTCCTCCTGTGTTTGCTTGTTCTAATCTTGGATAAATCCTATCCCTCTTCACTGTGGTCAAGCATTGCTAATATGTGCATTTTTAAAAAAATGCGAACATACGTTCAATTTTTTTTTTTTTAGAGTAGAAACTGATTTCTTTAATAATTTACTTACATGCAGCATGATTTTATTGAATAGGTTTTCTGAAGCAAATAAGAAAACACGTACACTCTTTTCCTGATTTTCCCCCTACTTGGAAATTAAATACATCATTTAAAGCCACAGAAGTAATTGAAGGAGGGAGATTTTCATCTGAAAATCCTAGGTAAATACCATGGGCAAAATTCAGGAGTTTTAAAATGTGTTTTTTTTCCTCTGAGTCGTATTGGAATAAGACATTTGTGTTACAGTACAAATGTAGTTATGAAACCAAATTTCACCGTAGAGAATAAATGGGGGAAAAATGGGAATGGCTGATAAGGATTTCAAACCAGACATCAAATGATAATGAAAATCAAATCCTGTGTATAATAATAGCTCACTAAATAATTTCTATCGTTAGATATCAACAGGTTCATGGGATTTAGTGCCAAATCCCTGTCAGCAGAAACACCAGTTGATTAATCAGAGAACATGCTGAAAATTTATTCCACATATTAAAAAAAGCAAACAAATTAACCCCCCACAGAACCACTAGAACCACATATCCAGATTTGATTTTTGGAGGGACTTCCTGAAGAGGAAGAATTCTACTACTAATTTTTTTCCCTCAAATATTTCATTGGAAGCACCTTTCATCCTTGTATAAAAATTATAGAAAACCAATCAAAACCCTAAGGGAAAAGGGGATATTTCTTCTCTTCCTGTGTCAGATCTGATTTCCTGAAGAGAAATCTCGATTTCTTCTCTCCACCAGAAGAAAATGTATTTTGTGGTGCCCAGCTTTACTTAAGTAATTGAACGCCTGTTCCTTATGTTTTACCCTAAATCCTGCAAAATTCACACCTGGACAGAAACATTTCTTACCACCTTGGAATTGCTGTAATTATTCAGTATTGTTGATAAGAGTCTGAAAGGGGGATGTGTTGCTTGTTTTCCTCCCGGAGGACAGGAAACAGCTGCACACGTGTTCTCATGTTCTGGAAGAGTTGAGGGGGCACCAGGAGAGAAAGAATCCATAGGTAGTTCCTATGGCTGTATCAACATCACTCCTATTTTAACAAATGAATTTTTGGAGCTATTGCAGGTTCTTGGGAAAATTGGAAGGAGTGTTGCTTGCAAAGCTGTATTTTTTGGGATGGGTGGGAGTATTGGTAGGGAATGCTGGTGCTGGCAACATGTTCATTCAGTGTGAGCAAATAACACCTGTAGTGTCTGTAATGGGATACACACTCACAGTTTCCTGGGAAAGAGCTGGAAAACTGGAGGTAAAAAGGACCATGACCAATAATGCAGCAAGTCTTGTGGACTGAAACAGCAAAGCACCAAGTTGCCTCTGGGGCCAACAAGTCAGGCTGCCTCCTTAAAAGTCTTCCCTTCCAGATCCAAGGAATTTTACAGAGTTGTGCTTGAAAAGTGGCATTTAAATATAAGCTTTTCTAGTTCTCATAGCTTGTAGAAAATCTGGAGTGGGTGCACTGACCTTGCCCTCGCATCTGTGATACTACCAGTGAAAAACTGGGATTTAACAATGTTATGTTGACCAGAATTGTTGAAGGTGCAATAATGTGTTGAATCTATCAGCACATCTTTATGGGTGCTCTCTAGATCTGCATAATGCTGAGAGATGGGATAAGGGTTGTCACAGTTAATGAACTCCACGGGTGTTTAATCTTCATTAGGGTTTTAAGTTGTTTTGATGCTCACTCACTTTGCAGTTGTACTTAAAACCACTTCTCATTAACTGGGTCTGTGCTCAGGGGCTGGGGTCTAAACCCCAGCTCTGAGCACTGTGCCCTTCCTAAGGTGTGTTTTTCATAGCAGTGACTCAAATTAGATTGTGATGTGCAATGTGTGTGTGTAAAAAGGGCATCTTTTTCTATGAAAAACAGGTTTGGGTTTTTTGGTCTTTTTTGGGTTTTTTGGTCTCTGGCTGCACTCTGGAGGTTTCAGTGATGGAGTGAGGCTCAGAAACTCTCCTAGGCAAACTCTGATATATACATGGCTGTGCAAATGTAATATTAAGGTGTGTTTTGATGATCATGAGAGTTGCACAAACCCAAGTATCCATCCACTGTCTTTTTCCTCTGTCCTGGGTCAGTCTATGCTGTTCTCCACAGTTATGAGGGAAAATGGACAAACCTCTCAATGAGTTGAGATGTTTGAAGTCTTTAGAGACCTGCCTTGTAATTACCACTTTGGAATGATTCTTACTAGGAATTGCCCAGTGCAGCAATACCCTGCTCTTCCTAAGTGACACAAAAGTTGCTTTGTTTTGGTCTTCTAATTTTCTGATTGTCTGTGTGGAGCAATGCCCTGAACAGAAACAGTTCCTCATTTTAGCCTGGCTCTTTAGAAACAAAATGTTAGAGGAAGTATTTATTGGTTACAAGAGCCCTTCATCCATGGATTTGTTTGGGTCAAAAATGCTTAAAGCTGAACACCAGGGGCCACTTGCTGTTCCAGGTATGCTCCGTGGTTGGGTTGGTTGATGGAGTCATTGAGAAGAGGGTTTATCTCTTGTATTTCAGTCCCACTCTGGATCTCACTGTGATTACTGGGGTCCACACTCCAGAAAATGTCTCTTGTGTCTATGGAAGGGTGTGACTAAAACCATATAGCTTCCAGCAGCATCTTGATGGCTTTGTCCTCAGACAATGTCCTGAGTTGAAAGAGGCGCACAAGGGTCAAGTCCAACTCAGTGGGATCTCTTTCCTTTCTGCTCCCTGAGACATTCACTCACTGGGATACTGCTACAATTTTTGCTCTTTCAAAGTCCTTCAGCACTTGCTTTCACCCATCCTCTGTTCTCTGGGCTTTGTTTATTCCCCTTAGTCTGAAAAGTGTACAGTAAATTCACGAATACAAGCCGCACTGAGTATAAGCCGCATCTCTGGGTGTTGGCAAATATTTCGGTTTTTGTCCATAGATAAGCCGCACACGAATATAAGCCGCTTTGTCGTTCGCAGCGAGGACCCGCGTGCAATTAGTAACAGAACCGCGGGAGGGCGGGGTTTACTGGCTGAGCTAAGGCTGTGCAGGCTCGGCCCGCTAGGGGCCGCTGACGGGGCCAGATGGCCCAGCCCGGTGCTGCCGCTCGGGGCCGGCCGCCGCTGCCCCTGGGCTCGGTCACCCCGGGTCGGCGCTGCCCCGCGGTGGCAGGCAGGGACGGAGCTTCCCCCGCTCCTACGGCAGCGGCGGCGGGCGGGGACGGAGCTTTCCCGCGCCCGTGGCGCCGGCAGCGGGCGCGGACAAAGCACCCCGCCTCCTCCCCGAGCCGCGGCAATGGTGGCGCGCGCTTCCCGCCCCCTCCCCGAGCCGCGGCAATGGCGGCGCCCCCCCCCCCCTCCTCCCCTGGGCTGCGGCAGAGGAGGGAAGCAGAGAGCTCTCCCGCCTCTCTCCCCGCCCCCCGTGCTGCCTGCAGGGAGCCAGGGCAACACGGTAACACTGTAACAATTGCGAAATGCCGGCTTTTACTGGCCGGTGCTTGGCTCGGCACTCTGGCTGGCACATCTGGGGTTGTAAATGTCAGAAAATTATTAATATATTAGCCGCCCCCGACTATTAGCCGCACTTCCGGGTTTCCACCAAAATTTTTGTCAAATTGCTGCGGCTTGTATTCGTGAAATTACTGTATAAATATTTGATACTTTGTTGCTCAAACTGAGCTATTGATCCTCTTGTTCATGTTAGGTTAGTCAGCAGTAAAAATACTGAATTCAATAAGGAACATGGGGGGAACTTCCAGCAAAATCATGTGAAAATGTCTGTAAAAGGTTAGCTGAGCATCTTGGAATTGTGGAATCAATTAGATTGGAAAAGACCTCTAAGGTCATCAAGTCCAACAATTCCCCAGCACTGTCAAGGCCACTACTGATCCATGTCCCCAAGTGCCATATCCACACAGATTTTAAATCCCTGCAGGGATGGAGACTTCACCATTTCCCTGAACTTCCTGTGCCAGTGCCTGACCAACCTTTCCACCAACCTGAGCCTCCCCTGACACAGACTGAGGACATTCCTTCTTGTCCTGTCCCTTGTTCCCTGGGATCAAAGCCCCCTATGGCTGCCCTCTCCTGTCAGAGAGTTTTGCAGAGCCAGAAGGTCCCTGCCGAACCTCCTTTTCTCCAGGCTGAGCCCCCCCAGCTCCCTCAGCCACTCCTGGTGCTCCAGACCCTTTCTCAGCTCCATTCCCTTCTCTGGCTCCAGCCCCACAATGTTGTTCTTGTAGTTTCTAATGTCTAAGCTTGGTGGGGATTTTAGCCCTCGTGCCTTTCCTGGTTTTTCTGGGTGCCAACAAATATTTTGAATAATTCCATTTCAGCCCTCAGCTGAGTGCAGGAGTGAGAGATCCTGTCTAGAGCAGGAGGTGCTGTGGGATGGCAGCAGACAGATTTTCTTAAATATATTTTGTGACTTTGTAATCTCATTTCTTAAGAATCTCCTGTATGTGTACAAAGGTATTTTATAGAGACTTTTAATTTGAGCAAATTTGGGTTCCTGAGATTACATCTTTTCCAGCCTCTAAAATACAGGCTGCTGCTGCTGGAACTGTAAGTCTTTGTTCCAAAGCACTCAAAAGCGTATTTTAATTCTTAAGCCTGTCTTCCTCTTGTCCCTTTCAACAGACGATGTTTCCAGAAGTTTTATCTGTTTTTAAGCTGGCCTGAATCCGATGCTGATCATGGCAACTTTCAGCACAATTAATTTGACAATAATATCTTAAAAAAACTCAAATATATTACATCAGGATCTTAACAAAAGTTGGCCAATCCAACAAGTGAAGTTTCTGGAATATAATTAATAATATATAGATCCCTTCTAGCTTGATAAGCAGGAAACTATTGATTAAAACCTTGTCTGTAGCTTATTTCCTTACATGCTGAGTCAAAGCACGTTTGATCTGTCTCAGTTTGGAACCAGCGATATTTTTGTGTGGATGCAACATGTCCCGCTCCCTTTGATCCCCAGTGATTTGTTTTGGCATTGCAGCAAATAGTTTTATTTTGCTTTGTGAAGGAAATAAAAATGGTTTGATGAGTATCACCATGTTCCAGATCTGCCTGAATGTCATGTAAGGAGACTTGTGGAAGAGACCAGAAACTTTAGGTGTTGACCTGAAGACAAGCTGTGTGTGATGTATGGGATATAGTTCAGAGACTAGAATTAATTTAAGATATGAAGGATAGTAGAGAAGTAAATAATTTTTCATTAAATAAAGCATAAAAACTTACCTTAAATTCTCTGCTGCAGCTCCTTAATTTCAAAAGAAGTAATATTCCCTGATATTATTCCCAGATCTTCAGATTGGGTAGTTTTGGAATCTGTTTAGGATAATGAGGGGCTTTATTTTAAATGTGATGTCAGTGAAGATCTGTTCTAAAAAGTAAATATTTATTGAAATGAGATTTAAAAATTCAAACAAAGGCCCCCCCTAAACCCTGAGTAATTTAAAATAGGTTCATTTCAGTGCAAGCATTTTTTAAATGGATGAAGGCAAAGGGCTCCATCCACCCTGTATTTTCAATGTGTTGCTTTGCCAGAAGTTTCCTACGAGCTCTTAGGATTAAACCATCACTTCTAAAAGTAGCTTTGGGATCTGGGCCACAGACTGTGGGTCCCAAGCATAGCAAGGAAATCACCTCTTCATGGGTTTCCCAGCTTTCCATGTAGCTGAGACCACCTTGGGAATAAGAGCAGTGGTTCATCCCCCCACCCTGCACATTCTGGAGGAAACTGGGTAATGCTGGTATCAGGGAAATTTCCCAGTCTGACCATTCAGGAAACTCATGGCAGTCACACTCCCAACATTCCTCAGCACTGGAGTGGTGCAGGCTTAATGATACCCACATTTGTTTTAGAAAAACAAAACATTAAACAGGGACATTCAGGGATGAAGTCCTGCACATCCCTCTAACCTTCAATAAAAGATAATGAAAAGTATTGCAACATAAACCCGTATATGATGCTGTAGAACAAATAGCAACCTTCTTGTTGACTTTAAATAGAAATGGAGTTTGTTTTTAATTGCATATTGGAGCAATTGATTGGGCTGGTTTATGCCAGGACAAAGCATTAGGGCAGTGAGAGGCAGTCCTGGATCTCGGGCTTTGTCTTTCCCCAGAGACTGATTTTTCTGGTATGACAGTGGCACTGATTGTCTTCCAGCTTAATCAAAAAAGTGTAGCTGGAGCATAGGGATAGAAAATTTACCTTGAATTTTCTATTTATTACTGAAATATTCTTTCACATTTGAGGAAATTTTAAAAAATAAATTTGGCAGCAACCTCTCCCTTCAAACAACCCGTGTTGCTTTTTATAAAAACAGCCACAAAACCCTTCCCAAACCCTTTTCATCAGTAGAGAAAAGAAAAAGCAGTTAGTGGGAACTAGAGCTCTTTGTGTTTGAAATGCCGGCTGCTTTCCAGCCCTTGTTGGAGAACTCAGGCGTTTCAAGAGCTCACTCTTTAAAAATGCTGTTTTGGTCTGAGCTACACCAGAATCCTCTCAGTCCTGCTGCTCACCTATTTGCATCACACACTTGGTTTTGGTTGTTTTATGGATGAGAAATTCCTTGCTAATTATGGCCATATTTTGTAGTTGCCTTGTGATGTCACTTTTTATTGCCACCACGTTATGGTTAGCAGTGTACAGAGGCTGTGAGCATCCTCAGTCATAGAACCACGGAATTGTTCAGGTGGGAAAAGCCCTCTGAGCCCATCCATCCAACCATCTCCCAGCAGTGCTAGGGCCACCACTAACCCATGTCCCCAAGTATCACATCCATACATCTGTTAAATCCCTCCAGGGATGAGGACTCCACCCCTGCCACGGGCAGCTGTTCCAATGCCTGACAACCCTTTCCATTAATAAATTTTTCCTAACATCCAGCCTAAACCTCCCCTGGCATGGACTGTGTTAATCCCTTCTCCTATTCCAGCTGGAGAGGGAGAGGAAGCGAGAACATGTGCTTAATTGAGTTTTAAGAGCAAAACATTGGCTGAATGGCTTGTGGTCATGCTAAATACTGCTGTGTCCAAAAATCAAGGAAAAAAGAGGTGGGAATAAACTGATAGAAGATAAATGATGCTACGTGAGCTTTATTCCTTCACTTGAGGTCAGTGACATGAGGCCACTCATGATGTTCCTTGAAGGGAGTGTTCACATTTCAAGGCAATGTGTGACAAGCCACTGATTTTTTACAGTTCAGGGTTTAATTGAAATAATTATGTGGGAATCTTCTGGTTCCTTCTTTACTATTCTGCAGTAGCTAAAACATACCGAAATAGAGCAGTCATTGCTGGTGCCCTAAGTTTTTAGGTGATTAATATGTACCAAAGCTCTGCTCGAGGTGATAATTGAAACCAAGGAAGAATCCCAAGCACCAAGAACAAAGAAATAGGAATTCCTGCTGTCTGGTTCTCTATGTAGGTGCCTGTCCAAAAGCCCAGGGATCTTCCTTTGATCTCAGCTTTCATCCCATCCAGCAGAATCTCTTTGATCTCAGCCATGGTGGGGATGACCCTTCCTTGGCACTGTTATTCCTCTCTCTGGGAGAGTGCTGGAGGAGCACTGAACCTGCCTACCATGATTTGTAGCTTCCATTGATGGTACCTGGAAAACTTCAAGTTTTCAGAAACTCTCAGATTTACTAGAGGAGTTTTTAGTCTTCCCTACTGTAGGCCTTCTGCCGGTGCCAGGCGCTGCCCTGTCCTGGCCCATGCTTTCACATTGCTGGCTGTCACTCCTGTGCAATATCCACACTTCTCTTTTCTTTTCCCTCAGGAAACCTTTCAAGGGTCTTGGTGAATTTATTACATATGTATTTAATGTATGTATTTATTTTCTTTCGCCACCAGTGATGGGATTTGTGGTGTGATTTCATGTATCATCCACTCAAATGCATGAAAAAAACCACACCAAAGTCAGGGGCACAGCCCTGGGATTAACCCAATTCCCAGCGCTCCCAGAACCGTTGGCATACATGACAGAAATTAAAATAGAAGACGAAAGCTTTGGCAAGGGAGAAATACAAACATTGGATGTGGGAGCTTGAGAAACAAAAGCCATTTTAGTGCAAAGCAGGAATCATTTCCAATCACCTTTTGTTCTTTTCTATTTCAGGCTGTGACGGTGCGGAATTCCATGGCCAAGTCATTGTACAGCGCCCTGTTTGACTGGATTGTGTTCAGGATCAACCACGCACTCCTCAACTCCAAGGACATGGAGGACAGCACCAAGGTAACATCTCACCGGCTCTTTTGGCTCCTGTCTTGGGTTTTTAAAATAAATGTGATAAAATATTATCCAGGCATGTTGCTTAACATGAAGTTAATTTTTCCTCGGATCATAGCTGAGTACATCATTATTCTAAGCGGTACTTGCAGAGCTGAGAGGGATGAAGCACCTTAAGTGTTATAAGCTCAAAGTAACCAGGGAAGAGATTTTGATGTAGCCACAGAAGCCAGTTCCCCCACCCACTCCAGGAGCAATGGCAGATAATTTTCCTCCTCATGTATAAAACTAGAGGACCATGTATAATTGAGGAGGAAAAAGGGAATTATTGCTGCCGCATTTCGATGAAGATGCTTCATGAGGAAATTATGAACGAGCTGGGTATCTGTAGGTACTGAGGTAGTATGGTAGAAAAATGAATTTAAAGGGAAAAAGGTCACGATGGGAAGAGTGGAGTGGGTGCAATGCTGTACCACCTTCCCAAAGAATTGATGGAAAGAATGACATGAAGATTCCTGCAGTTAGCAGGATCTGGATGCTGTGACCCAGGACATCCTCTCTAACTCTCGTGTACTCATCCACACTCCTCGTGACTGGGGCATGCTGTCCCCAAAATCTATGTCCATGCACACAGGCACTTCCAGTTCTTCAGCTACCCTTGGCTTAGGAATCTGGGCCATGGTCCAGCAGCATGTGGGGGTTTCTGGGGGGTTGTGCATCCAAACTGAAGTCACAACTGCAAAAAGGAGGATTTTTACTAAGCACTGACATTTGGTTTGTGCCCTAGGACTGAAGTTGCAGAGACTCTCAGTGTGGTCACTCCTTTATTTAATTCCAAAAAAGGCTTGTAGACCATAATAAAAACATATTAAAAACATGCCTATGAAATCTGGTTATATGCTTTTCTCACAAAGAAGGGTTGCTACAGTGATAACATCCAGTGAGTCTTCTGACTGCACATGCTGCCTCTCCCTCTGTTTAATATTTTACCACAAATGTTGTGTTCTTTCCTGATTTTTTTCCAAGTCATCTAAAGTTTTGTCAGGAAAAAACAAACCACATTGTTTACATATTTGGTGAGGCAGAAAAGAGGATTTGTTTTGACAAGGAAATTATTCTCAAATGCTAATTATTTTTTATTAATGACCCAATGATTTTTAAAAATTATTATCTGTTCTGTAATATTTAAATACAAATCAGTCTAGGACGCTCTTGTGTACTTACTCAGCATGGCTGTGAAAGTGAGGCACCACGGTAGCTGTTTATGGGCCATTAAACTTTTGTTCACAACCTCAAATCTCAGCAGGTAAGAACCAGAACAGCCCAAATTCCTGCTCTTTTCCAGCCTTGCTGCTGCACATTAACCCTCTGCTTCCTCCAGCCAAGACTCCCATGGAGTGTAACCACCTTCTCCCTTGCCCACCTCCATGTGTCATCTCATGAATTCATAATTCACAGGTTTCTGACCCTTTTTTTTTTGCCTCAAAGCATAATGGTAATATCCAGGTCAGGCAGTAGGTGCCAAGAGCTGGGAGTGGGGTTGCCCATGTGCCACAGCAGATCCACCCATGCTGGCAAATGCCCAGGACCTGGAGCTGCAGGAATGTGCTTGTACCCAGATCCAGGGAGGTAATCCTGGGCTGTACTTGGGCCAGATTTTCTGAAGCAGAAAGGCAGTTTACAAAATACCAGGAAATGTCTGCTGCTCTAGGCACAAGTGTAGTTCAGTTTATCTTCAGAGTTCTCTGTTAATTGGATTGATTCCCACAGGTCCCCCAGAAATCATGAAAATGCACAAATCCTCCCCATTTTAGGGATGGCAATGGTAAAGAAGAGATTCATGTGCACTTCAAAGCAGCTTGGTTAAACATTGGCCAGCCAATTTTCTCTGGAGCGGTTCTACCACGTCACCTCCTCAGCCCTATTTTTAGCCACCAACTTGGATCATTTCAGTACAGGCAGAGCAGAAATGTCTCCCTGGACTGGGCAGGGCTGGGAATAGCTGCTCCTTTGCCCTCGAGGAATAACATTGCTGCCAACAAGTGTCCAAGGGCATCCTGGGCTCTGCAGCTGCCATTGAGGCACCAACCAAGAATCACCACCATGGAGAAATGGAGCCAACAATGACTAATGTGGCTTCTCCTGCCAGTTCCCAATCCTCCTGAAATCCTTTTTTCAACTCACTCTTGAAGAAACCCCAGATGAGGATGCAGGTTCTTCTTAGCCTCCCATATGTTTTTTTGAGGTTGGCAACACCAGTGAGTAACTGGGAGGTGAACTGGGAGCAGTGGCATCTCCAAACCCTGGGAATATCTCCTTGCTGTGAGACGAGACCTCGGCACTTGGATGACATCTCCCTGCTGGCATCCACCAACCAAAAAAATCACTTCAACACACCAAGTGTCTGATTTATGAGAGCAAAATACAGCCTTGCACCTCAGAAGCTCCCAAGCGTGCAGTGGGAAATAATACGTGACTCATCCTGTGGCAAATGTCCCAGGTTAATCCCAGCCCACGCTTGACACTGATATTCCTCTGACTTTTAAGATATATTTTGAAACAATCCTGCAGGTTCAGAAGGTTCAGAAAGTGTCAGATGATGGACTTGGGACACAGAGCTTTCTTTTGTAATAATCACATTATGCAGAGGTAAAACAAGACTCAAAACCATCTCAATTCAGAGTATGTTTGGGAGAACATAGTATGTATTGTAGTATGTTTGAGAAGAAAAATTAATACGGAAATTTCTCTCTTCATGAGTGTAGATTTGATTTTCATGGGACAATGGGAACGAAGATAATTTTCAGATCTCAGTATGTGTTTATTTGATATCAGCAGTAAGGAGAAGATCAGAAGATGAAGCTGGGCAAAGAAAAATAAACACTGGGCCGTTGTTCCTCCATATTGTCCAGCAAATATTTGGAAGATGTAAATTAGACCTTTGATATCCAAATTTAGTTAAATGTATAGTGAAATATTTTGGGAAAACACAGTGGGATTTGGCTTATCTTGCTTGGTGACAGGATTTCTAGAATATTATTTCTGACCTGAGTTGTGAATAAGTTATTTGATACCTCCTGGTTTATGGTAATGGCAGAGCTGCCATGGGTCAGATTTGCTCCAACTCATTTTTCCTTCATCTTATTTTAGTTCCTTTTATGTTCTCATGATTCCCTACAAACTGTCTGAAATTTGACCTTTATTAATGAGGTCAGATGCTTTTCCTTCTCTTGAGAACGAGATTACTAAACCTCCCAGAGCCTCTTACTGAATTCCCCTTCCGTAAATCAGGTTAGGAATTGCTAGAAGTCCATCTCACTTCTTCAACTGATGACAGAGTGATGGATCAAAAGGCATTTTCAAGGGTGTTTTTAATCTTTTCCCATTTGGTTCTTGTGAATTGTCTTAATTTCTTCCCAAATCACCCTGCTCCTGTTTTTGGATGACATGCTGCATTCATGGAGATGATGGTGAATTATTGGCTGTGAAGAAAATTAAAATTATTGGCCATGAAGAAAAATCTGTGGTCGAAGGCATGAAGAACTCATGGCTATGAACAAAATTCATTACAATTAATGACCATTAAGAAAAATTCCTGGTTGAATTCATGAAGGACTCATGGCCATGGAGAAAATTCATTTAAATTCAACCAACCAGTTAATTCTTGGCTTTCTGACCCGAAGCAGAAGAAGAATTGCTGAACGTGCAATGTGTTTAATGTGCGTCACTTGGTTAATTTAGGTCCCAACTTCCAAGTTTGTAGCAAATCACTGCCTTTCACTTTATATAATAGCTCGTCGTGTATATTGGGGTGATGTAGGTTGGAGTGATTCTTTTGGATGAAGTGGTGATGGATTTTGGGGTTATTTTGGGATGGGATTTTTACAGTATCAGCTTTGGAATATTGTAAATGAAAAGGAATTACTAAAATGAAAAGAGAGAAAAAATTTAAAATAGTGATAAACAAGATTTTTCTCCTGAATTTGAAACAAAGCTATTTGTGATTACTAAAATATACCTCCATGGTGAAATTACATCGCCAATGTGCAATGGGGCAACATAAATCAGCTCAAATGATCCCTGTTTATTGGCACTTTGGGAATTGGAGAGCACAGAGCTTCAAGTCCATCATTTGCCAGAAGTCCTTAAAACTCATGCTCTGTGTTTAAATGTCGTGGCTGAGACAATTTTAAGAAAAGCATGAGGTTATTTTTCATCATTGCAAGCAGAATTGCTCACTGACCCAGGGTTCACCCAAATTTTAAAAATCTTCACAGATATGGACTTTTAATCACAGGAATTTTGATACACTAAGTAATACAGTCACACTTTTTAATTTTATATATTAGTTTAGATTAAAAAGCAGCATTAACACACAAACTAGACTTGGCAAGTCAAGGTCTAAATTATCTTTGTGTGATTTCCTCATGGCACCTATTCTAAGGATGGATTGGAAGCTGAGGACTTAAAAGATTTGTAAATGTTAAACTCCTTTGATTATTTTTTTTAAGTATTGGGCTGCAGATTTCATCCTAAACCCACCCAGATTTCTGCAGGCAGTTTAGCAAAATTAATTCCTGTATATGCCAATGAAAATGGTGTTTTTTCACCTTGCTACAAGAATTGACTCTGTATTAGGACATTTATGCTGCTTTATCAGGGGCAGAGAGCAGAAAACCAGTCATAAATTCCAGATTCAGGTTTTAAAGTTTTCCCAAATGGCATCCATTGGCCTCGTTCTTTTGAGTGCATTGTAGCAGAGGACAAATGACTGTTTCACTGCAGAGCTCTGCCTGGATTTCTCTGGCATGAAACTCTGCAAAAAACCACACAGTTTAAAATCTGTATTCTGGAGGAGTTTGGTAGTTACAAACACAGGGATGTGAGAAAAATGCTGTGTTACTCTGTACAGCAACCACAGCAGAATTAACTACCCTCCTCCTGGACATGTGGTTTGATACCTGCAGTGGTTTTGTGAAATGCAGTTTATTTTTTATCATTCTGTGTGTGTTTAATTTTAGGTATCAGCAAAAAAAGTTAAAAAAACACAGCTTTAAAATATAATATTTCCATAAGATTCTTTTATAACTAACAGGGCTATTTTTGATACATATGATTCTTCTGTTTTGCTTTATAAATGTATTTCCACACCCCCATTGAAATGTATTTGGTAGGGGTTTCAATGCAGTAAATGAACTGGGTTTGGAAAAAAGGGAGAGGGTTTTTGTGCTCAGTTGTTTCATATTAAATCGGGTTTGTCAGACCTTAAAGATCTTGTTCAGCTTTAAGTCGTCACTCATGGCAGGGGCTTAACTATTTGCACAGAGCGTCAACATGATGCTTTTGAAAGTTGGTGTCAGTAAATCCATGAATAGTCCGGAAGTGTGAGCATTGTATCTTCCAAGTCTGGAATAGAGACTTTATGTAGGGAAATTTTTTTAAACTTGAGCTTGAACAGCAGTGGGGTGGTTTGGGTCGGGATTTGCAAGGGTGATGTCAAGGGGGATGAAAAAAGTCACTTTATCCAGTTTCCATCGTCAATTTTTCCATGGATAGTATAGACAAAATGTGATCCATTTATCATACAGAGTGTTTAAGAAGAATTCATCCTGCGATGTATTTTAAAAAGAGATGAGGCAGATTTCTGCCTGGTTAACAAAAGGATTGTCACCTCCATTGGGACAAGCTGGAGAAGGTGCTGGACCTCAAGAAGCAGTGGGTGAATGTGAATCCCTCTGCCAGGCTCAGTTCTTGGTCCAGTGGTTCCCAATTTCCATCTTCTGGTCAAAGAGCTGTTTCTCATGAGTGTTTTGCCAAGTGATGCAAACTTCTGGGAAAGTGGCCAAGGGCCTTCATCCTTGTCACGGCATCAGGGAGGTAGAGACTGTCTGGCCCTGGAATAGGGAGAAAAGCCTAGACAAAAGATGAAGTAGTCAATGAGCTCTTGGAAAATGGGTTAGAAACTCATCTTGGTGCTTAAATGCTTTTTGTTGTGTTTTCACTTGTTGCAGTGGCCAGAGTCCAGGTCAGACAAAGCCCTGACTCACAGCTGAGTGACCTGTCTGCCCACAGCAGCTATGCCTGCTCCAGCCGTAGGTGGTTCCCTGGTCAGGAGTCGGGTACAGAAGGAATATTTTCCTCCTACATTATATCATGCATTGAAAATGGACAAAAGGTAGTGTAGAGAGACCTGTGGACAATCTGGTTTGTATTCCTGGCAGTGGAACTAAACTGGAAGTCTTAGAAAATTCAGAGTGCAGGTAACACCAATAGAACTAAAACCAGGGTAGCTCTCAGTTCCTTTGAGGTGGAGGGGAGGGGATATTTCTCCTCCCTAGTTGAGGTTTGGCTCATTTGACCAGTGCTAATGCTTTTACCTCTCTTGTTAATTAATTAATTATAATGGGTGAACAGAATATTTGAGGTGAGGTGAGGTGGCTTTGGTTGCATCCCAGAGCGTGGTGCTCTACTTGCTGGTGGAGCTCTCCCAAATGTATCCTCCAGGCTCTTCACTCCTTTTCTGATGACAGCAGCCTTTCTGGATAGGCACAGTATGAGTTTTATTTATGAGTTAGGTGTTTAACACAAGTCATGTACAAGCTTGGAAGCTGCAGCAGAAACTGTATCTTGAGCTTGTTTTTCACCCCAGCTCCCTCTGTGGATGAAGTTTATTTGCTGACATATCCCCATGTTCCTCTTCCTCTGGGTTTCCCAAATCCATCTGACAGGCAGAAGGTTCAAATTTTATGAAAACCAGTACCTACACAAAGGAGAAAGTTCCACATTTCTACTCCCATCAAGGGTAGGAAATACAATCTGAGCCAGGAGGTGATGGGTTGTATTCACCTGTGGGCCAACATACACCTGTCCAGAGGTCCACTGCCTCTCCTTGCCTGGCTGGTGTGGGGAGAGGAGAGGGGTAGGAGGATGCAAAGTAAGCTGGGAATTCACTGCAGCATTGACCTTGCTTTACCAACATAGGAAACCTTGGTGCACCCACATCTTGATGGGCATCTCAAGAGGTGATTGTAGATTAGGGACCAAACAGGCATTGGCTCTTCAATTTGGGTAAAAGCCCAGGGTGAGATATGGCTTGGGGTCACAAAATCATCAAAGTGATGGGAAAAAGGGCTATTTAGAACTGTAACTCACCAAATCCTGCGGTTTATATTATGGGTCATGGATTTAATAAAAGAAAAAACTTCCCTGTTGTGAACTTCTGGAAGTTTGTTAGAGAGAATGTAGGGCTCATAGTGCCAATGGGCTCAAAAAAATAAAAAGGGATGGGTCCCTCTTTACACCTCTCTTGCCCATGAACTGAAGGAGCACAGAGGTCTCTCTCCATATCCCTCATCCAAAACTGGCAGGAGCTGGTGGAGAAAGGTGCCAGAGCACAGAATAGCAGTGTGGACACAGCCGGGTGTTACAGGGAAGATCATGTGGGCAGGGCTAGGTGTTAGGGCTTTGGACTCCCTTTTTCAGCTGCATTATTGTTTCTGTGTGAATTTCCCCTTTCAGTGAGGCAGGAGTGCTCCCAAACATCAGTCCACCATCTGGTTAATCTGACATACAAGGTGGATGCTTTATTTGTGATACTATTTTAGTTTTCACCAGGAGAATTAAAGATTATTTCCATGGGAAGCCATGATGTGCAGGAGTTTCTTCTTGAGGTTTGCAGCTGGAGCAGATTTGCTTGGACAATGCACTCACCTTGGAGGTGTGTTCCTGTGGGTTGTCTTCATGGTGCAAGCCTTTGTTTCCCAAGCCTATCCCCATTTTCCCTTCTGAAGATCAATAATAAAACCAATAGAATAACTAGGAACAGAGTTGAGGTTTCTTCAAAGATGCCCATTTGTTTGTAAATAAGAAAAAATTCACCTCTCAAAGGGCTTTTCTCCTAGAAGAAACCCTTTTGTCCAGATCTCTGAAGTCACATGATGTCTCTCTGATTTGGAGGAGTCTTCCAGATGGCACAAAATCAACAATTCCAGTAAAATTCCTGCTATTAAGTATATTTAATTCTGCCTGTGTGCTTTTGATTATGTACTGTGTACAAGTAATCCACTTTATGTGATTTTATTCTGATCCTCGCTCTTACTTTTCTTGCAGACTTTATCCATTGGTGTACTTGATATTTTTGGGTTTGAAGACTATGAAAACAATAGTTTTGAACAATTCTGCATTAACTTTGCCAATGAGCGCTTGCAACACTACTTTAACCAACACATCTTTAAACTGGAACAGGTAAGTCCAGAAATATTTACTTCCTGATGACAGTGAGTGTTGACATGACTTTGTGGCCCTGATAAAGTCCCTTTAATTCTGTTTTGTTAAGGAGTATACACTGAACTATTCAAATTTAACTTCTAATTCACCATATGACGAACTTCCACCTGTAAAATAATATCCAGCCAGACATTTGCTGGTTTAAAATAAACATTTTGACATCCAAAAACATAATGAAGACCTTCACCACTGCTCTGTGTTTCCTTGAGATGTGCTCAGAGGGCTCACCAAGGAATGAGCAATTCCTTCCTGCCTTTGCCTGGACATGCTGCCAAATCATTTGATATCATGTATCAGTTATTTTTTAGTATCTAGTGAAAAAGCCACCCCAATCTTCCAGTGGTGTTTTGCTTTCCAGTGTTGATTTGTGGGGAGGGAGGGGAAATGTCACTCTCATGTGTTCTCCAAGGTCAGACTTGAGAGCATTATGACCTTCAATAGCCCTGGTAGATTAGGAAAGACTGAGCTTTAGGCTTTGCTTTACATTTCTTAAGACAGGGTGTTGCTTTCCAGCCTCAAATTAATGTACTCAAGAGAGATAACAAAAACACAGGCTGCAATCCAGCAGGTAACCCGCACAAGATGGTTTAGATGGATGGGAGGAGGCTTCTTCATTTGTTATCCAACAACAAGCAGGACAAGACAATGGACAGTTTCTTTCAACATCCATGTGTTGTTTCATGGATGAAACTATTATTCATTATGAAATTATTCCCTTATGAAACTATTATTGGGCTGTATAACACAGGAAATATGTTAGAGACCTTCAAAATACCTTTTTCTTCACATGCCAGTCTACATGTCCTCTCTGCAGGTGAAATCCTTCTTGGGAGAGGCCAAGGGGTAACTCTCCTTATCATCACTACAGAATTAACCCAGCCCTTCCCAAAAACCCTGATAGTTTCATTTTTGGGTTTCTCCAGTGTTCTCAGAGATTGGAAAATTCAGAGGAAAAAGTTGCCTTGAATATGAGGATATTCAAAAAACAAGTGATATATCCCCAAGTGGGTCACTTAGGGAGTGTTTGTTCATGAGTTTGATGGTTCCTGTTTAATCTCTGGTTTTGTTCAATGAGGTGGAACAGAGCTGCTCAAAGCCATTTAATTTCAGTTTTTTAAGTGGCCTTTGTATGCCAGTGCATTCTACTCAATAGATGCTCCAAGAATGGGAATACCTGTTTCTATTTCTAGGAACAGGGTTTTTTCCCATTGTCCACCATAAAAATGCAAATTTTGATACAACACACAGCCATACCAGCTGGATTTTTTATGAATGTTGCCATACACTTCCTCAGAAGAGACTCAGGAGGGAAGATCCTTCCTGAAAACTGGAGACAGATGATTCCTCCATGAGGTGGGGTTTCAGCAACCTTCTCCAAGATGCCATCATCTATGAGGGAATTCCTGTTATTGGGCTGAGATTTCTTAGCATCTCAGTGCTCTCCCCAAGCACTGGGGGATACACAGAGGTCCCGAGTGCAGCAATCCATAATTCTTGGTTTGGAGCAGCTTCAGAGCTAATTAGCTTTCTCCTGGAAATCTGTCAAGCATGTGAAGTCGCTGGAGTCAGTGTATGCTGTATGGATGTGAGGAGCAGTTGTGGAACCATCAAACTGCAAAGGGCCCATTCCAATTCTTAATGCCAGAGCACGTCATCCTCCTGGATCCTGGCTGGAGCACTGCGAGCTCTGCTGCTAGAAAATTCAGACATCTTGGCATAGATTGAGTCTATAAATACAAGTAATCTGTGCAGCTGCAGGAACGCTGATCCTTGGGTGAATGATCCTTAGGTGGTTTAACCATTTACTTTCCCTGGAATTCTCTCTGCATGTGGAGGAGTGCAGAAAGAAAAAACGGAAAGAAAACTCAAGGACACATATTCAGATCTTGGGCCTTCAGAATGTCCTTCCTTCCTCACATTGGCCCAAAGGGTTTTTAATGATAGTCACGAGTCTACAAATGAAGACCAGGGAGTTAGTATTGTATTTCTAGGGAGCAAAATAGTTCTGTTACTTCAAAATGTGAATTTATTTGAGGTGTTTGTGTCTTTATAAGAATTTGTTTCATGTGATGATGATGGGGACCTGAAATGGATAGGAGACTGAAATCCTCAGTTCTCCAAAGCTTGCAGGAGGCTGAAGAGAGGTTGCTGAGATACCCGGACACTTCTGCCAAAAAAATAAGCGACAAAATTAAATAGTCACCAAGGATTTTTCTTGAAATACTAATAGAATTTATCTGCCAGAACTGCATTTAGCCATGATGGAATTGTTGCCATGACATGCTGTTGATGTTATGGAAACCAAAATACCCACTAAAGTCCTCTAGGAGAACCATGGGATTATTTTAACCTTTATTCCCTTTTTTTTCCGTGTTGAAATCTAATACAATGTGTCTTTTTTTAAACCTTTTGTCTGACGATGACACTATTTCAGGTGGTTTGCAAACAACCACCAAGTCGTCCTTGATCTTCAGCTTGGTATCTCCCAAAAATACAGCAGCTCTTGTACTGTGGCTGAGGGGATTTTTGCAGGAGCAACCTCCTCTCTTGCAGCTGACCACAGGATAAGGGTAAAGCCTTTATAAATCCTGGTCTACTCTTGGATGCAGACCGGTGGTCTATTTATTAATGCGGAAAGGTGACTATGGCAGGGATTGTGACTTTGCCCTGTCACAGAGCAGGAGCAGTTTTCTCCTCCCTGGGTATCGCAGGTTCCTGAGGGTGGTTGGGTGAGGGGCTGTAGCTGGTGGCTTCAGCTCTGGACAGCACAAGGGTGGGGAGTCCTTTGCCATCCCTCCATCAGGCTGGTGGCTTCAGAGTCCCTGGAGTCACCTGACTGAAGTCCCTGTTGCTCTTGGACTCGCTGGGTGCTGTCAGAGCATCACCTCTGCAGGGATTTTCTGTCCCCCAGCCCAGCTCCCTCTCTGTGCCCTCAAGTGGCCTCCTGTGCAGAGCAGATAAGCCCAGAGCTGCCCTGAAAATCAGAGAACACCCAGGTGCTTCTGGGAGAGGAAGACAGCATTTTTGCATTCCACCTTGTCTTTTGTTTGGGTTTTTTTAGGGCATTGCGCTAAATAATTGCTGTGGATGAAGATTTAGTTTGGAGGTCACCAGTACCGGTGCCATACCACCTATGATCCTCCAAGTTTCCGGGTCTTTGGCAGTTTAAGGGCCGGGAGTAAAAGTTTTTGTTTCTTTATGTATCCCATTATCCAAACTTTGTCATCTTTGTCCTCACCAGTCTTCCCCCATCCCTGCTGAGGCTCATCTGGTTCTCTGTACCTTACCCACCTTTCCCTGCTTCAGCTGATGCTTTGCAAAGCTTGAGGACTCATCCTGTAGTTTTCATCCCACAGGTCATGCTATTAAAGTTCTTTTCTACCTCTTTTTCCAGCTTTTGCTTACCCACCAAACCTCAGTTTCAAGGGCATGCTTTTATTGTTTTTTTAAAAATCGATAAAAAACCAAGATTGTGGCTGAAAAAATTAAAGAATTTGGAATACAATCGACTGGTAGGAGCTCAGGTGTTCAGTGAAGTCTATTTTCTCATGGGGTCCCTGGTGAGCTCAATGTCCCAGCAAATCTCAGCCTGCTCAGACTGAAAAACTGAATTTCATCAGGATAACGCATCCTGTGGAATGTTTGCCCAGCCATCCAAAGCTCCATAAATATTTAGGGAGGTCTATAGGGTTTACTGGTCCTGTGCAATAGGTGAAGAAATCCAGTAGTCTGGACTAAATTATGGTGGTGTTTCGTGGAAGGTATGATTTGATGGTCTTGGAGGTCTGGTCACTACCTTCAAACACCTCTGAATTTCACCTCATGATTCTGAGAAGCAGCAGCCCCCAGGGAACATGACACTTTAAAATGACTTTGGATATTTTGCTGAAATATTAGATTTAGAAAATAATGTGGGAGTGAATGAATTTTAAAAAACATCAATCTCAAATATTTAAATTTAAAATAAATTATGAAAAAGGGTCTCTCTCCTACTGCTTAGAACACTCTTCCTTTCCTTCCAGACAGGGTTTTTTCTGTATCTCATCTCTGGTTAGGCATTAACGCCTCTTTATTGCCTCAGAAGACAAAAGCCATGCATCAGAAGTCAGCCATTGAGGCCTGGGAGGCTGAGTTCAAATTTCTGTTTTCCTTGGAGATGGGAGAGCGGCTGCCCTCTGAGAAATGTTGCCGTCAGCTGCAGGCCACATGACCCGTGGAGAAAGAGCAAGCTGCACAAGTTATTGATTTATTATTTGGCAGAACGCCATCAAATGCAACTCATATCTGGGGGAAGAGGACGAGGCTTAGAGCACATAAATTATATTAATAAAAATCAATATGCCAAGAGCTGTTTAAATGGTATCAGCAGGGTAGGAAGATTTCAAGGCACATTAGGGGAATGAAGGACAACTCTGATCAGAGCTGTGCTAGGATGGCTTCAGGTTGGACATCAGGAGGAATTTCTTCATGGAAAGGGTGGTCAGGCACTGGAACTGCCCAGAAGGTGGTGGAATCCCCATCCCTGGAGATGTCCAGGGAATGCCTGGACATGCCACACTCAGTGCTCTGGGCTCGTGATGAGGTGGGGATCAGGCACAAATTGGACTCGATGGTCTGGGAGGTCTTTTCCAAGCTCACTGATTCTGGGATCCATTGTCAGTCCCCCAGAGCTTTGTCTTGTGTCCTTCAGCATCCTTGAGTCCATGGATGTGTTGTGGCTGGGACTGGGGCTGGGGGGCTTCATTTGCTACCCTCTTGCTTCTGGGTTTCTTTAGATGATGAACAGTAAATACATAAATATAATATATAATGTATAACATGTAATAGCATATATTCTAATCTATTATTTATATATCCTCTGATATCATAGGATAGATTGAATTGGAAAGGATCTGAAAGATCTTCCAGTTCCAACTCTCCTCATATGTAATTTCCTACCCTTTAATTTAATCCCGGTGCAGAGAAGTGCTGCAAGCCCATCCTTCATCCTGTGCTCCTTGCTGTAACTCTCCAAATCACAGGTGCTTGCTCCCAGTGTCCTTATCCCTCTCCCAAGTCACCATGTTCTCTTGAACTTTTTTCCTCTCCTCTGAGCTGGTTCCTTCCTTTTTCCAGGTAGATGATGCTTTCTGCTGATTGTGGTTCCTGCTCAGATATATTGGCTAAATAAATGTGCAGACTATGTCAGGGATAAAAAATTTTACTTATTAATGGTGCAAAAAAGGTTTGAAGTGCCAGGACAAGGGGGAATGGCTTCCCATGGGGAGCAATGGCTTCCCACTGCCAGAGGGCAGGGTCAGATGGGATATTGGAAAGAAACTCTTCCCTGTGAGGGTGGTGAGGCCCTAGCAGAGGCTGCCCAGAGCAGCTATCCCTGGAAGTGTTCAAGGACAGGTCAGACAGGGCTTGGAGCAACTTGAGCTAGTGAAGGTGTCCACAAGATCTTGGATACAGAAGATCTTTAAGGTCTCTTCCATCCAACCATTCTGTGTTTCTGTTAGTGGATTTTCATAGGACAGAGTTGTGCAATGTGACCTCTCCTCTTAAGCAAGATGATGAGCCAGAAATCTTTAAAAGCATCTGAAATTATTCAACCAATGTAAAAATAGTCTTGTTGTGGCAGGACTGCAATTATGACTGTGTTGGTTGACACAAGTATGGAGTGGGACTGGAAGGGGGAGAAGATGCTCAGCCTCAAAGACCAGTCTGGTGCTCACTATGACCACTGTGCAGGTTCCTTCGTATCTTCTAACTCTGACCCATCTTTCAAGGTGCTGACAGATGCAGATACAGATACTTCTTTTCCTCTATAATTTTGATCACAAGAAATTAAAGGAATTGATCCACCAGCAGATCACATAACAATGTTAAGCTTGTGTTTCTCCTGGCTGTGTAAGGGCAGCTTGGGAAGAAAATGCTTCCACAGAGGGAGCCCATGGGATCATAGCAATGTATGTGCTGCCAGCTGAACCATGCAAACACAATTCTGCCCATTTTGAGAGCAAAAAACAATTTATGATTGCAACCCTGTTGCCACTGAAGTTCAGGGAGCTGATTTGAGCTCAGAGCATGGATGGTGTGAAACTGGCACATGATTTTCTGGGCTGAACCTGTTGGTTTAAAACACTTTCATGATACAGAGTCCAAATTCCAATAAATTCAAATCTGGCTATGTACAGCAGCGGGGAGGTTATCAGTGGGTGAAGCATCAGCTTCAGAATAAAACCAATTTCACATGGTATTTGCTGAGGAGCTGCTGAAATAGTCACCTGGAAGGAGACCATCTCAAGGAGGACCTTGGCTTCAAGGGAATGTTCATCAGCTCCCCTGCACTGCCTCATGTTACCATGGACAGAGGGGGCCTTAAAATCTGTTTATAGATCATGCATTCATAGAGAACATGGTTAAGTATTTATGTTTGTTGTGTCTGTGAGCACATGGCAAAAAATACATATGTTATATATTTCTATTTTTGTCTGCATCTATAAATGCCTTTTCTGCTGAACTTGAGAACATAAAAATCCTCATTCCTAAATAAAACCATCAGCCTCAACATCTTTTCCTGGAGGGATGTCGGGAACCCGAGGCATCCACCCTGTCTGCAGCACAAGCATGCTAAGGACCAGACATTGGTCTCACTCATTTAGGAACTTTCCACATCCCATGGATTTAACTCATTTTAATCAGCAGTTTATGCTGAGATAATTCTGCTGGGCCTGGCTCACAGTGCTCATTTGCTGAATAAGCAATTGATCCTCCATGGGATGGGTTCATGTCCGGATAGATGAATCCTTAGGGGAGAGATTTTCTCACACCATTTCCAGCTGTGGACAAACTTTTCCAAGCTCCCCAGGATGGATTTTAGGATGCAAATGTGTCCATACATAATCAGAGAAGAGCTTTTTTGAGGTTTAGCTCCTTCAATTTTTCATATAACCTTTTTAACATACAATACAAAAATATTTTGGGATTATTTTAAAATGGAGAGTTCAGCTAGGAATGGAGAGAGATGTGGAAGAGGGGTTAATTCCTAGTTTCTCACTTTGCAAAGAAGCCTGAAGCTGAGGCAGATGGTGTTCAAGGCAAGAAGAGAAGAATTTCACACCCTTCTGTTTAGTCGGGAATTTTTATGCCAAATATATACATTTAGACATCCAAAAGTGGCTGGTTGTTGATTGTGAGGCTCTGGATTACAGGAGATTTCATGACAGGAGCGTAATGGGCAATGGTCCCACATGGAGTTACACTGGGGAAAGGGATTTTTCACTATATTTCTCACTTTAATCTGGAAATTTTTGTTGTGTAAACAAGGTTTTTCTGTGTCTCAGTAGGGAAAGGCTGGAGTAGATAAACTCCTGGGTCTGGTCTAGCTCTTCCTGGGAGGAGGTGAATGGGTTGGTGGACATTTCTGCTGCTCTTGGGGTTTGTGAATCTTATTTTTGGGGCAGTTTCTCAATTCTCACTGTGACTAATAGCAGAATCCCTGTGGGATAAGACAACTGCCTCCAGGGCACTGAAACACTGAGGGATTTTCAGGGCTTTTGGCTTGCAGGATGTGTGGATGGATGCCCAAAGCCCTCCAGACCTCTTTAAATCATGGGAAAATTTCTATTTTTGATATCCCATGATACAGCAACAAATTTCACATATCATGGTAAAACCTTTATCTTTAGGTGGGACTTTTTACCATCTTTTTATTTGAATTTCCTAAACCCTGAGTTTTGTGCTTTTACACAGATGGGGAATTTATTATGGTTTTTATTTTGTATTTTTATCATGTCTCCTGTTTTGTTTAATCTCTGAATTTCCTCTTCTCTGATGTTTTTCAAGCCCCTGGTCCCTCCCTCCTCATACCACATGATTGTGGGGAGTGGCAGCACCCAGGGACCATGATACTCCAAAGAGAGTTTTGATATCTTATTTAGATATCATATTTATCACAGATATCATATCTAGATAAGTGTATCTAGATAAGTGTGAGTTTAAAAATAATGTTTAACTTTTTCTCCCCTGGTTGTGCTTTTTAGCATTTGGGTTTAGTGATGACTGTGGCTGAATACAGAGGAATTGATGATCATATGGGGAAGTGTAAAGACATTTTCCAGCATCTCCAGAATTTTGTTGGACTTGTGGGTGTTTTCTCCCACTCAGGATAAAGGAACCTTTAATTCCACCCTGAATTAGAGTGTTTTGGTTTGGTTTAGCACTGAAAGTCCTGATAACAGAAATGGTCCAACACTCCTGTAGCGATAACAGGACTTGGTTCTCAACATCTCCAACTATAAAATTACAGGATATTTCTGTTCCTAGCAGGAGGGTTTCCATCAGCCCAGTTGGGAAGGTTTTCCTGATGCTCAGCATGTGTGTTTTAATTTTAAATTCATTATTCTGTGCCATGGGCAGCGTTCATGCTCTAGGTCAGTGTAGGCAGGCAGAGTTTCTCCTCCTTAACAGAGCTTTAACAGCTCCCTCTTTCCTAGAGTTCCAGTAATTTTCCTACTTAAATATGTTGGATATTCTACCCCATTCTGTTTGTCTGATACCCCAGATTTTACATGCTACTTTGCCTCAGCTGACACTGCATGGGAGTAAATATTTACTCTCTTATTCCATGTGCATTTCAAAGTCTGCATCCCCACTTAATATCTTCTTTTAATATAGCTGAACATCATCAACTGTGTTTTATTCAGATCCCTTCAGTGACCCCAGGCTGCCTTACTGCCAGTGTGTCTCTCCATGCTTAGGGCAGCAAAGCCATTTCTGAATTCCCACTTGGGAAGCAGGAATCTCCTTGTGGAGTCCATACAGGTCACCTGGAGAACAATCTGTAGCACCTTACCCAAGAATTAAATGAAAATATGGAGCTACTGGACTCTAAAAAAAACCCTAATGCCTTTTTTCAGTTCTTTGCTCCATTTCTTTTGCTGAGTCTGGGAGCTCAGTGCTCTTCTCCCCAGTGAACTTGCCTTGCTCTTCTTTCCAACAGACCAGGGATGGGAGGAATAAATCCTCATGTTTTTATTGCAAGTAAGGATGCCAGAACTGGGGCTCTGTGGACTTCACTGCAGTAGAAACTTTTGCAGATGGTGGTAATGTCAACAATTTGGTTCTTAATGTAAAGATGATCTTCCAGGAATAGGACACTTGAATGTGCCCCTAGACATAACTTAGTTTTAAATCAAGATACAAATTTAAGTTGATTTTTAATCAACCTCTGGCTTGAGGAGATTTTGTTTGAATGGACTGAAAGTGTTTTATGTTGTTTTTATCTTATTAAATGAAAACCTCATATTGTTTGAATGGAATTCCCTAATAGTCAGTGCTCTGGGACCCTGTGTCTGTCAAAGGATGGCAGAGGCTTTGTTATCATTCTCAGAGATGAAGGAATATTTTGGAGGTAGCTTTGAAGAATACCTCCTGAATTCTGCAGGAAGATGGTCTTTAGAAGACAAATACAGGAATCATATGGATTATTAACAACTGCAATTTAATCAAGTTTAATAGACAGCAGTCATTTTATCCTATAGCTTCTATCTTCCTGTGGACAATCTGCAGGGTGTTCTAAAGACCAGCAAATGCCCCAGAAATTGTATCAACCATCCCAAAGCCATAATTGTATCTCTTGATCTGAGATCCTGAAGGCAACCAAACAAAGAACTGGAAAAATGCTAGGAAAAAAGGAATAAGGGGGATTTATTTCCGTTTAAGCTTTGGAGCAGTTGCTCTGGAATAGTTCCTGCTGCCTGTCTTGAAATGAGAGCAAATCAGTGAATTATTGTGGAAAAGTTTTTTTGTTGAGGGCTTGAATCCCTCTTCTCATTTGGCCAGAGTGGGAACAGGTTGTGTTGGGGATGGAAGGGAGGGAGGAACCCCAGAGCCTGGGAGTGTTTCTGACCCAACCCAGAGAAAAAAGGAGCAGAGGAGGGAGAATTAGCCAAAATCCTGCAGCTGAAGAAAACTAGGCCAGGAGGGACCTGATGACTGACCATCAGGTCTGTGGAACAGCTGAAAATGAGAAATAGAGACCTTGAACTCTGGTCTTTTTTGGTCATTTACCAGACTATTTTTTAAAACTCCATATCTAGCATTGCCGATCAGTGCCTTTGCACTGATCTCAGCAGCAGTATAAGTTTTTTATGTGGCCAGAGGAGTTTCACAGCACATTTGCTGTGCAGCTGCTGAATGTCCCATGTGGGATTATGGGCATCTAGAGGCCTTCTAGAGCAAAGCGGTGGTTTCTCAGCTTGGATGTGTGGATACGCAAAACTGTACATGATTTATGGGGTTTTGGGGAGAAAAAAAACGAAAAACCCCCTAACAAGTATTTCAACAAAGAGTGATGATAATAAATATATAAGTCTGGTAACATCAGCCTGTCAACACTGAAATAATACTGCTCTTGGCTCATCACGCCGAGGTTTTATGGCTTTCTGCATGCTCCTGACCAGTCTTGAGCTGGCAAAGCTGGGCCTAATGGACCCTGCAATCCATTAAGGGGCTGTTGGAAGCGGGCAGTTGATGGATGGTGCTGACTCCCAGTGACTTTCTGGGAAGTCCCTCAGGAGCAGCTTATGCCTGCTCTGTAATACACAGCCTACAATTGCTGGATAGAAACTTTTTCCTGGCTTGCACTGAAAATGCCACAATTGCCTACAGTTCAGCAGGGACTTGAGAATGTTGTGAGGTGCTGCTGTGTTCTGGTTGCTCAGCAAGAACTGAAAGTAAGATTAAAAAACAAAAGGAGAAAACAAAATTCATAATGCAGAGCCATTCCTTATTTTCAGGATTTTTTTTTCCCAATGGGATGTTGTATACTTGGATCCCAAAGGCTTTAGGCATGTTAAAAACTCCTTCTAAGCTAGCATACTTCTGTATTTGTCTGTATTGTTGTTGATTATACGTCTCCAGTATTGAATTCAAGTCCTTCTAGGGATTGTTTTTGCAAAAATTTCCTTGTGAAATGTCTCAAAGCTCTTCAGGCTCTTTATTTCTAAGAATATCTGTGGAGTTCATGTTAATTTTGGATGAGGATAGACATACTTTTTTTAAAGTTGTTTGCTCATATTAAAATTAAAGGCAGATGCAACAATAATAATCTGATTATTACTAGAAAGATGCATCCTATTAGGATTTTGAAACCTGTTTCCTTTCCATCTTCAATTCTGTTGTCAGTATGTCCTGTGATAGAGAAGTAAAAAGGCAGCTGGATCAGCAGGACTTTGTCCAACATATGGAGTAAGGTGCATGGTCTGATATCTCTGTTTAGACAGTGAGTCACAATTCCTCAAACATATGATAAAAATTATTATTTTTAAACGACTTTCATTTAGATACCCTCAAGTAATTTCTGCATAAGACTTCTTGAAGTAATCCAGTTGCAAGTATGTCTCAGAGGAGATAACCTTTACAGGAGAGCAAGGGTTAGAGCTGTTTTGGTGGAAAATGAATAGCATCTTTTTGCCTCAGCTTGAATTTGAGGGCAGTTACTGTAGAGGGTGATGGTTCTGCTGGTCCTGGAGCAGTGGCTTTGTATAGCTGAAAGTCTCTTTGTTAGCCCATTCAACACCAGCCACTAAGAGTGGGAGATACAGAATAACAGAGCCCAGCAAAGCAGGAAAGGGAGGTTTACTGCTTTTTCTGTGTAATTAGTAGTTGTACCACAATTTCCTTCCAGCAACTGAATACTAAATAATAATCAATGCAAATTGTGTGACACTGATGGGTGGGAAGTTCCACACACCCCAATCACCTGCACTGGGAACCCCAAAACCCCCCAGATCCCAAAGCATGGGAAGCAGGAGAATCTGCCCTTCTACCCTACTCAGGTGAGACCCCACCTTCTGAACTGCCTCCAGCCAGGGGATCCAACATCAGAAAGATGTGGAACTCCTGGATAGAGTCCAGAGGGGGCCATGCAGATGCTCTCCCAGGCTGGGAGAGCTGGGGGTGCTCACCTGGAGAAGAGAAGGCTCCAGGGAGACCTCAGAGTTCCTACCAGTGCCTGAAGGGGCTCCAGGAGAGCTGGAGAGGGACTGGGGACAAGGACAAGGACAAGGACAAGGAGGACTGGCTTCCCACTGCCAGAGGACAGGATTAGATGGGGTATTGGGAAGGAATTGATCCCTGTGAGGGAGGTGAGGCCCTGGCACAGGTTGCCCAGAAAAGCTGTGACTGCCCCATCCCTGGAAGTGTTCAAGGCCAAGTTAGACAGGGCTTGGAGCACGCTGGCTAGTGAAAGTTGTTGCTGCCCAGGGCAAGGGGTGGAACAAGAAGAGCTTTAAGGTCTCTTCCAACCCAAACTGTGCTGTGATTTAGAAGCAATCCAGGAAAAGGAAAGGGGCAGTCCACAAATGCTAGACATCCTTGGCAGGCTTGGGCTCCACAACAGCCACCCTGTGTCCAAACAAACATCTGGTGCATCTGAAATTGGGAAATGCTCTGTGGTTCGCTTTGTTTCAGGTTGTTCCAGAGGTTCTTTATCCTTTTCTTTGGAATCACAAAATTCGAAATGTTGATGGAATATTTGTAGGAGAGATGTCTGTTTTGGTAAACAGTGTATAGTTTCCACAAAACTCTTTGGATTTTGTCTTTTATTTTTTCTTACACCAAATCATCATTATGTCATCAGTGGGGCTTTTTTTTCAGGAGGAATATAGAGCAGAAGGAATTAGCTGGCACAACATTGACTACATAGACAACTCGAGCTGCATCAACCTGATCAGCAAGAAGCCAACGGGGCTGCTCCATCTGCTGGATGAGGAAAGCAAGTGAGTAGGAAAATGCTGGCTTTGGAAATGAGATTTGCTTCTTCTGTTAAAATGAGTTTATACTCCAGTTTTCTGGGGAAGAAAAAAAAAAAAAAAACCTTCCCAGAAAGGTGCTAATAGCTTTCTGGGCTGATTGGTGTTTCTAATGTTGCTTTTGAGGTGGCAACACACAGAGTGGAGAATCAGCCAGCTGAGCAAAAAGCCCTAAAAAATAATAATTAAAATTCCTTTCCAGAATTTCTTCCATTAAAGGGAAGGGAAAAGCTTTCCTTTGCTTCTCTCTTCATTTCTTTCCCTGTCTCTTGGGATGTGATGGTGCTGAGCCCAAGTACATGAGTTAAAGCAGGATGTGTAGGTGCTGTTATTGAGATATAAGGTGGACTTAGCAATTTACTGGTAAAAACTGAGCTAGAGTGAAGTGAGAGCACTTGTCTATAGGGGCTGCATTTCCACTAGGTTTCATGGGCATCAGGCACTTAGCTCAGATTTGCATAGTTGGTTGCATTCATCTGTCTCGGGAGAAGTTCTGGATGAGCATTTGGCGTCTGGGACTGCTTTGGTGTGCAGACTTTGGAGCAGAACAGTTCTCCCATCAGATGCTCGTGCCAGTTTCCTCCATGTGAAAGGCAGGGAAAGCCAGGTAGTTTTGTTGAGGTCACCTCAGATCCACATGACCAGGGGGCATGTGGGCTTCTCCCACATCATTTGCCTTGCAGATTTCTCCTGCACTTCTTGTATTGTTGACAAGAGACCAGCAGTGATGGTCTCCCAGTGATATTGTACCGGGATAAAACAAATTGGGTAAAGCTGTGAAATACATCCCCTGCTGCAGATTTCCATGAAGTTTGAGGATGGAGGGTTTACTTTCTCTTAACAAGAGGGTCTGCTGAAGCACACACAGAAGTGGAAACTCAGAATGTCTCTGTTTTCCCTTTTGTGGCCAAGAAAGAAGTGGAAAAGTTTTCTCGTTGGGTTTACAGCTTCTTCCTTTCGATTCTCTCCACTCAGTTTTCCTCAAGCCACAAACCAGACACTGCTGGACAAATTCAAGCGGCAACACGAAGGGAACTCCTACATTGAATTCCCAGCAGTGATGGAGCCAGCTTTCATCATCAAACACTATGCAGGCAAAGTGAAGTACGGAGTCAAGGTTTGTCACCCAGCTGTTCCCCGAGAGTTGCTTTCATCTAAATCTGGGATTGGGAAGGAAAGCCCCAGAGGTTCCGCAGAGATGTTTTGGAGAGGATTTGGCCCAAGAAGATGGGAGAGTCAGGAGAGAAGTGTTTGGAGAAATGCAAAGGTGGTAGGAGCAGGATTAGGGTTAGGGTTACAGGTTTAGTTACAGGTTTAGTGCTACACCTCAACGACAAGTTAAAATTGGATGTCTGGTGGCCCCTCTGGGCTTGGTTTGTGTAGAAAACCTAATGTTTTTCTCATCATTAGCCACTTCTAATACCTGCTATGTGTGCTTAAGTCTCAACATCCCACTTCCACAGGTACTTTCTGGAATCCACGTGAATGATTCCAAAGTGTGACCCTATTTCTGTTCATGCCAGTTAGTAGCAGAAGGAATTCCAGTAGCCAGATGAGCCAGTGTGAGAAACAGCCTTGGGATTTGCAGCTGCAAATTTCTCATTGTGTTTCTGATGCAATAAATGCACGTGATAAGCATCAGAGATGACGGTCATACAGAGGTATCTGATATGGGAGGAGGAGAGAAAAAGAAACAGGATTCAATAGCTGTGCTGGCCCAGAAGATCCTACCTGGAGTATCAAGTGGATATTGTTTATTTTCCTCTCTTCCCCTTCCCTAGGATTTCCGAGAGAAGAACACGGATCACATGCGCCCAGACATTGTTGCTCTGCTGCGGAGCAGCAAGAACGCCTTTATCTGTGGCATGATTGGGATTGATCCCGTGGCTGTTTTCCGCTGGGCTGTCCTGAGGGCCTTTTTCAGGGCCATGGTTGCCTTTAGGGAGGCTGGAAAACGATACGTGGAGAAGAAAACTGGTATGTGTGCCCATCACCTTGTCCTGGAGCCTGTGTTTCAGCAGCAATTTGGGTCTAATGTGCTATTACCCTGTTTTAAGTAGCCCGACTTATTAGGAGTTTTGAATCTATTAGGAAACTCATTGAAATAACAATTTATTTTTTTTTTTTGCAAAAGCCACATTTAACAGTTCATCTGGATTTTAGCATATCATAAGGAAATATTTTCACTTTACTGCTGCTTTAAATTTTCATTTTTGTAGGATGCATGGATATAAAACCCCAAGTCATTCAAACAGAGACATATAAATTATCCAGCAAAAAAGACTTTTTTTTTTTTTAATAATTTTTGAACTGTGAGTTACATCTGGAAACAAAAAAAGCAATAAATCTTCCTATCATTTTCCAAGCTGTTCACTCTTTCAGCTGCAGGAGAGCATGTCTCTTGTCTAGCAAAATTCATCTGGATGGCTTTGCAGTCATCCAGAACCACATAGCACAGGGGCATTAAATTAGGAAAGTGATGGTGCATCATCATGCTGTGGCAGGCAAGACCTGACTGTGCTTTTAGACCATTTCTCTGCATAAAACAATTTTGGAAGGATGGGTACAAGCGATTACTATTCATTTCTGGGCACGAGAGGGCTTGAAATCCGTGATGGAATTAGAGCCTCAGCAGGGAAAATGTCAGCTGGGTTAAAATTAAACGCAGAGCTGCACCATGAATTACTTTGTAATCAGTGGGGTTTGCATCATGGAGAGTGAGGGAGCCCGGGACAAGGACCATAGGGATGCAAACTCTTCAAGCAGAAAGAATAATTTTCTTGGGAGCAAATCCCAAGAAGAGCAGGAAGCAAAAAAATCAACTTTCAGCTCTTGAGGTTCTTCCTCTGACTCCTCTCAGATGCAGTGTAAGAGAAGAGCTGATTCTCATGAGCCTGGGTCTGGCACATCAAGGCAGCATTTTTGGACAGGGTAACCAAAGAAAGAGATGGCAAAGATGTTTGGCGCTGGGAGAAAGGCCACTCCAAAGGGATGGCTTGCAAAATCCATCTTTGCATTTTCATCTTGCATAAACCCCAGGCTGAACTCAAATGGGGTAATCCAGAAGATAAGAAAAAATCATTCAATCTCAGGAAGTAAAAGCTGATTTCAAGCCCTGCTTTGCTTTCTGTGTCTCTGGCAACTGGTCCTGCACACTGCCATGCTCGTCTCCTCACTCCCACTTTTCTGTCCACAGTTTGTAGCAGTAACTTGCTTATATTTCTCTTACTATATATCAATATATAGATATGATTAGATAGATGGATAAGTGGATGAGTCCAGGACGTCTTAAGACAATTCTGAGACTTAATTCTTGCACCACGCACCACCTTCTCTTTCCATACCAAAATTAACTAACACATGGTGATGGCTGAATTTCTAAACCTTTTCATGGTGCTCCTCCATTATCTGTCCATGTCCTTTATCCTGTGTTCAGATTGCTTTGTGCTTTGTACCCTCTGGATTTTGAGTCAAAGAAAAAGAAAACCCTCAGAAAGCCAGACAAAGTTTGTATTAAACTTACCAACAATCCTCAGATCATTTATACCCTGAGCTTTTATATGCACCAAGTTGGGAAAACGTCATGAGAAAGTCTCCACTCTACAGGCAACACCACTGGGAAGTGATTACCTAAATTTATATTCCATACTGAGATACACATTATCTGTAGGAAAAACTTAGTCTACAAACAGTGGCAGAGCTGCAATCACTGTCCTTGCCCTCTTTGGAGAGCTGCCCACCATGTCCAGGCATGACCATCCAGCCATCCAGCTGGACAGGCCTTGAAGCAACCTGTAGTGGAAGGTGTCCCTGCCCAACTCAAAACCCTTCTGGGATTCTGACTTTGCCCAGTCACACCTAGCAAGGTGAGATCAGTAGCAGTGTTTTCATTGTGTTTTTGCTGGTGTGACCTTACACCCATCCCCTATTCTGTTCTCCTCCTCCAAAATCCTGTCACCAAAGCAGGTGTCTGATGAAGAGGTGGACATGGGCAGAAGGCTCAGCCAGTGTCAGGACAGTGTGACGGGCTGGTGTAGCATGATGCATCCACTGCCAGATGCTGGAATTCCCATCTCTCCAAAATAATGCAGAAAAGCCCCAAACTGATGCTTTGCATCTATGGCAGAAAACATTTGTGAGTTATCAAAGGATCACTAAAATTCTCCCATCTTGATAGAAGCAGAGAACCAAAGGCAGCACATGTTTGAGGTTTATTTTGTTTTCTATCAAACCTTGATGGCTTTAATTAGCCTGATTTGAACATCTATCTGCCCACAGATGTGGAGCTTCTGACAAAATGATGGTAGAGTAAGAAAAACCTCTCTCACACAGTCATCCACATGCACACCCTTAATATTCACAGATATTTTTTCAAGATGTGCTGCCCATTCATGGTTTCTGAGGTCCTTTCCCCATCCATCATCCAGCTGAAGTGAGGGAGCAGGGAAACATCCAAAACGTGCTTCTTTTAATTAAAGGCTCTTTGCACTCTTTGTCTGAACCCCAGCTGGATCTCTCGTGCTTTTACGCTTGCAGTACCCAACAGGGATTTACTGAAAAAATCCCTGGCTTATGTTTAAGCAGCTCTGCGAAATTCTTCTCTGCTGCCTTTTCCACATCATCCTTTTGACTGTCTCCTCCATGCCAAGTAGATGCTTCTGGAAGGATAATCAGCATTTTTCCTTGCTAGTTTTAGGGACTCTTCTTTTTTTTTGTGCTCCTGATACCCTCCTAGTGCAGCTTTTGGTGATTGTGTGATTGTGCTTGTTAACTTGAAGGTGAAGAGCAGCAAAGTGGTATGAATTTTCTTTGGTACCTTTGTGTTCTACCCGAGTGATGCTTCTGCTTGTGGTGCTGTCAGCTCTCCTCGAATGAAAGATGCCAGGATTGGGCAAGCTGCACTTAGCTGAAGGGTGGAACTCTTCAATAATTTGATTTTTAATTATTTTTATTACTAAGTTTATCAATGAGGATTGAGTGGTCCAATAGAACTGCGTGTTAGAACTGGATTTGTTTGTGAACTTGGATTAAAGGAACACTGTTAAGCTTTTTAGGGAATATTGGAATTATTGGAATTCCTAAATATTTGGAAATATTTAGGAATATTGGCTGATTGACTTTTTTTGCTGTCATCAATACACATTTATTATGAAAGACCCTCTGATTCTTAGCAAAAACTTAATGGAAAAAATGGTGCTCTTCATACAAGCTAGGCTGCGGAGACTTGGTTTTGCTGGACCTAAATCCTTGCTCTGATGAGGGTTCTGTGATATTGAGGTTGTGCCTGCCCTCGATGGGCCCTGCAGTTGGATTTGGCCAACAAGGGTTGCTCTTTGGGTAATTCCTTCCTAAAAATAATCCCACTGACTTCTGCAGATTTATTCCTGAAGTTGGTCACCAAAAAAACCACTGCCCTCAAAATAATCAATGAAAAAGCTGCATTTGCCAAATAAAGGTGACAATAACCAAAAGCTTGGTGTTTGAGATCTCAGTGGTGATAAGGTGAGGAGGATGCCCCTTGACAGTGTTCCTTTTGTAAAATTCAGATCAGTCCTTTCTGTTGGCTTGATGTGTTGATATGAAATGCTCTCCACGTGGCTGGCACAAAGTGACTCCACGGTGTCCTCCCCATGCCTCACTGGGAGTGTGGCACATCCTGGACTTGGCCAACAATGACAGAGACACTGTGTGTTGGCACATTATCACTGGTGTCACCTCTCCTCTATCCTGTGCTCACAGCTGGACCATCAGAAGTCCTCTTGGCCACACATTGACGGTTTCTTCCAACTCAAACACATCCTGCCAAACTCCAAACTCTGTGTTCTTTGCCCTCAGTGAATATAGAAATGGTGCTTAATGCAAATAATTTACATTTTTCCTTTTAATTGCCAAAATCTGAGCAAAATGTAGCACTGGGATGCAAGATGAAGATTCCAGGTGGTTGTCTCATGGAGCATCTGGGCAGGGATTTGCCGGTAACACTGGGCAGAGACACAGAAAGGATTTAAAAAATAAGTTAATAAAAGTAAAGATTTATCTAACAATCCTCTTTTTGCCCAAATAATCTTGGAGTGATTATTAAGTGTTTATGCTCTGTCTGATGAGGATTATAATTGGGACTGGGACGTGGTCCAGCCCATTGCTCCCATGGCACAGTGCAGAGGAAACCACAGTTAAATTGTGTCGAGCACAAAACGTGTGACCCTTGAGCTCCTTTGGGCTTATTCCTTCCCCTCTCCTGATTTCTGCTTATTAAATCTTTCTCTTCTCTCCATTTTTTTTGTTTGTTTTTATTTTGCTTCCCAAGGGCATGATGATGCAGTGCCATGTGCGGTTTTGAAAAGTGTGGATAGTTTTAGCTTTCTCCACCACCCAGTTCATCAGAGGAGCTTAGAGATCCTGCAGAGGTGCAAGGAGGAGAAGTACAGTAAGGCTCCACCACCCGCCCTCCCCTCTGATACCACACTCACACGTCCAAAAATGGAAACCAGGTGCATTCCATGTAAAAAGGATGAAAAACAGCGCCTGAGGAGCCCTCCGTGATCAAAGCAGCTGCCACAGATTACTTTTGAGCCTATTGGGAAAAGATGAGGCAGATTTGGGCGAGTCAAATTAAAAGCAAATCCATATCTCTTGAGATCTCACAAAAATCATTTTATTGGCAATTTTCCCATTTACTCACCAACATTAATAAAGAATATTCCTGATACAAGGCTGGTACAGCTGGAATTCAACTTAATTTGGATTTCATTGGACTTCAGAAATATCTTTAGCTTGTGAAAATATTGTCTCCCAGGGCTTTTACCTAAAACAGAGGCACTGTCAATGTTATTTTATGGAAAGATGCACTTGGTCTCCATTTCTTCATCTTCACTCCTCTGTCATGTAATAAACTCATCCTGCATGACAACATGGACACTCTTGCCTGCACTACTCTATTTTATTTTTTTTATTGTTATATTTAAGTAGATATTTGGTGCTCTCATGTTTAGATGTATTATTTTCCTACCATTATTCTCTTCCTTCATGTTGTATGTTAAAGCTGAGAGAAATAGAGCTCTGCATGGGCAAAGCCTCAGCCCAACTTGCTTAAACTTCATGAAATTTAGGTGTAAGTGGAAACCACCTTTTTTTGGGTAGAACTGAGCACAGTAAGTACAGTAGATGCATGTTAAATCTTCATAAATATGGTTTTCCTGTTAGAAACCTTCTGTCAGATATCTGTGCTTCCTTCAGCATGTGGGTTTGGGGGAACAGTGGTGGTTTAGGTCTTAATTTAGGCTTTCATTATTAATTTAACTACTTTATTTTCCCCTACAAGTTCCCAACACTGCTATAAGAAAATATACAAGAGTGATTCTAAATTTTACTTGATTTTAGATTTTATTAAGTGGTATTGTACCAAGTGACCTTACTGATACTACTAAGAAACTATTGGAAAGGAAGATAGCTATCAGCAGAGTAATTTTACTTGCAATTAATGAATCAATGTAACTTTAAGTTGGCTCAGCAAGATGGGAGATTTTTGGGGGTTTATTTGCAGTTCCTTAGGTGGAAAAAAGCAAAGTCATTCAACTCAAGAGATACTTAAAGCTTTAATTTAGTGAGAAGCAGGAAGTTAAACTGAATGTTGAACTCAACACCTCAAAACCTCACTGATATAGACCAGTCCACGCAATTTGGGATCTTTTACAATAAATCCAACATGCGGGTCTGAGAAGAGCATTGCCAGACTTTGTAAATTGGCATCGGACCACGCAAACAGGTAATTCTTGTTCTGCATTCAGAGATCCTTCCCATCTTCCCAGGGGTGTGCTCCTGCTTCCCCAGGCTCCCAGCCTTGGCAGGATGAAGTGGACTTGGAGCATGCGTAACGTTCCAGTTCAGGACCCATCAGGTTTTGGGCCCCACAGGTGAACTTGGCCCCAGGGACCTGGCTTTTCCCACAAGTCAGATGAGGTTATACATCCCTGTCATACTTGAGACAGGAACCAAGGTCATCTCCTTTTCGTGAACTGTGCAACTAGTTCTGAACAAAGAGAGAAAAATTAGTTTGATGAGTTTATTAAGATTCCCTGTAGGTCCCTTGGTATTCAGCTTGTGGAGCCAGCTGGTCCCCTTCCCTTACCATCAGCTGTTTCCAGGGTGCTGTGGAGTCCACCAGCTCCTTGAGAGCAAGGCACTGGGTTTAAACACCTGTGATTCAAGACTGGAGCTCTGCTGGTTGGCATTCATCCATAGAGAGTAGACAGGGCTTATCCAAAACTCTTCTCAGCATGGACAAAGACCTGTTAGGTAAATCAGTCCATCTTTCCAAAACACTCCAGCTGAGGGAATATGCTTGAAAAATCAGAATTATTTTTGCCTAAAGTGTAAACCTGCTCAGGCTGTGTCTGAGCTGGATGAAGGAAGTGAGAAGTTGTTTCCACATTGTTCTTTCCTTCTGCATATCAATTCCTTTAATAGCCGATATTCACCGTGCACAATTCTCAAAGCTATGTGCAGTTCACCAGCTGAAATCTAAGACATTTTTACCTTCTATTTATAAAAATCCCCCTTATTTCCAAGAAAAGGGTTTACATCAACATTGCAGCTTTTTTTGGCTGTATTCCTTCTTTAAAGAGCCAAGTGATGGCACAGTGTCCGAAATTCTTTATATTTGGTGTATCTAAAGCAATTCTCTTTAACCCAACTTGTGCACTGTGACCTTTGTTAAGCAAATCACGGGGATGATTTGATACAACCTTGTATTCATCACTTCAGCTTGACTTGTTGGGTTGGAAGTTGTTTTGGATCTTTTCTTTCTTTGGTGGGGAAGGGTAGGAACACAGATTTTGCTCCACAAAGGAGGGTATGCATTAAAAAAAATCTTGGAAATCCCAGTGAAATACTGCTTTTCATGGATTCCTTTAGATAAAGAAAGTCTCCTGGGCCGTAACAGAGGAGTATCCAGATATATTAAAATATATTTAATCTATATTAAAAGTATGTCTAGCTAGACATTAGGTGCTTTCTTAGTCTAAAACTAACTACACAAAGTACTAATGCAACATTTTAAGCAGATTCCTGGTTATTCCCATTTTTCCCTTTTTACAATTGGATTTCTGTGCTCTAAATCAGGACTTCAGACACAGAAATGCCACTCTTGAAAAAGGTACAAGAACGCTCCTGGGGCAAGAAACATAACCCAGAAATGGATTAAATGGCAAAAAGAGGGATTGGGAAGAGTTTTGAGTTTGTTATTGGACCTTGGATATTTTTGGATATTGGATATTTTGAGCTTGGATATTGTTAAGCACTCAGATGCATTACCTGCCTTGCTTTTCAAAAACCTCTGGGGATGCCAAACTTTCTCAGCAGGAGTGACTTGGTTGGTCCTGCCTTGGAGCACGGGCAAGGTTTAAAGATGACCTGGAACAGCACACCCTCAAATTTTCTTTCGTTGACATTTCCAGAATACTTGAGCATCTTTAGATGCAAAAACTTAACCAGCTGAACTAGGGATCTCCTGCCCAATTCAAGATGAACAGATTCTCCTGTTCAGCTTCAAGATGAGCTGTTACAACACCTTAACAGGGCAAGGAGGGTGGTAAATACCCACTTAAAGTGATGTCACCATTGACTTTGGCAGGAATTCATCTTCTCCTCAGGAATTTCAGGCTCAGAACAGCAGGACGGGCTCAGGTCTCAGTGTATTTGCTTTGTGATCATCTTTCAGAATAAAAAATCACCAGGACACCTTTTAGCTCAGCACCTGGGCTGCATGAGATAGTGGAATTATAAATATGGGGAGGAAGGGATATGCCACTGCTTCCTCCTGTCCTGTTACAAATCATAGTTTAGACTTTGTTCTTTTTAGAAAGCCTTTTTTCCCCTTTTTTCCCACTGTAGATGTCTCAGGGTAAAATAAAACACATTTTCCCCATGCTGAGGTGAGAGCTGTGATTTTTCCTGTCTCACAGCAGTGATTTTGAGACAGTTATAAAATTGCTCAACTGTTTTCATGTCAAACTCCACATTATCAGATCTTTAAATTTCTTTGGTTTGGTGACTTGAAGTGTTTTGTTGTCTACAAAAATTGCCTCCTGTCTCTGTAAGTGCTTGGTTACAAAACATTTCCAGTTCAGGGAAGATAACACCTGCTACTGTAACCATGTGTGGCAGCTTCCTTGGCTGAATACAAAATAGATACTTTATTTAATATATTGTTTTGTTAGATATATTTTATTTATTTACAAATAAATTATTCTAATTTTCAAAGGATATGGTCTCAATAGGCTATCAAGCCTTTATAAATAGTATATAAAGTATTTCCTACTTGCTGCACATGTCCATATATTTGGAGGGAGGGAGAGAAGAGGTGTCTAAGGAATAAATAGCCATTTCTCCAAGCATTTTGATTATGTGCAGGTGTTTTGCCCATACAGCTGGGTTATCCCATGCACAGTGAAAAGCTTGGGAATCTCTTGGACATGGAGAACATGAGTGACTGCTCCCCCCCATCATCTCCTTCCCTCACCCCATTTGCTAGCTGGGACAGCATCTCTAAAACACCCCATGCATATGTGGGAGGGGAATTAGAGGCTGGAGCAAACAGTGTTGCTCACAAGGGTGATGACTCTGGCAGGGAGGTGGGACCGGGAAGTGATGGCATCCTTGGCACCTGGCATGTGCCAGGACATGTCCTCTGCTCCACGTCAGTCAGGGCTGAGCTGTGGCTCTGCTAATTGTCTGTTGGGTAGGAGCCAGCTGGAAATGTCTTCTTCATGTGCTACTGCAGGTATCACTCGGAAGAGCCCGCGGACACCGCTCTCAGACCTCCAGGGAGTCAACACCATCAACGAGAGGAGCCCAAGGTAAGGTTCCTGCTTTTACCTTGGCATGGCCAGGGGTCTGGGATGAGACAGCGCTGTCTGTACCTAAAAATGGCTGTATTGGCATTTCTCTCTTCTTGCCTATCAATCTTATTCTCTTTGTTCTTTCTCTGCCATGTGATTGGATCTAAACACCTTTCCTGACTGAGAAACAGGCAGGGAAACCATCTTACCTGTGTCAAAGGCAGCAGTTGGTGGTGGTGGGGATATGAGGGGATAAGAAGCTTTAAAAAATGAATGAATGTGCCAGTACCAAGGAAGTAGTAATTTCAGGAGGACAGGTTTGGGTACAGAACTGCATACAGCATGTGGTGGCTCCAGGCACCTTGGAATGTGGAAAACCTGGAAGTTAGGGGATTTGAGATGGTACTTTGCCAAATGCTTGCATGTTTTCAGGGGGGGAAAAAGCACATTTGCTTCAAAATTGATTTATATTTACAGTTTTTATGTACATTTTTATTTTTGAATCCTTCCTTGAAGTTTCTGACCATTTAAGCAGCTACTGAATGAGACTCAGGTCTACACTTGAGATACAGATCTGTACCTCTTCTGCAAAGCCTTCTCCATCCGCATTCCAGAATTAACTTGCTTGTGAAAACCAAAGTCTTCAAAGTCAAGGCATGCCTGGGCACTGATCCTTTTCCCAGCTATTCTTGTGCTATCCCTCCGCACATCTCAGGAGGTCTGATTTTCCCAATGCCCCTCTAAAGGCGTGTGGTGCATCTCTGCTCCCCTCTGAGCAGGTGTATGCTGGAGAAGGAAGTGATAGGAGCACCCTCAGCTGCTACAACCACTGCTTGAAGCTGTGGATATCCCAGTGTGTCTTTGTGGCTGCTCTGAGGTTAATCAGAAGCCCAGAACAAGTCAAGAGGAGTCTGAGTCTGTCTCCATTTAATGTGTCCGTTAAATCAATCCTTGCTTCTCAGTGGCTTCCATTCCACACAAAATTAAATATCCTTCAAGGATATTATGAAGGCTCATTCTTAATGGCTTTAATGCCAAACAGCCACAACAAAAATTAGATACACATTGTTCCTTTTTTTCCAGGGAAAGAAAAGTGGCTTCTTCTGCCTGGTTTTGTTCACCGTGTACTCTCTGAGTGCCATCAAGAATAGAATGTCCTTCTTCCTCTGAATTCATCCCCTTTGAGAGATGCAGTAGCACCCTACTGATGGAGAACTGAATGTTCTCACATCATTATAAGTCCATTTCAGTGGTTAGAGGATGGGATTTGCTTAAAATGGTGGGACTGAATTCATAAATTTGTGCCACTTTTCGAGTTTGAGCAGAAATCCAGCTGTTACAAGCAATGCCACCCTATCCTGGGAAGGTGATGCAACCCTGGCTGTCCCCACCTCAGTCTTTGTCACCCTCCTTTCCTTTCTCATAATGCTGCAGCTGCTGGGGCTCTGATGGGTTGGGTTGCAAAAACAGTTGGTCCTTGGTAACACTTGAAGCAGGGAAGGTTGGTGTCTCCAGAGGTGACGTTCCGTGTCTCCAGCACCTCTGATTGTGCAAGTTTCTCTCAAGATAACGTAACATGAAACTTTGTCCCTTTGGAGATCTTCCCTTGTAGATAAGAGGATTCCTGCAGTTTCTCTATCCAACCTTTGGCACATGAGGAACATCCATGAACTGGGACAGGGCTTTTCTTGACTGCCCAGCTCCAGCTTTGGAGGCACTTCCATGGGAACTGGGGCTGCCAACATTTTTGTAGCTCAAAATATTTGAATTATCTCAGCAAAGGGACATTATAAAGGCAGGGAAGTTCCTCCTGACCCAGGCAAGGAGGAGGATGTGTTTATTTACTGTGGAGTTCAGTGTGTGGTCAGCTCTGGTTATGTGGCTTAACCCATGCCAACACAGCAGACAAGTCAGCCTAAACAGCCAGAATTGAGGAACTGTTTTCCTTCCTCATCCTCAGCAGCTCTGTTCTACCAGCAACCTCAATCTGTGCCTTTATTTGCAGAAAAAGTGCTTTTGGAGTCATCCTAACTCCTGTGTTCCTCCTTCTGTGGTGCCTTGATAGCACCACAGGTGGTCTGTGAGCTTCACTTCCCTTGGGCATCATCAGTAATGGGATCCCAAATGTCACCTTTGCCCCTTCCTTCTGGAAGTACAAACCAGATGTCTCATAAGATCTCCAAGGTCCAACCTGTGCTTTCAGAGTAGGCAGGTGGTTTTGTTCCCTTTGATTGTAGCTACTTTTGGTCTGGAGAGTCATGTCACATTTGATGAAGGTTGGTATTTCAGGTAAATAGCACTTGTTGAGCGAGAGGAGGTGAGCACAGGAGTGCAGGCAACAAGTCTGGAAGAGAGATTAGCTCTAGAAGCTTTCCAGCAGATCAACTGGCAAGCAATTTATGGCTCCAAATTAAACAGGAATTGTGTTCAAAGCCATCTCATGATCATGTGGTTGCTGATAAGTCTGGTTGTGCATGCAACCTAGAGGATAGCTCGAGGCCTGTTTCTAAAAGCAATTTTGAGGCATGACATCACTCAGGAAGTCAGTGTGGAGGCTTTAGGGAGCCAAGTGCTCTCCTCTGATCTCAGAAAAAAGTGGACGGGTGGTTTGCACATGCTGGGTGGGAAACCAGGCTTCATTGGATCGCTCCAAGTGTCTTCCCCAGCTGATGAGAAATGAAGGCCAGGCCATGCCTAACCAAAACCACTTGGGCTGGTTGGGATCCTGCTGGTTGCTGCTCACTAGTGACACTTTTATGTGCAGGGGTGTCTGAGCAGGTATTGGTCTGGGAACAGCTGGTTGGGCTCGCTGAGGTGAGTGACCCCAAAATAGCAAAAACCTGCCTCTCTTGCCACGTGAATGTATCCATCCTAGAGTGTCCATAATGAACTGAGCTGGTATTTTATCTCTTGGGTTTTTCAAAACCACATGGGAATTTCTAAGGTTTTCCAGAGAGGTTAGCCAGGATTAATGGTGTTGTACATCCCAAAAGTGGCTGTTGAGCTTTAGTGGTTCATGTCAGCTGGTGATTTTTTTTTCCCACCTGCAAACAGGAGGGTTTTGGTGGATGGCACCTGACATGTAGAGAAGAAAGGGGAACAGGAGGGACATTCACGCTTCTCACTAACAATCTATCAATGGAATTCTTAAGAAAGCAGATCCTGGAGCACTTAGCCAGGGGTTTTACTTTGCTGTGATTGATCCCTCCTTATAATAGTGGTCCAAGTCAAAATACTGATTTAATAAGATCAGGAAGGAATTTGGGAAGTGCTCAGATGAGGCAGTGAGGTGACTTTGCTCTGAGGATCTGGCTCCAGGCTTTGAGCTGACTGAACATACAGCTTTACATCCTTTATTTTTTAATTTCCATGTGGCACTTGAGATTTGCCTTTCCTCCAAATCAGGTCTTTAAGGCAAAGGACTGCCTTGTTGTCAGACCTCAGAAGTAGCCGGCGCCTGAGGCCACGTTTAAACCACCGCATCCTTCTGCATCCTCATGACCTGGTGCTGCCTGGAGTATCATCCTGTTCCTTTTCCTTCTGTCTGAGATAACTGAGGGGGAAGGGGGGTCACGTTGCAGTCCCCACATCAATCCTCAGATTGCTTTTATTCTGTATGATGATTTCTGCAAGGCTAATAAAAAATCTAGGGTTTAAAAACCCCAATAAACCATCAAAAACCCTCCAAGCCAGAAGTATTTTGTTTGGGTGCTGCCCAAATAAGAGGTTTCATGTTCCCCAGACACCATTGGAAGGCTCCTCATCTTAGGAAATTGCTTGTCCTGATGTGCAGTTTGGTCAAGTATCCATTTCCATCCCTCCAAGATGGGATTTTGGTTCTTCTCATTCCCTTTAGCCCTTCTGAAACCAGGTGAGCATTTCTGGAGACCACAGCAGTTATGCTCCATGGCAGGGGGAACCAAATTGAGTGACTGATTTGTATTCAGGTCCCAGAGAGTGATTCTGGGTCAACCCATCCATCTAGCTGGGGCTGACATCCATCTTTGTGGCAAATAATGAGTTTATTGCAAATTAGATCTGCTTTTTTCTTTCTAATGGAATGATTGTGTGAATTTGAGGAAACAGAGTTGGCACCAGATGTCATGGCCTCATTTCCTTCAGACCACCAAAGGTATCTAGAGGTATCTGCAGACTCAAGATTTCTGTCTGGGAGAGCTGGAAGCTGTTACTGTCCTGCTGATAGTTTGCTCCTTTTGTGAATAGTTGATCTTTGAGAGGTGCTTTAGTGGGTGATGGCTTCATGTGCTGTTCTGGCACCAGGGACATCCCATGGGAGTGAATGAGCAGTGGGGAAAAAAGCAGCAGCTCATTTTCTATCAATGGGTTATTCTGTGATCTATTTTTGTCATAGAACTATTTTTTTTTATCTCTTCCTGACGGTGTCTGGTGTTTCAGGGATGCCTATGCAGTTGGCTGGAATGGCCGGATGGGGATGAGGCACAGCAGGCTCGCCAGCCCTGGCACCTTCCTGGACAAAGATGGGATATTCGTCAGCACGACCAACAGCAAACTGCTGGAGAGGGCCCATGGCATCCTCATGTCAGTACCCAGGAGGGGATCTGAGCTTTACTTCTGAAGCATAATGAGCAGCATGGGTAGTTAGGGGAATGTGAATAGCCAGGATATAAAACTCTCAGGGTGCCAAGGAGACTTGAAGGTGTTTCCCAGTTGGGTCAAGGCAGCTCTGGTACATTTGACATGTTTGATTTTACTCATTCATTCATTCAGAATGACAGAGAAAGGGAAGAAGAAGGAAGAAACCTACTGGTCACACCAGTCTGGAGATACAGCAGCCATGTAATGCAATCACACTTTTAACATCATGCCAAAGTTTCCATTATAAATTATCTGGGCAGATGATGATGATTCACCCTGCAGCCTCTCGAAGGTCCAGGGAGCATGCCAGGGTAGCTGGGGTGAACATGAGGTTTGGATATCAGGAGGCTGGTCGATCATTTTGTGACCTGGCTTCTTTGCTCTTCCCAAATGCCCAGCATGCCATCATTTCCAATGTAACCATTCCCATTAATTGGATACATTCCTCTCAGTCTGCAGTATGCAGGGGCAGCCCCATTTCAGTGCCAGCTATGGGCAGCAGCTGCTCTGGGGGATTTGGAGGGGCTGGTTTCATAAAGTCCTCTATTCCACAGTTGCACTGTGGATTCACCTAAGCCATTTATTATCTCCCCAGGCGAAATAAGAACTTCAAAGCCAAACCCAGTCTCCCAAAGGTGAGTGAGAAGCAACATTTCCCCCTTGTGTTCTGTGGGTAAAGCTGTAGAACAGTGATGTGATGCTGCTGGATATGAAGGAGATTCTTGAGTCTATACCAAGACTTTGGTCAACTCAACTCTGTTCAGGGCTCTTTAATTTATATAAACCCAAAGGATTTCAGCCCTGATTTCTGCTGGGAGACAGAGATATGAGCATTTACATCCTCCTTGGAGCTGCTCTGGCTCCTTTTTCCTGCTTCTGAGAAGGAGTACGTACATGCTGGTGAAATTTAATAAATAAATCTCTGAACTAAAATGAGCAAGCAAGTGTTGCAGGAGAGCTGGTACCTGATAGACAACAACTTTATTACTTTCCCTGGTCTTGTCTACATTTATTGTATTTTAAGAGATGCCAGGAGATCTGTTGCCCCTAGAAGAATAATGCTTTTTGTGGTCCTCACTGGTGCTGCATCTGTGATCAGGAACAGAGCACCAGGAGCACCAGGAGAAGAGCAAACATTGTTTTTACTCCTCTCCATGTTCATCTTGCACCTGGAGTGGCACCAATGCAATTAATCAGTGAACATTTACAATTAGGAGAATCATAGAAGCATGAAATGGTTTGTTTTGGAAAGGACCTTAAAGGACCACTTCTACCCCCGGCCATGGGGAGGGTCACCTTCCTCTAGACCAGGTTGCTCCAGGCCCCTCCAACCTGGCCTTGGACACTTGCAGGGATGGGGCAGTCACAGTTTCCCTGGGGCAACCTGTGCTCAGGACTCACCATCCTCACAGGGAAGCTATCCCTCAGTGTTCCCTGTTGAGATTACTTCACTTAAGGAAGCCCTCTGAGGGTTAAAGAGGGATATGGCAGATGGTGTGATGATAGCATCTGTATTTTGTATGGATGCTCTCTTTTTCTGCAGCACTTGCTGGATGTGAAGTCGCTCAAGCATCTCACGAATCTGACGTTGCACGACCGCATCACCAAATCCCTCCTCCACCTCCATAAGAAGAAAAAGCCACCCAGCATCAGTGCCCAGTTCCAGGTGAGCCCTTTCCTTTGATGGAGAGAGGGGAATCACCTGCTCCAGGCACAGTCCTGCCCCATCCCCTGCAGCATTTAGGCCATGAATCCCATTGAGGGATTGAGGGAACTGGGAGACACAGCAGGTATTTAAAAGATGCAAATGGAGAGAAATAAGAGCGAGAATGGGTAACATGGTGGATGACATGGTGGAGCAAGGTGGGATGTAAGCTTTCTTTTTGTCTCTGGTCGTTGTTTTACGAGGACCTGAGAGTGCTAGTATTGATCAGCCATCTCTCAGGAGCTCACATGAGCCAGCAGAGAAAGACCGGAGGCCTTGCTTGACGCATTCCACAAGAATCTTTATTTCATGTGAAGGGTGGTCAAGCAGGATTCTCCCCGAGATAAAGGGGAGACAGTCATATTTATAGGTTCAAGGGGGATTCAAAATACAAAAGTTCTAAAGGTGAACTGACCAATTGCACAAACTAATTTCTAACCAATTATCTTCCAAGGTGTTAGGACAGTGACCAAATTCTTAAGGAGTTTGGCTCAGCCTTGGTATTTGGGAGACCTTATATATTATAGTAAGTTCCAGGGGCCAGGGGAAGATGGCTTTGGAGGAATTGTATCATCCACAGTGGGACATGAGGATGAGTTGCAGAGGGAGATATTGGTGCATCCCTGACCTCTGGTGCCTCATATTGTGATGCTTTCTCCCCCATATCCAGAAACTGCAAAATCCCCAAATCATGTTTTTTACATGATTTATGCTTATCCAGCATCATCTGTTCTGAGACAGAATGAGAATTTTAATAGGGGCAGAAAAGTCACAATCCTGCTGCGTTATCTCCAGGTTAGCAGGACAATTCAGAGGAGGGATCAATCTTGAGTTGTCAGTGTGGTTGTCAGTCAGCAGTCCCTAAGATTGCTGCAGAGAAAATAATCCTCCAAGGACTTGGCAGTGCTGGGCTCACAGTTGGACTCAATGATCTTAAAGGTCTTTTCCAAACTAAATGTGATTGTTCTGTATGTGCATCATGGCTTGGAAACAGCTACAAGATGTGCACAAGCAGGTGGTAATAATAACAGCTTTTCACTTAAAATCTGGGTTCTAAGCAAGTCTGGGTTGGTTTTGTCTTGTGATTTTCACTCCTTTGGGTTTTTTTTTGGAGATGTGGTTTATATTTGCAAAGTCTCTGTGTGTAGGTGTGGATAAGATTAAATAATCAAAAATATATGCACACACACATGTATATATATAATTAGTAGAATGCACATCTGTATATTTATGTATTTAACCTTGTCTAATCTAATGGTATTCTTATCAAAATTCACTCCTGGAGAGTTTAATTCATACCCGTGGAGGGGTTGAAAGTGTCTAGGAGTGAAAGGCCTTCCCAAAACCTATTTATGCTCTCAATAAAACTCAGAAAAGCCTCTGGGGCACAACTGGTATTTTTTTGTATATTTTCACAGCACATTCAAATCAAATACCCCTAATTTCATTGAGCACTTTTTAAAGAGAATGATTTTGGGGGACAAAGCAGTAGCATTGCCTTTTTAATCAAGAGCAAACTAATAAAATTGCAGTGCATGGAATTGGGTCACAGGCAGGAAACACAAATGTTTCCTATCATGTGTTTTTTGCAGAGAAACACTGCTTTGTGTCTAATGCCTCAACACGAGGCTTGCAGCTGCTCTGTCTCCTATGGATTTTCACTATCCCTATGCTTAGGGTCATCTATAGGGGAAATAGCTGCCTCAGAGTGTGCACTGAGGAATGCAGGATCCCCTGAGCAGGGATGGCTTTCACGATGGAAAACTAAACCACCCATACCTAAAACTGTAGAGCTCCCCCTTAGCCCACATCCAGGTGCCTTGGAGACAGGGAAGGAGCAGTCCCTGAAAGGCTGAGTATAGGCAGTGGAAGAGGGATGGCTGGAAAGTTTTGCTGGCAGAGGGACAAAGGAGACAGGTACAGAGTTAATCCAGTGACCTCGCATGTCCTTTGAGGATTCCCGACAACCAGATGGCTGAGGGTGCCTGGACCATCTGCCTCACACAGGATGGCGCTGAGGGAATGGAAATGCCCCCTCCTATGGATCCAGCACATCCCATTCCCCACCATTTCCAGCACTGGAGCACTCTGCTTGCTGGATTTTTAGCAAAGGGGTTGTGTCCCTTGAGTACCCCCTTTCCCTCCCACTAGCCTGTGTAGGCACAGTGGGATGCTGTAGCATCACTGCTGATTGAAAGCACCCAATAGGCTTCTTTTGTGCAAAAAAGAGTAATTTCAGATTTTAAGAAAACCAGAATCATGCCAGCAGAGGTCTGCCACGTCATGGCACTCCTTCTGCTCCCTGGGACAGGAGCAGTGATATTTCCATGAAGTTAATGTACATAACGCAGCTGCATCACATGTGCCTGGGATCCATACCTTGCTCCTTCCAAAATCCTGGATGTGAATGAATTTTTCTAAACATGAAAGGCTTCCCAAAAAGATGGCTTTGAAATTATCAGAAGGAAAAAAAGGCTTCCTGTGAGCCGATCTGTGGGCAAAATGTTTCTTTTTAATACCACACCAGTTTATTAACTCCTGTATTCCAAAATTTGTAACTCTGATTGTAGTAAATGTGGCAGAATATCCTTTACATGACTGAGTTTTAAACTCTATTAAAATTAGGAGTAATCAAGTCTGTAGCACCTTACCAATGTCATGCTTGTAATGTGCTCAGCAATTAGAGATACCCAAAGTACTTATAGGACACAGCAAAAAAATGTGGCTGAGGAGCCTGGCCAGCACCAATGGACCTGGCACACACTGGTGTTCAGCCTGCTTTTATTACAAAGAACCTGCGATTCATCCCAAAAAACCAGAGGTTTGCAAGGTGAAGGGATAACTGAGCATGATATCCCACTGGAGCAGCTGGCTGTAGAGTGATGCCAATGTAAATTCATTCTTATGGGAGAGACTTTCAGTGGTGATGAATACATAAGGGGGAAATAGAAAAATGGAATCAGGAAACCGCTCGATCCTCAATGATCTTTCAGTCAGGAACATGCCAGCATTGAAGCTCTTCTCTAGAAACAACCTCTGAAGTGTTCAGAGTTGCAGGCTTCAAAAATCATTGTGAATTCACTATTTTCTTTTGGCAAAACTTTCATTTAAAAGAATTCATTTTTAGACCCACAGTAAAGATCTGGCAATTAAAAATCATGAGTAAATCCTGCCTGGAGTCACTTTTGATAAAGGAAAATTTTATTTGTGTTTAAAAAACATCAGTGGTTGGTTGGTGCCAGGTGTAAATTCTTGTCTTGGAGCTCCACACATGGCTGGAAGAGGTTTGTAGTGTGGGGTGGCATGAGAATTTGGGCTCCAGGGGAGCCAGAGATCTGCAAATCCAGCCCAGCGTTCTGTTTATCTTTGGTTTCTTTGTTGGGGGCAAAGACAAAATCAGCACAAGTTGCTTGTGCTAAAACACTCATTTGAGGGAATAATTTCCCATGTGCCTCATTTACTCATAATTAATTCCAGTTTATGTTGGTTTGTGATTTAAGCATTTGGATTTTCATTTCACTGTGGTGTCCTCTCCCTTCCCTGTGCCTCCTCTGTTGCAGGCATCCCTCAACAAACTGATGGAGACCCTTGACCAAGCAGAGCCCTATTTTGTCAAGTGCATCCGATCCAATGCCGAGAAGGTAAATGCCATCCTGTGAAAGTAATCCTACTAGGAATCAGCTTGAGAATCTTTTGCCCAATTTCACAAGGAGTTAGACAGGGAAAAAATCCTCAAATGGAGTTGGATTTAGAAGATTTGAGTAAGGGGAAGCATGGATTTGTTGCTTGGGTGTCATTCTTGATAAACTGTGCTGGCCCTTATATTTGTGGAAACACATGTATACAAATACACTATTTTAATTTATATGAAAAATATATTGGGTTTAATAAATGAATTTGACTGCTTTGAAGCTTCTGACCACCCATAAGAGATTTATAGAACCATGAATTCACTTGTGCTGGGTCTGAGCCATAAAGTTTCCATAAGTAAAAAAGATACTTTTAGAATGTACTACATTGATCACAATGACTCGTATTTCTTAAATTTGACTTTGCATAATTGTGTAATGGACCAAGGACCCTCTGTTCAAAATGTAGGGATGCTTTGTGGATTAATCCTTCAGAGTTTTACCCAGGCATTTAAAAATGAAGCTTTTTTTATTTGAGATTATTTAGTTGCTTGACATCTTACCCCTTTGGTGGGTCTTATTAAATTCAAATGCAAAAAATGGTTTTTTAATGGCTTCATTTCTCTAGTTAACTGTTTGAAATTCTCAGAAGCAAACAGGATTCAATCCCAGTGGGATTAGTTCAGTTCCTGGGGACCCACATTCCTTCCCTCCTTGTAGCATCCTGTAGCATCACTGACAATGTGTGTGTCACGCACATGTGCTACATCTGCTGAACCCTTTACCCATCCATGCACTTAAAAGCTTCAGTGAAAGGAAATATTTGCTCATCCTTTGTCTGGTTTTCCCCTTGCAGCTGCCCCTGAGGTTCAACGACAGCCTGGTGCTCCGGCAGCTGCGCTACACAGGGATGCTGGAGACCGTGCGCATTCGCCAGTCAGGATACAGTTGCAAATACTCCTTCCAGGTTGGGTACAGCAGGCTTTGTCTTCCATCACCTTTAGCATCATTAGCAGAGTTGTCTGAGTGTTGCTGGTTCTTTTTTTATCAGGGTGATTACCTTCTAGCTCTTGGAAGGCAGTGGATGTAACAGGCTGTTCTCTACCTATGAGCCAATCTAGACTTCAGGGAGGACTGTGAGCCCCCTGCACTATGATTTTTGAACAAAACCAGTACTTTTTTGCAACATGGAATCCCTTTTGAGAAAAAGTGTCTGATTTGCACATTCTCTTCTGCATCTGGAATTACTGGGAGGAGTGTTTGCCCTGCTGTGTTGGCTGTGTCCCATCAGGAGTGTGATTGGCATCCTCTGAACCGCTAGAGTTAGCCAGCTTTTCCTGTTTTCTTCTTTTCCATGTGTTTGCCAGGTTTTGTGTACATGTCAGTCCTTTCATGCTTTCATGCTGGTGCTGATTGGTTTCCTGCTAGTGGCTGCTTTGGGGCAGATGTCATGTTCTGCACAGCAGCTGTTCAGGAAAAGAAAAATGCTCAAAATTTTTTTGCTAGGAGCAGGGTTCCTAACCTTGCTTGAGAGGATCTATCCTCTTGTACCTCCTTCACTCTGAATCCTCACAGCAGTAATGGCTGGAGCATCTGAGAGATGTTTTGCAGATGTTGGTATCCTCCTTCCGTCGTGGCCCTTGCTGGGGATGTGGAGCATTTATTTGCTTGGGATTGACCCTGTGGCTCCTGCAGAACCTCTCCTCCCACACTGAAAAATATTTGAACCTTGCTGGATCCCTGCTTTCATGTCTTTCCCATCAAACCACAAATGTTGGATGAAACTTGGTGTTCCCCAGTGCATAAAATGTTTTCTGTCCTTCTGCTCACTCCAGAGGTCCCGTTTCATGTGGCCAGTGGAGCAAATCTGTTATTTATGGGAGAAAGAAGCAGCAGGACCCAATTAACCGTATCTTGGTGCTACTTTTTTTTTTCCTTCTCAGGATTTTGTGAACCATTTCCATGTCCTTTTGCCACAAGGGATCAGCCCATCTAAGCACAATATCCATGATTTCTTCCAGAAGATAAAACTTGTTCCAGAGAATTACCAAGTTGGAAGAACAATGGTAAATGTTCATCCTCAGCTCAGCCTTTAAGACACAGATATAACATTTGCCTGTATTTCTGTCTATAAATTAATATCTATATGTGGTTTTATTTAATGAAGCTATTTTTCTTCTGTTTAACAAAATCAATTATTTTAATGAAACTTTTAATATTATTAACTTAAAAGTGTAAAGAATAGTACTGTTTTGTTATTGATTGCAATAAGGCAGCCTCAAAAAACTCATGTCCTCCAAAATCTATGTGAGTGTGTGTACACTTAGCTTGATATAATGTTCCTCATTTTGCCTTCCCTGGTGGGAAAGCTCTGTAATTCAGAGCTTAGACAGTCACAGGCTGCTGTGAAACCTGTTAGAGAGGTGCCTTCACAAAAATCAGCTCCTCAGCTTTCCTGGGAGCATCCAGGACACAGAAATCAGGAGGAATAAAATCATTTGACTTGTGGTCTGGGAAGCTTTTCATGCTAGTGCTTTTTGGGTTGTTTTGGCCAGGTTTTCATGAAGGAACAGGAGCGGCAGCTTCTACAAGACCTGCTGCACCAGGAGGTGCTGCGGAGGATCACACTGCTGCAGCACTGGTTCCGCAGCCTGCTCTGCAGGAGACAGTTCCTGAGTCTGCGGCACGCAGCCATAACCATACAGGTGGGTGCTGGTGCTGGATTCCAGTGCGAATTGAGGATGTGGAGAGCTGGAGAGGCTGCATGAAGGCAGGTGCTGTGCCATCTTCACACAACACCCATTATAAGGAATCCCCTGCTGTGTTTGCAGAGATTTTGGCGTAGCTACCAGAGCCGAAAAAAAGGCAAACCATCCCCAGACCCTCTGGTTCTCAGCAAAGCTGCTGTCATCCTGCAGACCCACTGGCGAGGCTTTGTGGAGCGGCGCAGGTTCCTGCAGATGCAGTTTGCAGCCCATCTCGTCCAGAGCTGCTGGCGGGAGCACGCCAGGCGCCGGCACGCTGCAGCCACCAGCATCCAGGCAGCCTGGCGGGGACACCGCACCCGGCAGGCGTACGCAGCCCGCAGGAGCAGAGCCGTGTGCCTGCAGGCGGCCTGCCGCGGGTACTTGGCACGGCAAAGGTAACGCTGTTGGCCTTGGGTGAAGAGGAATTGTATTTTGGTGATGCTCACAGTGGAGGAAGGTGGTTGGTATGAATCAAGGCACTACAGTGACTTACACAGGGCAGTGTCCCCTCATAACATCCATGATCCTCTCCCGACCTGCGCTGGTCCTTCATTTGCCCACGCTTTCAGCTTTTTAGATCATGTCCTACTCTTGGAATAAGCAGAGCCTATTTCAGGTTGAAGCACGTAAGCAGTGCAAAGCCAAGGCTGTAAATACTTGCAAGGGTTTTTTTATTCCCCTTGGCAGCAGCACCAGTTTAAGTAGCCTATTTTTAACTCAGATTGCCTCACCAATCTGGTTGCTGTGCTGGCTCACAAGGACAAGGGATATTGGAGTCAGTTGCTGTGGAGGGCACAGGCTTTCCAGCCATGCCTTGGCTCGCTGGCTGGGAGGCAGGTCGCGATTCACTCTCCAACAGTGCTACCTGCAAGGTGTGGAGCACCTTAACGTTGCTTGGAACATTTGGGAGCTGCAGAGAGCTCTTGCTGCCAGGCACAAGTCCCTGCTAGTTGTTCCAGATGCAGTCCAGGCAGGATGGCGAAGATGGAGAAACCAAGGGGGTGTGATGGGTTAAGTTTTTCTGGCTCTGACAGCTTATGAAGGAGCTAGACCAGGGATGGAGTCTGGATTCACTGCCATCGGCACAAGGGGAGATTTCAGGTGCGTTGGGGCAGCTCTTTGGTAGCAGAGATGGCAGAGGAGGAGAAGGTTTAAAACCGAACGTACCTTAGCTAGTAGTGCACCAGATGTGCAAGGAGGGTTGCTTGAGATGCTGGTGGTGGTGAGGTGGTGGTGATGGTGGTAATAAGACACCACTAGTGTAGTGCCTTGAAGGATTCTGAGTGGACACGGCTGAATATCCTGATTTTCTGCTTTCTTCCAGGTTTAGAGCTTTGAAAGAGCAGCACTTAAAAGAGATGCAACTGGAGAATGGCCTGGCGGGTAGAGAAGAGGATGGGCTGGAAGCAGATGTTTTGGAAATTAAGGGCTCTGACCCATCTAAGTGGGAGGACAGCTCATTTGAAGAGCGAGTGAGAGCTGTAGAGCAACGTATATCACTGATGGAGAATAACAGAGTGAATCACATGGACCCACTGGATACTTCCCTGTACAAAAGGCATGAGAGAGCCAGCAGCCAGAGTGGGATGGACACCAAGGAGGAGATCATTGTGAGAGAGAGACCCAAGTCTCTGGAGGATCTCAACCAGAAAAAAGTTGTTCGTGCAAAGAGGGAAAGCCGGAGGATGCGGGAACTGGAACAGGCGAAATTCAGCTTGGAGCTGCTCAAGGTCCGTTCCACAGGTGGGCTGTCGCCTTCGGAAGAGCAGCTCTGGTCCGCCGAGCTGGTGTCTGAGGCACTGCATTCCCCTCAGGGAACCCCGGAGAGCGAGAGCTCTCAAGGCAGCTTCGAGTTGTTAAGCACTGAAGATACCTCAAATAATAAACTCATTTCCTTAGATGATCACGATGCACAGTCATTTTCCATGGACTCCCTGCCCAGCAGTCCCCAGGCTCAGCTGCAGGAGAAGCCTTTCTGTGCAGCAGATGGGAACAATGATTTGCCCAGCTTTAGACAGACCCCAGCAGACACAGTGCTGCCCAATAACCTCACCAGGAAGGAGTGTGGGGTCAGTGGCCCCCAGAATGTTATAAAGGCTCACCCAAGAGAAACCCTCCTTTCCAGCAGCCTCCCAACTTTCTACGTTCCACCACAAGACAATGTGAAGATGGTGGAGAATAACCTGAGAAATAAAGCAGTGGAAAAAGAGGAAAGGACAGTTACGTTCTCCAAGGCCAGGAAGGACTCTGAGTCAGACCAGGGCAAAGCCTTGTCAGAAGAAGAGGAAAAGGATAAACCCTCTACCAAGAGAGAGGAACGTGGGACAGTGACAGCATCACGGGCCCTTTCTCCAGGTTCTGTCATCAAGAGACTGGAAAAGCTCAACGTGGAGAAGGAGGAACGGCAAAAGCAGCTTCAGCTGCAAAACGAGAGGGAGATGATGGAGCAGATTCGTCAGCAGAAGGAAATTCTGGAGAGACAACGCAAAGCCTTTGAGCAGCAAGGGAGGGTGGAGGCTTTGCAGAGGACAGAGCAGAGCAGAGTGAAGGACCCTTCCCTCAAACCAGCCAAAAAAGCAGACAGCCGGCCTCAGTCAGTCCTCATCCTGCACCCCCAGAGCAGAGGGGAGCACAGCCCCACCCCAGGCATGGCACCAACCTCAGCAGTGGACATCAAGGGTCTCACTGTTGGGACCAGGGCAAGCTCTCCATCCCACAGTGCCCCCAAAGACCGACCTGTCAGCATGTTCATGGAGCGAAGAGAGGGTCTGGAACCCCGCTCCCATTCCAAACCAGCTCTGGACCCCAAGGACCACCCGGGCAGCCATTTCTCAAGGACAGAGCGCCTCCGGCAACCGCGGATACCCAACCAGGCCACTGAGGAGACGAGGGCAAGCTCCATGTTTTTCACACCAAAAGACAATCCCTTCGGCCTCCAGTGAGTAAAGAGATGGTGGGCTTTCTCCTAGGCTTTCTCTGCAGTCTGTCTCCATAGGCTTTCTCCGTTGGCTCTTTCTTCTGCTAGGGGCCTTTTTGTGCAGAGTACAGAACCGTATTTCTGGAGTCTGCATAAACCCCATAGTTAAACAAGGGGTTCTTGATCTTCTAGGAATGAGGAGACGGAGGTCAGAGGGAAAGAAAGAAGACCTGGAATATGATTTCTCAGTCTCTTACAGTGTTATATAATCCAGGGCAGATAATCATGGACATCAGGAGGTGAAGAGAGTCAATAAACCAGCTCAATGCTGTTGAATGGGGATAGGAGTTTATTTCTCAAAGTAAAAAAAAATATTAATAAGTTTTTAGGATTTTGGGTAGTTGGACTCAATGAGGCAAAAAATTCCAGAATTTTCCTTGTTTACCATAGAATTAATACATCCAGCAAAGCCATGTGGACACTGACCATTGCAGATGAAAAAACACCAACTCTCCAGAGAGAGTTTGGGAGTGAATGCTCTGTGGAGACTATCATTCACATATGTATTTAATTACACCTGTAATGGACTTAGTTGCTCAGCTCCAATGCATTGCTTAACCTTGGGCTGTTCCAGAGTCTGGAGATGGCAGCAAGATCTTGAGACAACTTTTGTTCCCACTTTGTTGTGTTGCTTAAGGTGCCTTGCCTAATTCTGGAGTGGTTTTGGCCAAGTAGCTCAAATAGGATACAAATCACCCCCCTCCTAAATCCTGCTGCACCCTTTCCAAGGCAAGAGCTCCCAGTGAATGACTGTTTGTAACTCAAGGTACCTTGAAGTGTAGTAGTCTTGTGGTTTCTGTGCTGTTATGACAGGAGAAGATTCCTGTTGAATTTTCTTTTCCTGGTTCATGCGCAACATGAACAAGCAACAGCAAGAAAAAGATATTAAGAATTGCTGTATTTTAATTTTTGCTCTGCAACAGAATGGTCACATTTGAGAATTCCAAAGTACAAAGGTACAATCCATAACCACCTTGCTGTATAAAGGTGACAGGCAGAATGTTTTCTCTTCTTGTCTTGTGGTATTAAGTCAAATCCTGAAGAATTCCAAGCAATTCCGAAACCCCATGACCTCAGACTTGCAATTTAGTCTTGACTGCTTGGACTGTGGGCTCCCAGGAGCTGGGCTAGCACAGTGGGAAGGCTTTGGGGAGAGGATGAAAGATCTCTGTTCTGTTGTGTTTCAGCAGAGAGGCAAATCATCAGTGCCGTTCCAAGGGCGAACTAGCACGGAAACCGTTCAAGATGCCGGGGTCTGGCAGAGGCGAGGTGAGTTGTGACTTGTTTATTTTCTCTTTCCATGAAAAGGAAAACATAACTTATTGAAAAGGAGGAAACAACTTATTTTACCAGTTTTCCCTCAAAAACTTCAAAGAAGTGAACTCTGAAGCACAAGGGCTGCTAGACATGGGTAGGGAAGGGGGATATGACAGCACAGTAACCTCCACACCTTCTCTTAGTGTAAAAAGCCCTGTGTAGCAGCTCTGGATAAAAGGATCCCGTGATCCTGATGGCAAATGCTGTCCTGCGCCATCTCGTCTTGGTTTGGTTTAACGTCTGTTTGAGTAACACCCATGATTGTCCATTTTCACCGTCCTGTCTTAGTTTTTGTCCTTCCTGGTCCTTTGCTGTTTTCACGAGACACAATACTGCATCCCCTTCATGGGGCACAGTGGCACTCAGAGATGTCTTAAGACTACATGGGTAGAGTCTCCTTTTTGCTTTAAAACCCTTCTTTTCGTTTTGTTTTGTTTTGTTTTATACTTTGGTCAAGCAGGTGCCCAGACCGAGCCATAAAAAGAAAGCACGCATGGCGCGGACGCGCTCCGATTTCTTGACTAGAGGTACTTTTGCTGATGGGGAGGGGGATACGGAGGAAGAGGATTACGATGGCAGTTTTGAGTTCCTTCTCTCCTCTGAGCACCCTCCTCACGCCGAGGCGGTGCCCGCAGCCCGCCTGGGGCAGGCCTGTTACAGTGACTCCGAAATGGTAATTGTGTCCAATGTGATGGGGGAAATGAAACTGAGGGAGAGAGCGGAGCTGCGGGAGCCTTTCTTTGCTAACCTTAGCTGCACTGATCCCTCCACTGCTTCTTTTCCCACTCCCAAGGATGCTGTAGATCGGTAAATTTGGCAAACACAGCAGATACAGGGGCAAAATCGTGGAATCACAGAGTGGTTTGGATTGGAAGAGACTTTAAATCTCAATTCCAACCTCCTGCCATGGCAAGGACACCTTCTGCTAAACCAAGGTGCTCAGAGCTCCGTCCAAACTCTATTTCTTGCTCCTGGGTTGATTAAATATCCACCACACTTCCCATAGCTTTCCTGGAGCGTTACAACTTGTATTGCACAATTATCTGGTTTAGGGACTTTAAACTCAATTCTTCCCTTGGAACCTTTTGATCTAAAACGTTTTTACATCTGTAAAAAAGATGAAAGTAAATATTGTCCGAAAAGCAACAGACAAAATTATATAAATCCTGCAGCTTTTTTTACTTTTGATTTTTTTATCATTGGCTACAATATCCAATGATAATTTGATCCTCAATTGTCAGAATTATGCTGGCAGACAGCAGCTCAGAGAAAGCAAAACCATGGAAAATGTAGTGAGAGTGAAATAGTGGGTTTAAAGACAACCAACCTAAGTGTTTTTTCCAAGCCCAGTGATGAGTATCCTTTAGCCGGTCCAACATGAGCCAGCACCGTGGAACTTTTGCATCTCAGGCTTAATCTCCCACCTACATAAGCTGCTTTTGGAAAATCTCAAACTGAGAAGTTTCAGGAGTGGAAGAGGCCAACAGATTCCAACCTGATGATAATTTTTTTCCTGAGGTGGTGGAGATTTCCCCATAGGAGTGTGGAGGAACACCAGGAATCATGTCCTGCTGTGAGAGTTTGGGTGGAGTGCTGGTTAGGGCTGCCATGTTCCTCTCCTCTAGCTGCAGTACAGGATGTGGAGCTGAGTATAAAATCAAAGAAAAGCATGAAACCCAAAGCCAGAGATTTATTTTGTGCCACAGCATTGCTGTAAGTCTGGCAAACATCCCATGAGATCCCAAAAGCTGCTTTTCTAAGAAAAGCAGGTGGCCAAGGAGGGCTTTTCATGACTTTTCTTTTAGCAGCTCTTGCTATAAAGGATAATTTTTCCCAGGATAATTTCATTACTGGAAAAGGGCAGAGATTTACAAATTCCATGTATTTTTTAAGCCTGCTCTTGATAAGTTTGCTGGGGAGTTTGAGACAGGAATACTCAAAACCTGATTGAAAGACACATCTCCATGGACTGAGATAACCTGGCTGCACCTTTATGCAAGTCCCTGCTTGTGGATTGGGAAAGGGAGGATTTTACATATTAAAATGTACTTTTTTACATAGAATTGTAGGAACATTTAGATTGACAGAGATCTCTGAGATTGCTGAGTCCAACCACAAACCCAGCACCGCCTTGTTCACCACCAAACCATGGTCCCCTGTGCCATACCTGGAGTGCCTTGCTGTGCTCCTGCAGGCTGCCCACATACGATGGAATTGTAGCTGTAGGAATCATTCCCTGTGACAAGTGCTGTGCTGGTGCTTGGCAAGCTCCATCTTAGGGAGTATCCTGGGTCACTGTACTCCTTGGAAGTGCTCCTTGGGACTCTGCTCACCTGGTTTAACAGCTCTCACCGCATGCAAGTAGCTGTAGGTGTCACCTCTCTCCTGTCTCTGCTGTGTCCCTCTTCTCCTCTGCTCTCCAGCACTTGTTCTAACTGGTGGTCAGGACTTTCACCCCTGGTGTGGCAAGTTCTGCTTGCTAGGCCAACACTACCCCTGACGTTGTGTGCTCTGTGCTACCCTCCATCTGTGTGTCCTACAATGTGTCCAGTGTTTCCATCTGTATTTTGTATTGCAGGTTTGGGTCCAGCCCTTTGGCGTGGGACTTTTTTGGGTCAGGATCCTCACAAGTAGCAAAATTTATCGACTGTTTATCAATATTTATTAGCAGAGCCCAGTTGAGTGTCGCAGATGGCAGAGAAGCTTGTGACAAAGCTGGACTGGTGCCTCTTGGGTGTTTTGGGTACAAACACAAAGGTACAGAGGTTGATGTCTATGCAGACAGACTTTGGTTGTGTCTTGTGGTAGTCACATGAAGGCAAGTCTGGCCACTTTAGGGCTGGTTCCTGTGCCAGTGAATAGCTCCTTCACACAGCTCCTGCCTCCAGCTAAGACTTTCCAAAACAACCACTTCCCATGTCCCACTCAGCAGCTGACGCCGCTGGCTGGGTGAACGCGAGATCGTGTGCAGCCCCATGGAGCCGAGCACATGATGGGTCACCAGCTGCATTGCCCACCTTGCCCATTTTTATCTTGGTCATCAAGTCACTGATTGTGTATCTCAACTGGTGAGTAAAGGCCCATTGGAATCCAGTGCTCGTGACCACATTCAGGGTATCCCAGAGCATTAAACACCCAGAGCATCTGGAGCCTGAGCTGAAACCCATGGGGCACCAGTACATGAGGTTCTTTAAAATTAAGGACTTCCTGACAAGACCAAGATTCAAATTTTTGGCTGGTGAATATCCAGGGATTAATCTATGTTGCAGTGAGACACAAGTGGGAGGAACAGCTCCTGGCTGTTCCTGTCAGCATATGTTAACATCACTTCTGTTTGGCACCTGAGCCTGGAGAACTTTTCTGCAGCAGCTGCATAAATGGAAAGCCTTGGCTAGAGGAATCACACCAGAAATACCCTCTGGAAACATCCTTAGAGGCTGGGACCTGGATAACGAATCAATCATTTTACTCCACCCACCACACTGAAGCCATGAATTGACAAAAATGAGTCCGAGTACCTGCCGTCAGCTGATCCCAAGTAGAGCTGAAGAGCTAGCAATGAAGGAAGATGTCTTGTCCTAAGCCATTCAGAGAGAACTTCAGGAAGTTTTTCTGTGCAGCGTATAGCACTGCTGCCTACTGGGATAAGTCCCTTGACTGTAGTTACTTTATGGGTGGATGAAACACAGGTTGTTCTGTCAGAGGATAAAACTCGGTCCTTTCTTCATCCAGGAGACAACTTCAAGCCCCCAGTTATTGCCATTTGCCCTCATGATGCTTTGTGGTGTTCCCTAGCAGGGTATTTTCTGGTGCAGGTGCTCATCTTGACATCTGAGAAGGTTTCCCATCCTTTCCCTTCAGAATTTCCTGGCAGAGAACCGCAAAGGAAGTTCTTGTGCCAAAAATGCCTTTTAGTCTTTATTTACTAAGGCTGGAAACTCAAAAGGTTGATATTACTCAAGAACAAAACCAAATTTTGGGGACAAGTATTTAACAGATCATTTTTAAAACAAGTAGTAGTTTTGGGCTGGATGGAGATTTTTATAGGTTTTGAATTGCTTTTTTCCCAGTATCTATCCACAATTTCTGTATGGATGTCACCTGAATGTCAGAATGACAGGAACAAAATTTCTTTCATGGTTTAGGTAGTTTCTGACTTTCCCGGTGGTAATTTTGCCTGGAATGCTGCCATCTCGTGGCTGGAGGAGATGTTAGTCTGGGAGAGGGGGGAATAAAACATCGAAAGAGAGTAAATATGGCAAATGTAACCCCTCTCTACAGCCTACTTCTTAGAGATTTTTACTTAAATATTTTAACAGAAGTCAAATAATTGCTTTAAAACATGAACATTTAGTTGAGAAATTGAGGTGATAGGAAAGCTACAGGAGATATTTGACCATCATCTCCCAAATCCTTTCATACAACCTGATTCTCCACTTTCCTCATGCTGAAAGTTTCTCCTCCAGGTGCCCAGCTCCCAGATCACAGCTGCAATTGGAAAATAGAATAGAAATTTAGGTGTTTTTTAAATATGTCAAGTCTATTTCTGGGCTACTTCATGGGATCTTGTTAGGTGAAAATTCATCACACCCTTGAAAATTATCCAAGGGCGTTTTAAATGGTGACAAAGGTGGAGATATTTTCTATTAAAGCTGCAAAATTTCTTCATCAAAGGGTTCCTTTTGGTGTGTCCTTGGCACAAAGACTTTGGTCTTTTTTTTTTGTAAAGTGCTCAGCAAGAGTTGGAGTAGGAACTTCTGCTGGGACAGATCCAGGTGGTTGAAGGTTCCCTCAGGGAATCACTTCATTGTGGCTAACGGGACACTCTGGGTGGAGAGCTGCAATGTCTGGATGAAGGTGGTGGATGAGCTGTGCAGCCTGAGCAATGAGGACCCATGGCTTGGTGCAAACTGATTTTCATCACAGATTGCTCAAGGAAAAAGAAGATTGGACCTGGTTAAAGAATTGCAACAAGGGAAATGCTTCTCTTTATTAGGAGTCATTAAAATATTTCTCTAGGGGCTCATCAGGACTGTAGGTTTTCACCTGTCAGCAAATAGAAATAAAGATGTAGGAGATAAAATAGATGATTTTTGATAGGGAAAAAAAAATATCATATATCCCAAGACCCATATTATTTTCACGTGCTTCATGCTTGGAATCGTTACAGACCATGCAGCGATTCACCTCCGGGGAAGGCCAGGCCAAACTGCACAAAACCATGTCCCAGGGGGAGATTGGGAAGCTGGTGGCCGCCCAGAAGAGTCTGATTACGGATGGGAGGTAGGAGTCATGGCTGGAGATGGCAGACAAGTCCTTCCTGTGTCCCTCTTGCTCTCCAACACCTTATTGAGCCGCCCAGGCTCCTTTGGAGCTCCACCTGCAGCCTGAGTTACCTGTCTCACTTTTTCTACATGACCAGGACAGGCCCAGTTAGGTCTGGTTCACGCCACAATTAAGTTTTGGTGATATGGACCACATGTCCTGTCCCAAACCACCCAATCCCATGCATGAAACTGAAGTTTCTCGCCTTTGCTGAGGACAAGTAGCCACGTTTCCCTGGTAGAAATTGTGTGGATTTATCTCCTCAGGAAGGATTTAGATAGTTTGGGGTAAAAAGAACTTTCCTAGTTAAGGCAGTTCCTCTTTCCATTACTTACTTATTTCCAGGCCTCAACGAGCCAAGATGAGGTTTTGGGTGAAGGGAAAGCAAGGGGAAAAGAAGGCCACGCGGGAGAAGCTCGCTACCCAGTCTGAGCTGCTGGAGCTGTATGCAGAAGAGGAAGCCCCTGGCAGGGAGGCTATTCCTGGCTTGCAGCTTGGCGAAGGTACGTGGTGGGGGACACAGGACCAGTTGTAAGGAGAGAGAAACTGGATTGGGAAACTGGGATGTGTCCGTGCTGGTTCATGTCTTTTAATTCATGGATGATGTGAAGCCAGAGCGATGGCAAGTAGGTTAGAGGGTGGGATCCATAAGGGATCTCAAGGAATTCCATGTCACTAATCCTTCCAGCCACCATCTGGACATGGACAGATGTTTCCTCTCTTCAGGGAGGAAATAACCTAACAAAGCAGAAAGGACATTTAATCTTCCTGTGAGTTCTACACTGTACTTTTCTCCTCTGCAGGTTTTTTCCAATGCCCATTTAGTGTCGCAGTTATTTTTCATCTACTCCTCAATCTCTTTCTCCCTTTTCATTTACCACCAGCAGAGTTGGGTCCTCATCACCTGACACCCCCGCGGAGTCCTGAGCTTTCGGGCATCTACCGGCGAGAATTTAAGGAGAACAAGGAACCCTCTCCCAAAGTGAAGCGCAAGCGCAGCGTCAAGATCAGCAATGTGGCTCTGGAGCCTGTGCAGTGGCAGAATGACTCCCTGCAAATCATAACCAGCGCCAGCGACCTGAAGAGCATGGATGAGTTTCTCCTGAAAAAGGTAACTCCTGCCCTCACTGCTCCATGCATCAGTGTAGAGATCCAGGAGCAGACGGAGGCAATAAAGCAATAAAGTAAAAATTATCCTGTGGGTAGCTGTAGTAATGCTAATAATTCATCTAAGGGTGTCAGGGCAGGTCTAGAGAAGTTCCTGGTTTTCATGCAGGAGAAACCACCTGGTGATCATGGTGGTGCAGCTGCTTCTTAGTGCTGCTTCATCTCACGCCATCTCTGCTGCACCAAAAGAGACATGGGTGCAAAAACCCCCTTGTTTTCCCAGATGAATGAACTGGACAATGAGGATAGCAAGAAGGACACGCTGGTGGATGTCGTGTTCAAGAAAGCACTGAAGGAATTCCGACAAAACATCTTCAGTTTTTACTCCTCAGCATTGGCAGTAAGTGACCAGATGATGGGTGGGACTTTCACCTCCAGGAGAAATGGGATGTTCTGGGTCTTTCTGGTGGTACAAGTGTTGCCTAGCCCTCCATTTCTGGTTTGCTTATCCCAAGGAATGGATGTGCTTCCTTTGTATTCAGTCCCATGGTTAAATTTGGAGTAACTCTTCCTCTTGAGCAAGCTCTCAGGATATAGTGGGTGTAGATTACTGATCCTCATTACAACTTTGCTCCCAGCCAAAGGGGAGATGACAAAAAGTCAATAAACTCCAATTTCACCCAAAGTACCTGGAAATCTTTGTGTTACCTTTGCTAGTCATGGAGATGTCTAATCTTTTTTTCCTTTTCTTTACCATACTTGGACTTTCCCCAAGCAACTGGAAGTCGGTGAGGCTGAAGTCATTGTCTGGAGAAGAAAAGCTCTCCAGAAAAATCTGGGCTGTATAAAAATCACTTTTCTTTTTGCTTCTCTTTCATTAAAAGATGGACGATGGGAAAAGCATCCGCTACAAGGACCTCTATGCCTTATTCGAGCAGATCCTGGAGAAGACCATGAGGCATGAGCAGAGGGACTGGAGTGAGTCTCCAGTTAAAGTCTGGGTCAATACCTTTAAAGTCTTCCTGGATGAATATATGATAGAGTACAAACCCCTGGACTACACTGCGGGGAAGGTACTCAGCACTTTTCTTAAACCCCCTTGAAGGTTTGGGGACTATCTTTCTGTGGGGTTGTGACTCTGACCTGGGACCCCCTGTTGTCTTCTCTGCTTTAAGCTGAGCTGGACAAGGCAAGGTGTGACTCACTGGTTTGGGTGTCACTGGGCTTAGCCAACCCCAGACCACATTGGGCTGAGCTGGGCTCACCAAAGCCAAGGATTTGATATTATCTCCAGGGCACAGCTGCAACCAACTGTGGGTGGTTGGAAAGGCAGCTCGTGGTACTTCTTTAGTTCTGGAGGGCTTGTTCAAACTTTGAGGGATGCTGAAAGAGGTATACCCTCTCAGGTCTCCTGACCGCTTCCCAAGTGACTATACACATCCCAGTGGGTTGGGTTGCAGGAGAAGGGGATGCAGGCAGTGGCTCAAGTTGGGTACTGTTCTTAGGGGCAGTAAGGTCACAGACCTGATCATACTTCCTGCTCCATATTGTCTGCGAGATCAAGAGATCTGAGGCTGGGCTTGGGAGATGGTGTCTATTTTACAAATATTCCATCTCCTGGCTCTTCTCCTCTGAGTCCTCTCCAGCCTCCTCTCCAGACAGGTTTTCTTCAGATAAGGCTGAGCATAATGTTCCCCTGGGTCACTGCTGGCGGTGTCAGAGCTAGAGCAGCAGCTACTCCCACTCCAAGATGAAGATAGGAAGAACTCTTCAGGGAAATTCCAAAACAGGAGTCATCCATAGGAGAGTTTTCTAGAGTAACACTTCTGGGGCTGTGACTGTCCAGGTGCACTGGAGAATGGGGCTGGAAGGCACTGGACAATGTTAGATATGAGACCTCTGTACTCTTTACGTGGCAAAATTGCCCAAAAATTGAGTTAAATCTCTTTCCCTCACCAGGTGCCAAAAATGGAACGAAAAAAGAGAAGGAAAAAGGAAGCAGATGTGGTGAGTTAAACTGGCACATTAAAAAAATCGATGTCCTTGGGGCCAGAATGTCAGTAGATTAGCTTGTGACATGTCCTGGTCTGAGATCTGAACATCAGCCCTGAAAGGACATGTTAGAAAGATGTTTGAGGTGGATTTGCTCTGCTTGATCAAGGATCATTTGGGTTGGCTCTGTAAACACATCCCTCACCAGCTAAGACATACATGTAATGTCAAAGGTTGTTAGAAAATGGCTGAGAGCAAAATAATCTTGCTCCAGTTTTCTGCATAAGTTTATAGTATGTGTTTTACATCTCTGGTATCAGACAGGAGGATGTTACATCTCCTGTTTTTCTAATGGATATGTTGGTACTAGGAAGGGTGCGGGTGCAGAGCCAAAAAAAGAGCCAAAACAGATGCATAGAAAACCTTCTTAACATTTAGAAGTTGACCTGCCAAGCTCAGTCAAAGAGTTTCCAACCTGCTTCCATGATGGTTCGGTTCCCCTGAAAGATGGATGTTGGTTTGGGTTGTCTGTGGGGCTGCTGGGCTGAAAAGGAAACAAAAATACCAAATAAAAGCAAGAGCTAAAATTGAAGAGTTGTCTGTGTTCATCTCTCCATTTTGCAGCAGGCTGAGCACTAGCTCCCTTTTCTCACCACCCAACCTTTATCCTCCAGGTGGAAGAGCACAATGGTCACATTTTCAAGGCTACCCAATACAGCATCCCAACATACTGTGAATATTGTTCCTCCTTGATCTGGATCATGGACAGGGCTTCTGTTTGTAAATGTAAGCATCCTTTCTTTGATCCTTGTCTGGTGCGTCTATCACAGTGATGAGTTTGAGGATTTTGAAATGTGTTTACTACTGTTTCCTCCAACCCCATGCTCAAATAATTTTGATTTTTTTAATACCTGAAGAGCTTTAGGGACAGGTCTTAAGGTTTTTGAAGTCAACTAGTAAGTCCACCCCAGCACAGTTAATGAACTTTGTGTTACACATCTTATTCCATCGGGTTATATGGCCATCCCGTACGGTCAACCGCGTTTAGCTGTCACAGTAGGAAGGACAGTAAAGTCAGGTATGGAAACGTGTCCCTAGGATGCCTGCGGGGATCCTGACCTTGACAAACTCATTGGCTTTGCCTGTCTGACCTCCAGGCATTTGAATTTTTGGGGAGATAGGAAAATGGAGGAGGGATGATGGAAATGCCTGATCCATCTCTTCTTGGAAAAACCCAAGAGATGGATCAACCTTTTCCATCATCTCCTCCATTTCTGTGATTAGGTTGGCAGCATTTCAGGCCCAGTGCAGGAAGAATACGAAGGAGATGCCATTTCCAGTCTCTGAGGGTATCTGTGTCTGATAGCTTGGAGTAACTCATGGGCTATAGTCTGAGTTGATCTGTTTTGGGAGTGGGGAGGGTTTAATGTCTCACGGATGTAAATATGGCACCTTTAATTTTAAAGGCTTTGTTATTTTTGTTTGAGTGGATCTAATGCAGATTTGGCCCCTGGAAACTGCAAATCCAACATTCTTTTGACTTGATAGTTCTGAGAAGTGCTACTCAATTCACATTAATTCCTGTTTCTTCAGCAGTGTGACTTTTGGGATAATTAAACACTCCTTTTCTCCATTCCAGTATGTAAATATGCTTGTCACAAGAAATGCTGTCTTAAAACCACGACCAAGTGCTCCAAAAAGGTAAATGTCTCTCATTGCTTTGATTGAATACCTTGAGACAATGGTCCCAAGTTTGTATAAAAATTATTGGAGGTGCAAAGCTTGATAGAGTGCTGGAAATAACCCTCCTTTCAGCAGGAGCTTGGACCAGAGGTCCCCCAAGGTCTCTCCAACCAGAGTTTTGTAGATATTTTGGGAACTACACAGTGATGAGTCACTGTAGATCTGCCCAGTCATTCAGCAAATGTTGCAGTGTCATTCCCTGCCTTGTAACACGGAATAATAGGAATTTCCCTAGATTTGTAGCTCTCAATGTTTGGAAATGTGGGGTTGTTCTTGGAAATACAGGCTTTTTCTCACACTCATGGTCCTTGCTTGCCACGGCTGAGCAAGGAAGGGCAGGTGGAGGATATTCGCTACCCTCTTTAGAGGGGAATTAAGTATTGTTTACTGGATTTAAGGGTATGGGGAACAGGGAGTGAGTGCAGCAGGTCATCCCAGCCAACAATGAATCATCAAGATTTGGTGAGGGTTTTTTAAATAGCTTATTTTGTGCCCAAAAGAAGGAAACAGAGTCAGGATAGTAATGAGTGGAAAGTTTCATCAGCTCCCTGGCAGGCTTCTCAGGGGAGAACAACCTCCATAATACACAGCCCCCAGAAAGCTGCATGAGTCCATTTTCCCCAAGGAATAATCTGACTATATACATTGAAGATGTCTCTGTGTGTGTGTGTGCATCTGTGTGTGTGCGCGTGTGTGTGTGTGTGTAAATATATTTGTATTTTGAATATATAGAACTTTTTCTGCACTCTTTCCCTTTCTGACACTATTTCTGCAAGAGCTGGGAATGCCTTACAAGAGTTTGTACTCTGAAATCTGGGAAGTTCATTGAGATGTCTGATTAATTTTTTCAAACATTCTTGCAGCCACCTTTTTGTTGTGATTTTTTTGCACAAGGCAGTTTTTGTGCTGCACCCAAGGAAGTGAGTTCACTGTGCCTTCATGGGTAGCTTTGCACTGGGCAGTCAGAAGTTCTCTAGGAAAGCTCCAGTTTCTCTGTGCTTGGTGACTTTGTATTTTTAGGGTTGTTCTCAGTGACAGGGAGCTACAAACCATCAGTCATGAGAAAGAAACAGCATGGAGACCTTCCAAACATCTGCTCCCAAGGTTTGCAGGATGCAATGAAAGGATGACATTGAGTGGGAAAAATTGAAAAACAGAAGTGATTGTAAGGGGAGCCACTGTCTTGCTGAAGGCAGAGTTGCATCTCACCTTTCTTTGGCTAGGGCTGAGAATTCGTGTCAGTATTTTATTGGATCTTTCGGCTTTTCACATCCAGAATCTCCAGTGCAGGAGGACTTTCTTCACATTTGAATTTGCCAGATATCAACTCTACAGTGAGTTTACAGCTGGCAAAAGGGCCCTTCCTGACAGGTGTATATGGGTCTTTTCAAGTTCTTTTTTTTGCATCTTGCTTGTTCACTGATATTTTGTAACTGTCAATGCTTCAAGTTGATCTAAACACACAAGATTCAGATTTACCTGTTTTGCTTCGTACATCTTTGGGAAGTGAAATCATCCCTGCAGATGGTGCCAGAGGGACAGGTGAAAGAGGACCATGCTCAACTGCACTGGCTCTTCCAGGCTGGGAATATAACTACACTGGGGTGGTTAAAGAAAGAAATCCAAACTTGCCTTCAGGTGCATGTCCAGAGACCAGGTTGGCATTGCAAGACCTGTGTCCTGTCCTGTCCTGTCCTCTTTCCTTAGACTCACACGTCTCCTGGATTTGCCAAAGGACTCTGAATGGTCTGGTCCATAGCTGCACCAGCATTGCATCACAGAAGGATTTTAATCCCTTTTTCCCTTTTCTAGCACGACCCTGAGCTCTCACCACGGCAGTTCGGGGTGGAGCTGTCCCGGCTGACCAGCGAGGAGCGGGCGGTGCCGCTGCTGGTGGAGAAGCTCATCAACTACATCGAAATGCACGGGCTGTACACGGAGGGCATCTACAGGAAATCAGGATCCACCAACAAGATCAAGGAGCTGCGGCAAGGCCTCGACACAGGTGAGAGGAGGGGGAAAAAGATCCTATATGGGGAGGAAAATCTCTGCAGCAGCGAAGTTGGATGGGAGGATGGCAGAATGCTTCAGCATTCCTGATGCTGGGCTGTGCAAGGAGTGATTTCCATAAGTCAGGTCACCAATTCATGGGTTTTTGGGAGCAATCAACAAAAAAGAGTCATTCTAACTGAGGGAAAGTGCTGCCTAACTTACACCCTAGCAATCAGTAAGGAAAGAAATCCTGGTCCCACCTGAATTTATTTGCCCTGGAAAATATATTTCTCTCTAATTTTACCATGTGGAGCTGAAATCAGGTGCTGGATTTGTTGCCATTGAAGGCACGTAAACATTTTTTATTTTAGAATACTTTATGACTGAACAGTTTGGGTTGGAAGGGACCTTTAAAGGTCACCTTATCCAGCCTTGGGCTTTGTATTGATCATTGTCTCTTGTTCTTTTCCTTCTTGTTCCATCTGGTGCCAAACCCAGACATTGATAACGTGAATTTAGACGACTATAACATCCACGTCATTGCCAGTGTGTTCAAGCAGTGGCTCCGAGATCTGCCCAACCCCCTCATGACCTTTGAGCTTTACGAGGAGTTCCTGCGGGTGATGGGTGAGGAGCTTCCATTCCCTTGGTAGAGGGAAATGGTGGCCACTTTTAATGCCAAACTTTTAATTCACTCTTCAGGGCCGAACCAGTTGGTTTTGCCAAATTGTATTTACCTGGTTTCGAAGTCTGATTGGATAAAAAAGGTTTTTTATGTAAAAACTCAGGCAATCTGGTCTCAATTTGGTGGGTTTTGCATCATGGTTCAGCAAATTTCAGCCGCAAAGTTACATCTTTTAAGTACTAAATTGAAGTGTTAAGCAGTACCATTCTAAATAGGAGGAAGAAATAGAAGCTGCCCCTAAACACTGGTGGTTTCTCCACAGGCCTCCAGGAGAGGAAGGAGACAGTGCGTGGGGTGTACTCAGTCATCGACCAGCTCTCCCGCACCCACCTCAGCACCCTGGAGCGCCTCATCTTCCACCTGGTCAGGTATGGGCAGCTTTGGGCAAAGGCTGGATGGTCAAGCATCTTTCCCTCAGAATAGCTGAGACTTAAATGTGCTGTGTCTTCCAGGAGGTGGCTGTAGAGCTGTTTCTCCAAGGGATTTTGTGTTGATGAGTGACCTCTGCTGTGCCCTGGTCACTTGTGGTTTCTACAGCTCTGTGGTGCCTCTCACCACTGCAGGGACATGTTTTTGGGTGGAAAGGGCTGGTTGTTGCCTTGAGAATATTTGAGATGTCTTGAGGCTTTGTCTTCCTCCCTCAAAGCAAGATTGCACCATAGAAATATCATCCCCTCTCTTCATCCATGATGATGTGCAAGAGGTGCAGTGGAGTGTCTCCACCTCTGACTTCTCTCTTAATCCCTATTTTTTCAGGATTGCCCTCCAAGAAGAGACCAACCGCATGTCAGCCAACGCCTTGGCCATTGTGTTTGCTCCCTGCATCCTCCGCTGCCCCGACACAACAGACCCACTACAGAGCGTTCAGGACATCAGCAAAACCACCACGTAAGAGCCTGGGGCTGGGTGAGCTAGCTCCACTACATCACCATTCACGTCTTGGTAACCTCTAGGATGGTCAAATGGCTAAAAAATTGAGAGCTTTGGCATGAAGGGGTAAACGCATTGTAATTTGTGCATCTAAATGCAAATAAATGCGTCTACATAAAGATATTTCAAATCTTCTAAATCCCCAAGGAGTTGTTAAATGAGGATTTTTGAATGATGGAGGATCCCCAAGAGTGGATAGACTTCTGTTCCTGCCTGGCAGGAAAAGGTGGAGCTTGTGCTGACATGGTTTTATAGTTAATGTAGTTAATTTTTGGCAAGCAGGTCTTGATGCTTACTTGATTTTGGCTTTTTTTACTGAAAGAGGTAAATTGTTTGGTCTGCAGCAATAGTAATATTAATATACTTAGATTTATTTATGGTGTTTGCCATAGCTGAAAAGGTGTTACAGAGAAAACATGAAACACTTGCCCAGATTCAGTTTGACTCATACTAAATAGGTTTTAAAATAGAGACTGGAGTCAATTAAAATAATGAAAACCCTCCAGTGAGGGGCTGGGCTGCTGAAAGAAGTGGTTTTACCTCCAGTACATATTAAAATTTTAGAAGACCAGAACATGTTTGGAGATCCAGCTGGCAGGAGCACCTGTCCTTTAACAGGATTTCATTGTGGCTTTTGCCTCACACTTCGGTTCCAACATATCCTCTCATTTTATTACAAGGCAAGGACTATTTTTTTCCCCAAACACCCTCCTGCCAACATTAAACAGTCAGCTCAGTTACACAAGCTGCTGCAGGGTTACTGAGTGCAAATGAGTTGGAATCAGCCTGCCTTCTCCAGGTTTGTATTCCACCACTCCCCCTTCCAAGGGGGGGTAAATTTCTCTGGTGGGATCCTTGGCGATCTTTAATATCTCTAGGCTGTTCCTCAAACCCATCATCACTCTCTTTAGGAGAATTCTCACCACCCTCTGACTTCCAGCTGGAGCTTTCTCCTCCATACTCTTCCAGTAGAGCAGATCTTCAAAATAATCCTTTCCTTGTAATGAAATTAGAGGATGTGCTGGAACTAAGGGAGAAGCTCCCAGGAAATCCTGTTGAAGGGCAAGCCAAGCCAAGACAGAGCAGGCCACATGAAATGGCTTCCTCTTCCCATTTTGTCTTCTTTTGGGCTTTTTCTCCCTTAGTTGCGTGGAATTAATTGTCATTGAGCAGATGAACAAGTACAAGGCTCGGCTCAAAGACATCAACAGCCTGGAGTTTGCAGAGAACAAAGCCAAGAGCCGCCTCTCCTTGATCCGCAGATCTATGGTGAGATGCCAAAGCCCTCTCTGTCCTCTCCTGTCCTCTCCTTGCCCCTGAAGCCCCCCTACCTTATCTTCTCCTGCTTATCCCAGCCTCCCAAACCTCTCTCAAACTCCTACACCATCTCCACTAGGACAGGGACCCTCAGCCCTGTGGTGGCTCCTCACCTTTGCAGGGAGTCATACCAAAGCACAGGGAGGTGGGAACAGTCCATGGAAACGTTGTCATTCCTGCTCAGATGTTCCTGATCAGCATTTCCACCTTCAGTTGAGCTTGTTTGGTCCTGAGTTGAGTCAAACCTTTCAGTGACCAGCTCAACATCACCCCATGGGTGACCTGGACCATTGTTTTTCGTGCTCAGTCACATTATCTGAACTCAAAATTAATTCCCCAAGGGGTCTCCCTGCTCCTGCATTGCCCTTTTGGGAACCTCAGATCCATCTCATTGAGCTTCCATGCTTACAGGGGGCCTTCAGGCTGCAGATGCACCTGTCCTTGGCTTGTTGGGCTGCGGGAGAGGGACGGACCTGGCACAGCACCGTCAGCACTGGCTTGGGCTGAGGAGCCAAGCAGCCCCTCTGCTTAGACCTGCCCCCTGTGATCCTCAGGGACACATTGCTTCTGCTTTTTGGGGATGAAATCCAAGCAGGGGCTGCCCAAGATTGTGGAGCTGGTGCTGCAGAGCTGCCCCACTCATCTCAGTTAACTGAAAAACCCTCAAACTGAGCAAAGCGGGTTTTTGGAGGGGCGGCAGCATGTGCACTCTAACCTTCTGCTTTCCTTTTCATCTCCTCTCTAATCCAGAAGCCCGTACTAATTGCAGTTAGATTTATGAGCATAACCCGCAGTTCAATCCCGGTATGTATCCGCGGCAGCTGCCGCATCCCTCGTTGTGTGTCACCGTCGCTCATTCCAGCTCTGTCCCACTGGCCATTGTCCGTGACCTGTCTGGTCCCGCCACTCCTCAGAGCCGCCGTTCCTCCAGCAGGGCCCCGGGCACAGGAGTTTGGGGCTGGCGCTCAGCCATCCCCGCACGCAGCTCCTCACAAATACTCTTCCCATCCCTTTTCCTTTCCTACTTACTTTAATTTTCTATTTTATTTTCTTTTTCCATCCTGTGCTTCCCTCTTTTTTACTTTGCTTGACTCATCCCTTCCCTTCCCACCTCAATTTCTCCTCGCTCAGGATGCATTTCAGCATCAAGTTGCTTTCACAGCGCTGCTGTTTCTGAAGATGGTGAATACAGCCCTCAGCTTGGATGCCTTGGAAATCTCGAGGCATTCAAAGGTGTCCTCCACCTTCTTGGAGGAGGAGCACCACCACCCTGAACACAAGGTCAGGACACCCAGGTCTGAATGAGGAGGAGTCTAGAAAGTCCTGTATTCCCCAACTCCATCCCAGCTTGAGTTTGAGTTCTGTGGGATTGGGACAGGCAAGAAAAGCACCTGCAGGATTTTAGGAATGCTCATAGGGATGTTTCCTTTCCTAATAGGCCCACGATGAAAATTCTCTCACGTTCCCCCCATTCTTCTACATCTGTGAGTGTCAGAAGGTGGAGAAGAGCAAAATTTGAGCTCTGCTCCCCTGAGTACAGCATTTCTCAGGTGCTTAAGTCCACAAGCCAGTGGGATCTTTCAGATCTTGGGGCTTTTGGCTAATAGGATTCAGGGAGCTGTGCTTCAGCTCAGGAGCCCACGTGAAAAGTGTCATCAGAAGAACACCAGGGCACAGGAGAGGCTTTGCTGACAAAGAAAGATCTCTGAGATGTGGCGTTAAAAGATGAAAGGGCTAAAATGGAACAAGTCTAGCTTTTAAAATGAAAAAGGGAGGATCCTTTTTCCTGAAAATCTGCTCTGGGTGCATGGGTTGTCAGGAATACCCAGGGATACTACAGTTGCACAGGTTAAAAAGGGGAAGCAAAAGTGAGCTGCAACAAGCTCTTCAACCCCAAGGAGATCTGGTTCTTCCTGGGTAATGGTTGTCAGGGGAGGGCAGCAAGTGATGGACATCTCTGAGTCCTGGGCATGTCAGGATCTGGAATGTAGAAGATGAGATAGCTGGTCATGATAACCGTTTTGAATAAAAGCTGTTTAATCTCTTCCATGTCCCTCATCCCCAAGAATCCTTCTTTTTCTTCTGCTCTGTGGAGCAGATCTGTAGAGCTGGCCCTCAGAAGATTAAAACAGTTGCATATATATATATATGTCTCCACTTGTACCACTACCATTTGTGTCTTTTTTAGTTTTCAGTTTCAATATTTTAAAAATGTGATAGTTCTTCAGAGCTGCATTAAATCAGAGCAAGTTCAGCTGTGGGCACAGAGAGATCCACATTGGTTGTCTTACAATGGACCACTGTCCACCACACTGGACCACACTGGAAGTGGTCTTGGTTTCGGTATCTGCTGTACATGAGACATGGCAGGCCATGGAAAACATAATTAGGTGGGAGTTCCTGTTTCTGAAGGGGTCAGTGAGACCCTTGTGATGCTCAGGAAATACCAGGGGTGGATGGGGGAAGGATGTGAGGCTTTTCCAAGGATAAAACTTGAATCAGGTGCCCTGAAATCAAAGCCTTGGGGATGCTCCCACCCAAAGCCACTGCACAGGCTGTGGGCTTTGTGGGAGCCCACCCTGCTGCCAGCTGGGCTTGCTTGGACCTGAACCAAGTTGCACTTGGTCCATCAGCATCATCCTCAGCACTGCCTTCCTCACCACCTCCATCCCCAGCCCCTCCAATGTGTTGAGTCCTTCTAATACTTCTCCCTGAGGTTCTGGAGGGTCCAGGGTGCATCCAGCAGCAGCACACTGAGGACCGATGTCTGGGGCTTCTTCTTCACTCCTTGGGAGAGCAGTGTGGTTGGCACCTGAATGTTTGCTGCATCACCTCAGCTGGTGTTGGTGACACCATTTTCTCTTCAGGGTAAAGGACGTGTGCGTCGCGGCGCCTTCCCCAGCCCCACATCCCCTGTCACCGGGCGCTTGCCCTCAGTGACGGACGTCCCTGAGGAGACCATGAGCAGTGAGGAGGCCATGGAGATGGAAGTGACAGAGCAGCAGCAGGTGGCCATGCAGCAGGAGGAGAAGGTGCTGACTGAGCAGATTGAGAGCCTGCAGAAGGAAAAGTGAGTCTGGCTGAGGGTTCAAGCCACATCCCTGATTTCTGGTCGTTGCTTGATATCATGTGGTTGATAACTGGAGGGCTCCACCCCTCCAGGATCTCTAGGTGCATGTGCATCCCTTTCTCCTCTCCACCTTTTTGGTCCCATTGGGTCAATGGAGCTGGGTTGGCTTTGCAGGGAGGAGCTAACATTTGAGATGCTGACACTGGAGCCCCGTGCCTCCGACGATGAAACCCTCGAGTCCGAAGCCTCCATTGGCACAGCCGACAGCTCTGAAAATTTGAACTTCGACTCCGAAGGAGCCATCTCTGATCGCTCAGGTAAATCCAGTTGTTCTTGGGTTTATGATGGAGTAGTTTGGGTTAGAAGGGACCTTCAGAGGTCATGCAGTCTACCTCCCTGCCATGTTTTTCTGTCGCTTTTGGAAGGGTTATTTGGGATTTTCAAGTTTATTTAAAGTCGACAGTTTAAATTTATGCAGGGAGGGGGGTCAAGGGCTCAAGCACATGGCCCTGGGGGAATGGGTGGGAGCAGGTGAACATTCTGCCTGCACTGCCACGTCATGTGGGCTGATGCTGCCCCCACCGAGATGCTGGAAATTTTTCCTGGCTTAAATTGCCTGTGTCCCCAGGGAGAGGGGTGTTTGGATACTGGGTGATGTCCGAGTGTTGACCATCCATGGTCCTTCTGCCCCTGCAGAGAGAAGTGTAGCACTTACCTCCCTGCGCCCCGCCAAGGCTGAGGGGCTGAGCCGGCTGCGACGGCACCCCAGGATGCGGCTGGACCCAGTGGAGCCGACCGACACCCCCGTCTCCTCCTCCTCCTCCTCCCAATCATCCACCTCCTGTTTGCCCCACCTGCCCCGGAAGCGCTTCCAGATGTACTCCAAATCGCCTTTCTACCGAGCAGGGGGGCACGGCGAGGGCCCCGAAACCCGAGCAAGCCCCGAGGGCCTGACGGGGCCTCTCCATTGTCCTGAGGACCGGCCACAGTTCACCACACGCGGGACCTTCAACCCAGAGAAAGGCAAACAGAAACTGAAGAGTGTGAAATCTTCCCCCGCAAAAACCAAAGAGCCCCCAGATGGGGGGCCTGGAGGGGGACACAAGAGGAACCCCGAGGCCGATTGTGCCACCACCCAACCCCTTGTCCTCCTGGGGAGCAACGAGTTCATGGTCTGAGATGCTCCACTCTGGAGCCATGTCCATGCCAGGGCATCCTCCCCATTGGCAGCGCTCTGATGGCTTCCTTGTTAACACCAGGAGATGAATTCTTAATTAAAAAGGCTGGGAGGGGACGGTTTTAATGGTGGCCTTAATGATTGGGGGGGGTTGAGACCCTCAGGTGGCCGGGGAGGGGAGGCACTGACGGGCTCCTGGCCCTTCCCCTCGGAGCATCCCGCATCTCGGAGCATCCGCCGCCAAATCCTAGTGCCGAATTGCCATCGCCTGTTGGTAGGAGCAAACCAAGCCTAAAAATCCCACAGGAGCATCCCGAGCCAGCTCCACTGCAGCCAAGCCCTCCACGCTTTAACCACCTCATCCACAGCAACGCTGAGTGCATGGAAAAGTGTTAAAACCTGCCAAAAATCACCTTTTCCCTTTGTTTTTTTTTTTAACTTTTTAATGAGACCTAACCATCTTTCCTCTTTTTTATTTTTTCCGGAGGTCATCAGTATTAAAAAATAATAATAATTAATAATAATCGAGGACTACTTGAAGCGATATTTGTTTATATGCTGGAGTTTTGTGTAAATATATGGTTTTTATTTTTTTTTTAATATTTTTCTCCAGGTAGAACTTCTTTTTTTTTCTCTTTTTTACTATTATTATTATTATTACTATAATTATTATTATTATTGGGCTGGAGATGAGGGGAGCAATTGGCTGAGCCATTCTTGGTGTCACTGGCCTTCACTCAATAAAACATGGAGTTTTATTTTCAGCAAGAAATCCCTGGAGGTATAATTAGACCATCAAAAGCCATCACAGAATTAATTAATTATTCTATTTAATGACTCAGCTTGTGATCCCTCCCCAGTTGTCTCATCATCATTCTCAGTGGCACCTGGAGAGGCTCCAGGTACCAGAAAACCCCTGGAAAGGCAAAACTGGGAGCCCCAGGATGCTAATTAGATGTATAAAGGCTGGATCTGTCCTCCTAGGTGGGCTGGGGCTTGTCTTTCCCAAAATGCCATCAAAAATGGGGAAAACAGCAAAAATTTGAGGTTTCCTGAGTATTATCTTTTCCCAGCATGCCTTGTTTGGCCTAGCTGCTCCTTGGTCCCCTCTCCCCCTGCCCATTCCAGGGATGGTTTATTTATTGTTTTGGTTTTTTTATTTTAAATTTCAAATTTGACCTTTTTTTATGTTATCTTCAATTTTTTTCATGAGGGAAGTGACAGATGCCACAGGCAGAGAGGGAACAGCATCAGCCTCGGCACTGCATCCTGGGAGTGGAGCCAGACCGAATCAATCACCCCCATCCATGGGGGAAAATGGGATTTTCCCAGCCCCAGAGGGGAAAGTAGGGCTTTGGGGACCAGCCTGGATGCACTGGAAAGGTGGATGGTGACCACAACAGTGGAAACTGCTGAGGAGCCACCCCAAATTCTCTGGGAGCTGAGATGGCCGGGAGCATCCGAGTGCTTGGTGCCAAACCAGCCTTTTGAGCCTCTTGAACTAAAAACCCCAGAATTGCCCTTAAAATGGCCCAGGGGAGGAGATCCTGGGGATGGGTGAAGAGTCCAGCCTCATCCTCAGGTTTCTCATCCCTGGGGGATGAGAGCAGGGACATTGGATGTGGCTTTGGCAAATATATACACAGATATATGTGTGTACAAAAATATACATGTATATATGTGTGTATATGTATGTGTATATGTATATGTATGTGTATATGTATATGTATCTAATTTCTTTTTTAATATATTCGTTTTCCTTATATATATTTAATCTCTATATAAGGAAAATATATGTCATTGATATTTATATATATAAAGAACATATATAATATATATATTCTATATATATGAAGAAAAGACACACAAAATAATATTGTCTGTATAATTAAAAATACATAAAATAATATTAAGAATAAATACATTTATGTATTTTCTTATTATGTATCTTCTTTTCTATTTCTTATATATAGTATGTAATTATATATAAATATATAAGATATTCTATATATAAAGAATACATATTTCTTTATATATACACTTATATATTTATATATAAATAAATATATACAGGAAATTACTGCATATTTCCTTAGGTATATATTTTACATATTTCTATATATAAGGAAGTATATAAAAGAGATATGTACTATATATAAAGAATATTTATTACTTTATATATATTTTAATGTATTTCTTCTCTATTTAGAAACATATTTAATGTTATATGATTTAAACATATTTAATGTATGTTTAATATGTATGTTTACATATGTTTCTTCACATGCATATATATTTCTTTATATAAAGAGTGTTTCTCTGTAAAGAAATATATAAAGGAAATATATAGTATATATAAAGAAATATATTTTCTCTATTTCTTCATATATGTAAAACTGTATGGAATGTAGCGAAAATATACAAAGAAAATAGACTTTTTGACATAGATAAATGTATGGAATATATATAGAATATATAGAAAATATGTTTCTTTATATATATATATATATATATAATATATTTGTGGTTATATGTATAAAGAAAAACACATGTCAATGAAATATATACATATATATATATACATATATATATAAAATCCGGCTCTGGCTGGAGCGGAGCAGGACTGGAGGGATAACGGCGTGTTCCAGGGTCCCCTTCCCCCATCACCTCTCCCACTCCTTCCCAGCCCTTCCCTGGCAGGTTTTGGGGTCCCAGAGGGTTTTCCAGAGGGCTGAATGTACTGACTACTGGAGGGCTGCGAGGGGAATTATTGTTATTTTTCATGAAAAGTTTTCTAAGTAATTTATAAAGTTGCTGCTTGTAAACTAAACAGAGTCTGTATGTAAGAGGATATATTATCCTGCGTCGTCCGTGCTCGGAATCTTGTACAAACTGACAAAAATGGACAAATAAAAGTGTCATTCTGCAAAGGCCAAGAATTCCCAGTGGGACACTGTTCCTGCCACCCCTGCACATATCCCGGGAGTCTGAGGCTGTTCCGTTTGTTCCATGGCCTTGTGAAGCTGTGGATTTTTCTGATCCCCATGTGGATGGAGCAGTTCAACATTCCAGCCCTGTGTGGATGGAGGAGCTGGGATTCACTCCAGGGCTCCAGACCACTTCCATTCGGATTGTTTAATGCTGTTATTCACATTCTCAGTATTTATGTTAAGAGAATTTCTCTCTCTCTTACTTGTTATTCACATTATTTTTATTTATGTATATACAGATTATTTATATACAAATTATTTTAATCAGATCATTTCTATTTCATTTATATTTATATAATTTATTTTCAATTTTTCTGTATTCAGATTATTTCACATTACTTCAGATTAGTTTTAGATAGATTTTATATTCAGACAATTTATTTTCAATTCATTTCTATTCAGGTTATTTCATTTTGTTTCTGTCCACATAATTTAATTCAGATGATTTCCAATGAGATTCATTATGTTTCTCTTATTTATATGCAGTTTGTTTATTCTCAATTTATTTCTATTTCAGAATATTTAGTTTTATTTTCTTTCTATTCAGTTTATTTAATTAAGGACATTTCAATGCAGATATTTATATTCCAATAATTTACATGAATTTTATTTCCAATAAGATTATTTAATTTCATTTTATTTGTATTTGTACTATTTAATTCCCGTTTTATCCAGTCAGAGTATTCATATTCATCTACTTATATTAAGATAGTTTATTTTCAATTAATTTCTTTTCAGAGTATTTCAGTTTATTTAGTTTCATTATATTTCTATTCAAATTATTTCATTCAGATTTTTTCAAATAGAATATTTCCAAACAGATTATTTTTATTTATGTTTTTTCTATTCAGATGATTTCAGGTTATTTATTTTCATTTTATTTTTATTCCTATTTTTCTATTTATCTTATACTGATTATTTAATTCACATTATTTATACTCATTTTACTTAAATTTAGTTTATTTCCATTCAAATAATTTATTTTCAAGGTACTTATATTCAGATTATTGATTTTTATTTATTCCTACTCAGGTTATTCACATTCAGCTGGTCCCCCCAGTACCCCATCCAAGGGGACCCAAGCCATTGGCACAGGGACTCTACTGCAAAACTCTCTTTATTCCGAGTATAAAATGGGGGACACATGGGAGACCCCGGACACAGGGACAAGGGTCTGGGCTCACCCCTGTCCAGTGTCAGCCCTGGTCTGGGATCAACCTGAGGCTGTCCCAGTCTAGTGTCACCTCCAAAGGTGGCACCACCTTTGGCAAGTGTCACCCCTGGGCTGGTGTGACTCCCGGGCTGGCACCACCCTTGGCCCTTGTCATCCCTGGCTGATGTCATGCCCGAGGTCGGCATCATCCCTGGTAAGTGATGGTCACCCAGGCTAGCGACCCCTGGGTGGCAGCCGGTCCTCATGGTGCCAAGGTGCCTTTGCCTGGGTTCCTCCAGCATTTGGGACTCCATTGAGAGGGACCCCAGTCAGGTGCTGCCGGTGCACTGTGCACTTGGGGACATCCCCCTTCCACCCCCAGGGAAGCTGGTCCCACCTCCCAGCTGCCAGCAGCATTCCACAGTCCTGGACATTTTCCCAGGGATGGGACCATGGGCACCTTCACACCCCAGGGTGAGGGACCTGGGGATGTGGGAGCTGGGGTGCCATCGCAGGGTGACAAACAAGCCAGGTGACAGCGGGGAGTTCAGTTCTTGAACATGTCACACAGCAGCTTCTCCATGGGGGTGTTGCCGATGGTGCGGCGGAAGAAGAGCAGCTCCACGCGCTCCGAGGAGATGAAGCGCAGTGCTGGGAGGAGCAGCAGCAGCTTCCCAAACCTGGGGGATGGAGCAGTGGCCATGGGTGGATGTCCCACCCTGGTGCCACCCATGAAGACGTGGGGAAAGCAGTACCTGACAGGTTGCCCAGGGTAGTGGGAGCGGTTGTGCTGGCCCAGCATCACCTGTGACTGGTCTTGCAGGTTCTCCACCTGCTCAGGGTCCTTCAGGCCACGGGTCTCTGCAGGGACAAGGAGGTGACAGGCTGGGGAGGGGCACAGGGATGTGGTGGGTGCTGGGGGTGGCCTCACCTGGTTTGAAGAGCACCACAGCCTTCATGCAGGCAAATTCCGTGGGGTCGACAGCCAATGCCTTGAAGCGGCCAAGGGTCTCCTGCAGCGCCCGCATGTCCAGGGTGGCTGGCAGCAGCTTCCCAGGGGCCGGCTCGGAGACAGCCAGGAGCGGGCAGCTCTCCAGGGGCATGGACCACTGGATGGCACAGAGCAGGAACAGCTCACTCCATGCTTCCTCCAGCAGAATCACCTAGGGAGAGCGGGGGAAACCCCAAAACCCCTGTCACCCCCAAAGTCTCCAGGACCTGTAGCCACCACAGCTGATTGGGCTGACAAGCAACTGCAGGGGAACCCTAAGGGTGTTGTGGAGATGCTCCAGCTACCTCAACTGGCTGCTACTTTTTTGGGGTTCACGTTGCACCATAGGCAGACCCCCAATTCCTCATGGAGATTGCCAACCCCACCTGGTCGCGGAAGGGCAGGTTGGAGAAGACAGGCAGGTTCTTGGCCCATTTCACAGCCATGAAGAGGAGACGTGCTGAGGTCTCATAAATATTTTCAGGGCTGGCTGCCGGGTATGGCGCCACCTGGTACTCGCCAGTTGCCCGCTCCGGCTCACTGCCTGTCACATCCACCGTCTCATCAGCTGCAGGAGTGGAAGAGGACACTGGTTGTCACCACACCATGGGGACATCTGCCACGCACCCACCCCCCTCTCCACTGCCAGCCACCCACCGTCCTCAGGCTCCAGCTTGGCGCAGGTCTCAGCTGTCATCAGGCTGGCCATGAAGCGATGGTTGGTGGGTGGAGTGGGCACTCGGGGACCCAGCGTGACAGTGCCACTGGGAGCACGAGGAGCCGGACAGGGCGATGGGGGGACCTCACATGTGGTGGCCACGTGCTCAGGGGGCAGCTCAGCATCCAGCTGGATGCTGTCCAGCTGGACCTGGGCTGTGCTGCGGGGCTGGCGCTCATTCTGCACAGCTGTGCAGACAAGGTGGCATCAGCACAGGCCACCCTGCTGTCACCCCCTGCTATTCATCACTGTGTGTCCTCCCCCACCTTACCGTCCTTGTTCATGCCAGCCTGCAGGCACTTCTTGAGCCGGCAGGCCTGGCACTGGTTGCGGTGAGCCTTGTCCACTGGGCACAGTCCCGTCCCCGCCTGGCACCTGTGGGGAGAGGTAGCACCTGGCTGCAGCCCCTGAGGTGGCCCCTGTCCCCAAGGAGGGCCCTCCTCCATCGGTACCATGCCTCCCCACATGGGTTCCCTCCACCCAACAAGTGGCCCAGCACTGTGGGCACCCTGTCCCCAAGAGGTGTCCTGTCCCCAGTGGGTGCCCTGTCCCCATTCCTGTCCCAGTGAATGCTCTGCCTCAATGGGTGTTTTGGCCTCATCAGGGGGCTCTGGACACCCTGTACACAGCTGCCTCTCCCCCTGTATGCCTGTCACCTGCGTGGTTTTAAGTCCCCACGGGTTTCTGCCCCACCCATTGCCCATGCCCTGGGGTCCCTGGCCTGCTGAGCGTCCATCCCGGGATACCGTATACTCCACTGGGTGCCTGCATCCAAGCTCCCTGTCCTGCTGGGTATCCACCTGCAAGGTCCCTGTCCCACAGAGTGTCCATCCCTTCCCTGCTGGGTGCCCCATCCCATGAGGTCCCTGTTCTGCTGGATGCCCCTCTCCTGCTAGGTGCCTGTCCCCCCTCTCCTGCCCCACTGTGTCCATCCTCTGGATCCCTGACTCCTTGGGTGGCAATTCCTGGAGTCCCTGCCCTGCGGGGTGTCTTTTCCTCCATGGTGTCTGTCCATGGGACCCTGGTTCTTGCCTCCCTGGATGCCCATCCCCCCATTCCCTGCCCCATGGGACTCCCACGCCTGTTTCCACCTGTAGATGAGCTTCCTGCGGACACTGCGCTTGAAGAAGCCACTGCACCCGTTGCAGGCATAGATGCCGTAGTGCTTCCCACTGCTGGTGTCCCCGCACACCTTGCACAGCAGCACCGGGCTCAGCTCTTTCCCGGGGGCTGGGCTCAGCCCTGTGGAAGTGGAACCATCACATCTGGGTTGACGCTGGGCACCTCAATGTCCCTCATCCCGCCCACCAGTCCCTGCTTCCTCCCAGCATCCTGGAGATAGATGGCTCCTGTTCAGCCCAGGGACATGAACGGTGACACCTTAGGTACTCCACATGGGGTTCACCATCTTCCCACACCCCAGCACACAGAGTGATGCAGGATGAGCTCTCACATAAATTTTGAAAAATACAAAAAGGGATGAAATTATATTCTTTGGGATGGGAACACCAGGGGTCCCAGGAAGGGGACTGAGAATCCCGGAGAAGGGCTGCAATCAGGGATGGGAGGTATCCTGGAGAAGGGACAGCTCTGGGGACATGAGGCCCCCTAGACAAGAGTCACAGCAGGGAACTGTGGAGATCCTGGTGAAGGGCCGAGGACCAAGGATATCGAGGAGAGGGTTTTGACTGGGGACCCCAGGAATCCTGGAGAAGGAGCATAGCTGGGGACCTCAGGGGTCCTGGAGAAGGAACACAAATAAGGACCATGGATACCATGGAGAGGGTTGGGTACTGCAGGCATCCTGGCCTAGGGAAGGACCATGATGGGGACTCAGCATCTTGGAGAAGGATGACAGCTGAAGACCCCAGGTATCCTAGAGGACTATGATGGGGACCCTAGGCACCCAGGATAAGAGCCGTGAAGAGAAGCCCAGCCATTCTCGAGAAGGTTGGCAGTGGAGAACTCAAACATCCCAAACAACTATGATGGGTGTCTTGGACATGAACCATAATAGGGACTCCCAGATATCTCAGAGAAGGACTGCAATGGGGACTAAAGGCATTCAGAAGAAGGCCATGATGATCCCAGGCATCTCAGAGAAAAACTGCAATTGAGGACCCCAAGTATCTCGGTGATTGACCATTGTGGCGATTTCAAGTATCCCAGTGGAGAACCATGAAGACCCCCAGGCATTGTGGGGAATGACCACAGTGGGCGCCCGGCCATCCCAGAGAAAAGCCCAAATCCCTCCGTGTCACGCCCGGTGCAGCAGAACCACCTCTTACCCGTGGGACTCTCATCCAGCCCGGCGCTCACCACCGACCCCGCCGGGGACGCAGCCATCCCGCAGCCGGCGTTCCTGACCTATCCCTGTGGTGTCCCTCTGGCTCCCCGCGGAGGGTCTGGTCAAGCTGTGGGCGCTCCGGCAGCTCTGCGGCCAGCGGGGCTCTTGCCTTGCTCTCTTCAAGGCGGCTTAGCGGCGGGCGCTGTGTAAGCAGCCGCCTCTTTGTCACCCTCTTAATCTTTAGTGTCTGCGTGGGGCGGGGGGGATCAATCAGCCATGCGATGAAGAATTAAAAAGGTGCTGAGCCCCAGCCCTGTAACCCTAAACCCGTGACACCCAAGCCACCCCCCCGCCGCGGGCCGCCGTGCAGGTGTCTCCGTGACAGGACCCCCCAAGCACTGCGAGCCCGAGATTGCGGCAGAGCTGGGAGATGGAGGGGCTGGAGACCCCCACATGTATCGGCCTACCCTTGGGACCCACCGGGTCCTGTAAGCGCATAAGCCCTTCACTAAGGCGGTTAGAGGGGAATAACGAAAAGTGGTAATCAAGGGGGGTAATTTCCCTGCCCCCAAGTAATTAATTATCGGCCCTGCTGGCGAAGGCAGGGGGATGCTCGGTAGGGGCCCCGCTGTGGCTCAGCGTGCCCTCCCGGGGCCGGGGGCCTCCACGGATGTTGGGGCTGCTGACACCGCAGAGGGTGGGGGCCAAGTGGCCCCGGGGTTACGCAACCACCGCTAAACCCTCGAGGTGACAGGACAGCACAATTTGGGATTTGTGGGCTTTAGCCGCTAAACCACCCCCCCCCCCGCCCCGCTCAGGGAGGTGGCGAGTGGCCACCGTCACAGGTCCGGCTTGTCCCCGGCGATGGGGCAGGCTGAGGACAGGGGTTCCCGGCCTGCTGTGCCCCTTCCAGAGGGGCTCAGGGGTGCTGATGCTCTGAAGGTGTCCCAGGGGACACGCACTGGCAGCAGGTCCCTGCTGAGGGCTGGCAGCAGTGACTCCAGTGGATCCAGGGGCTGAGGGTCACCCCTCCGGCATCTCTGATTGATGTGTGGCTCCATCTCCCCTTCCTGCAGCATTCCTGCATCCTCCTGCCTGCGGCACGGCTCCATCCTCCTGCCTACAACCTACTTCCATCCCTTTTGCCTGAAGCGTTTCCCCATCTTCACTGCTTGCACTGTGGCTCACTCTATCAGCCTTGCCCGCACCATGGCTCCATGTTCCCATGTGCATCACCCTTCCCGACTCCACATTGCCCCACCATTCTTCCTGCCTGCACCATGGTTCCGTGCCCCCTGCCTCCAGCCCCCTCCCACCCCGGGATCCCACATTGCCCCAGGGTCCCCTGTCCCACCCACGGCCCCCTGTCCTGACCCAGATCTCTGACCGCCACCATCTGCGGCAGTGGCCGCCTCCTGCGGCAGAATTATGACGCTGGGCTAATGCGGAGGGAGCAAGCTGTCACCTCCCTGCCCAGCCTTTGGGTGCCTCCACACCTCACACCCACGGGTGAAACACCCCCCAGTGTCTGACCCAGGGGTGCCAGCAGCACCTGCATGCCAGCATGCCAGCCCACCCGTGGGGACACGGGCAGCCAGTACCGGGGACAGTGGGGAGAAGGCAGCATGGCGATACAGCTGAGTCGGCTAATTTGCCCGTCCCCTCCTCGCCGTTTGGTAAAAGCCAGCTCTGGAGCAGGGATTTGGGAGGGGGATTAGCTGGGCCAACCATCTGCTGCCAGCCAATCATCAGCACCCCCAGGAAAGCCAATAATTGCAAAAAATATGGTTTCCCACCCCGTTTCTCCATTACATCCAGCTGGGTGCTGTTCCTATGGGGGGTGCCCATGAAGCAGCACCCTGTTCTCTTCCCAGGGATGACAGCTCCATGAGCATCCAACTGGGCACTCATGGGAGGGCAACCCAGCCTGTTTTGGGTGCAACATGAGCAGGTCTGCTGCCACGACCAAGGGGATATGAGTGGTGGGTGGGGGTGAAGGAGCAAATGTTAAAACCCGAGGCAGGGTCGTGACTTGGCTCAGTGACAGATGCTGGGGCAGATGCCACAGGATTACCCAGCCTAAAACCTTGGGATCTGCCCCCCTTCCCCCCAGCAGGCAGAGAGTGTTTAATTAGTAATTTACTAATTACCCAAAGATGCTGGTGATGCTCCTGCAGTCAGGAGCAGCCCCAGGGCTCCAGCCACCCTAATCCCACTGGCTGTGGGGAGCTGGTGGATGCACCCTGGCCAGGGACAGCTCGGCTGGGGACACTGAGTGACCCAGGGAAGCAACACTGTCCTGACAGTCCCACTTCTGTTGGTGACGGCATGGAGTGGTGGGGAATGGGACAGAACAGTGAGGACAAGGAGTAGACAATGGGGACAAAGAGAACATGATGGGAATCAAGAGGGATATTGGGGACCAAGGGGAGACAGTGGAGACCAGGAGGGGATGATGAAGATCAAGAAGAGCTGATGGGGGAGGGAGGGGAGATGATGGGGACCAAGAGGTGACCACAAGGATCAGGAGGGGGGGATGGGAACAAGGAGGAGGTGATGAGGACTGGAAGGTAATAATGAGGATCAGGAGGGGACAATGGGAACCTGGATGTTTTGATGGTGACCCGGAGACAATGACAAATGTGGAGAGCAGGAGGTGACAGCAGTGACTGGGAAGGGATGACGGAGACCTGGACATGACAATAGGGACCATGTGGGGATGATGGGTACCTGGAAGGTGTGATGGAGATCATGAGGGGATAGTAAGGGCTGAGGTGGGATAATGGGGACTGGGAGGATGGGACTGAGAAGGGTGTGATATGTACACGTGGACAAGACAACAGAGACCAGGAAAGGATGGTGGGGATCCGAAGGGGACAAGACCAACAAGAAGATGACATGAAGTTCCGGAAGGGTGGCTGTGGGACTGGAGGTGGCTGGGAAGGGTTAATGTGGCCGCCTGCACTGAGCTGGGTCCAGGCCAGGCTCGGATTTCACCTGTTCATTCAGCTCTTGTTTATTGGAGGCTCCTTGATAAATGATTCTTCGGAGGTTGCCTGATGACAGAGGGTGACAGTCACCCATCTGAGCCCTGCTAAAGCCTTCACTGACCCCTGGCACCAGGATTAAAGTTTAATGTGACTCTGGAGCTGACCCCGGGCATGCACCATTCTGGGGTGACAGGGCTGGGGACAGGCTGGTGGCCATCCCTAGGACATGGGGCTGGGTGGCCTCGCAGGGCCAGAGGATTTTGGCACCAAGAGGTGATTTGTCATATGCCTAGTGTTCGCTGGTTACCAGGGCATTGTAGCCACAGGGCTGTTTCATGACTCCTTTGGGGTGACTCAGGAAGTTTGTGGATGAAATGTCACACCAGGTTGGCTTTGTCCCCCTGGGACTGGCCCTACAAGATGGGCACAGTGCCACGGTGCAGCCGGTCTGGGCACATTCCCAGGCACTGGTGGAGCCATGTGCCGGTGCCAAGAGCCACTGCGGTGCTTGCTGGGGCGGGCTGAGGTCCTGCCCCGCAGCCACCTTTGGAGCAGCCGCAGCTTGGGAAACACAGTGGAGTGAGGGGACCTTGGAGGTGACCACAAGGTGAGGCAGCAGTGCACAGAACGAGCACTGAGGCTGCAGCTTGTGTTTCAGCAGGGTGACATGTCACCCCAGCTGTGGGGACAGAGAAGTCCCCGAGGTATCAGGTACCTGTCCCCAGCTCTTGGGACATGGTGTTTTCTCCTTGCAGATGAATCTCCTCGCCCAGGTAAAGGGGGAGCCGGCAGGAAGGACACCTGCATCCAGGTGATCCCACTCCTCTGCCATAGTACCCAGCGCCCCTGGACCCCACAGCTGGGACTTGCCTGGTGCTGGGTCTGGGCGGGGGGGGAGGGGGATGTTTGGCCTGGGAGGCTGGGCTGGACTGGACTGCGTGCTGGCAGAGATGGGTGGGGATCGGTGTCAGAAGCGGACAGGTCCCCGTCTTGCCCTGCCACCTCTTCCCACAGGTGAGCTCCTTCCTTCAGACCCTGCAAGCCCCGGACTGGCTGTTCCTCCAGCCCTGGCACTGGCTGGACTCCTGGGTGAGGCAGGTTTGGGGGTGCTGGCATGAGAATCCCAGCTTGGGCAGGGGGTGGCAGCAGCCCAGGCCAGGACTGAGCCATGACACAGGTGCCACTGTGGCTGATGCAAGGTGTTTGTCCCTCCAGGTGGGCAGCTCCAGGCAGGTAAGTGCTGGCATTGCCCCTGTGCCCTGCACTGCCTGTCTCACCCCTGGCACACTAGGCTGAATCCTGCACACCCTGCCCTTTCCTCAGCACCCATGGGTGCTTCAGCACCTAGAGGAGGCAGACCCTTCCCAGAGGGTTTCCATCCATGGAGACCCTAGACCCAAGCTGTGCTTAAGCCACCAAGATGTGGGATAAGCCAGCAGGTCAGTGATGCTGCCACAGTGCCCAGGGCACCGGTGGCCCTGAAATATGGCTGGGTCCCCAGGCAGTGACTGGGGCAGTGACCACAGCAGGGTTCTTCATCTGCGAGGGGCTGCTGGGACAACACTTCAACATGGTCCCCCATGGAGAGGCTGAGCCCCAGCCTGGAGACCTCTTCCTCTTCCCGCTGGCCTCCAGCGGCCCTGGCTGGTGGAGTGCCCACGCTGGCATCTACTGTGGTGACGGGGAGATCATCCACCTGGAAGGTGAGCCCCAGGAGGTGTCATGGCATGGGGACATCTCCATGGAAGGGACGTGGGGTACAGAGTCCGCTTTGCCCTGCAGGCAGCTCAGGGATGTCACCATCAGGCATTGTGGCTAAGCATGGCAAGAGCCACCTCCTGCGGACACGGGGCCCGGCCAAGGTGCTCCGGAGGAAGGGAGGGCTGGATGTGGCTGCCCTGCAGCAGCGGATCCGGGCAGCCATGGACCAGCCAGTGGAGTACAACACCATCACCTGCAACTGCATCCACTTTGCCCTCGCCCTCCTGGGGCTGGGCCACCTTGCTGCTGCCATGGTGGGTGCCACCACCAGATCTGGGACACCTTGGCACCTGTTCCTGCCAAGTGCCACCAACCTCTTCTTTCTTCCCAGGTGTCTCCAGCACTGCAGTGATGGAGGTGACAGTGCTCCTGGGGAACATGTGGGGCTGGAGAATCCTCACCTGAGGACCAGAACTGCACCAGTGATTTGTCAGTCCTCCCGTCAGTGTGGCAATAAACCCTGTGCCAACCCTGTTTGATTTGTTGGTTTCTCACTTTCGCAGAAGCCACTGTTAAGTGATGTCCTACCTTGACACAGCTTGAAGGGAGAGGCTGCTTTTGCTCCCTGTGGCCTCCTGAGACAAACATCTGTGTCTTTCACTGCTGGCATTTAATTTTGAGCATAAAAATGAATATTCTGTGGACTGCTGGGTTGAAAATGGGTGAGAGGGCTGGTTCAGGTCTGGCTGGAGGCTGGTGGTGTACCTCAGAGGTCAGCTCTGTGTCCAGTCCTGGTCAACCTCCCACTTACTGGTCCAGTTGATGGGGTAGAGTGTATCTGCAGTGAGGGGGAGTGAGCCACCAACCCATAGTGATCCTGAAGTGCTGCGTCCTGTGCTGGGTCTCCAGCATGAGAGAAACATGGACATACTGGAGAGACACCACAAAGGGCCACCAAGGCTCTGGAGCATTTCCCATAGAAAGGGAAGCTGAAAGAGCCGGGGCAACTCAGCAGGGAGAAGGGAATTTCCAGTGGGATTTTATCAGTGTTTATAGGGGGAAAAGAAGGTGGAGTCTGGCTCTTCCCTGTGTCTCCTGAGGGGTGGGGTCTCCAGGAGAGCAGCAGGGACAGCAGGGCCCCCAGGAAGGTCTGACATCCAGGCAGGGTTGGGGTCCCTGGGAGGGCTGTGGGGTCCCAGGGAAGGCTGGAGTAAGTGTGTGTCTGGGCTGAAGATTAATTGCTGTCCATTAATTAAATGCTTTATCCAATCCTGCTACTTAAACCATGGCCATTTTCCCTCGCTATCTCACTCTTGTGGGATGGGGTGAGTGCCTCTCCATCCACACCAGCTCCGGGGCTGGTCAGCTGCCTGGAGAAATAATAGGGGGAATATCTGCCAATAGTATGAAGTACTTTGGGAAAAAATAAAGAAATGGAAACAAAATCTCAACTGTAATAATATCAATAATGATATCTTACAATATATATAATTTATAGTAATATATTATATAATATATTACCATATGAAACATCAAATTAAGCATGGCCATGTCTATAATAATATATGTATTTAATGTCTGTAGTATAGTTAATACAGGATAATATATCTAGTATATAATAATTCCTATCCTGTTGTTGATAATAATATTAAATATAAACTACAATATCTATAACAATATCTATAAGAATAATATAAATTAATACCATACCTAATATATATAATAATCCAGATAACATAAATCACATGTACTATTATGTGGAATACAGATCATAAAATACTGAATATTATCATGCAGTAGATAATACATAATACACAATATGTAATAAGTACCACATTAAATACTATATACTGTATACTATATATTATATACTAGAATTAATATAATCTGCAATATAATATAGCATAGTATGATATATAACATACAGAATATATTGCACCTATTATATCAAATATAAACTGTAGAATGCAGAATGGTTTATGAATTATCTATAATACAGTATAATTGAATATGACAATATAGTATTGCATAATTAGTGAAATCTGTAATATATTATAATCTAATGTAATAAATAATATGCAATATATGATATACAGTATGCAGCATGTAATAGAATATATAAATTATATGTAATATATAAGTAAGTGTATATTGTGTATACTGCACACTGTACTACGTACAAAATAGTAATAAAATGTAATAGGGTAGGATATAATAATACATATTATAACATATAATATTATTTACTATAACGTAATCTGTTTTAAATATGTTTAATTATGATCATACACGATAATGTCTGTTACTATAATTATAGCTTTCATTACTTTGGACAGGTATGTGTGCGGCTGCGAGCTCAGTGACAGTCACTGTATCACAGCAATGTCCCCAGCATTGCTCCTCCTAAAATCCCCCGCGTTCCGGCCCCAAACCTGTGCGGGTGGGGGCTGTGCAGGGCCCCTCCCGGGGATGCAGAGCTGCCCCTGCGGCCCCGGTGCCGGTGCCGGCGGGGGTCGGTGCGGCCGGGCGGGGGCCGGGGCCGGGGCCGGGCCCGCCCGCGCTGACATCAGAGCCCGCGTCCGCCCCGCACCGCGCATCGCTCCCGCCGCCATGGCCGCCAGCCCGGCCTACGGCGAGGAGAAGGGCGGCTCCTCCAGCCTGGGCGAGCCCGAGTACGGCCACGACCCCGCCAGCGGCGGCATCTTCTCCTCCGACTACAAGAGGTGGGGACAATGCGGGCACGGGGCACAAGGACGAGCCTGCCCGTGTGGCCGCCGCTGCAGGCCTTCGGCGCCGTCCCCGGCGAGGCAGTGGTACCCGAGCCGGGCTGGAGCGGCCCCCGACGTGGGGACAGGGACGAGGATGTGCATGAGGGTGGTGATGGGGATGTGGATGGGGACAGGGATGAGGATGGGGCAGGGAATGCGCTCGCTGTCGCCGTCACCGTCGCTGCAGGTTGCAAAGGCCAGAGAGGGTTTTGTGGGAATACCACAGCATTTTGGAGATGGTGCAGTTGGGGGAAGATGTGCGGGGATCCCCCTTGAACCTCCCACCCTCGGTCTGGGGAATGCCGGCACGTTGTTCCCACCATGGGGTCTTCTGGGTCCTGTGGCTCTCCTGAGCTGACCCCCCCTCCCCACACCGCGTCGAGGCTCCCAGCATGAGGCTGCGGCTGGGGGGTTTGGGTGTTGATGAATGTCACCCCTGGGACAGACTCCTCGCGGGGTGAAGAGGAATGGGGGGTGTGCTCCTGGAGCTGCAGGAATGTCTCTTGGCCCTCCCTACCAGTGTCAGTTGTCCCCCACTCTGGCAGTGTCCCCCGCTCCCTGCTGCCCCAGCAGAAAATCGCTGAATCACTGTCTGACAGCATCATTCTCTGTACCCCTGGCGTGTCCCCCAGTCCAGCAGTGTTCCCCCATCTGTGCCCCTGAGGTAGTATCCCCTCATATGACAAGGTCCCTCGAGTCCTGATTCCCTGGCAGTGTCCCCAGTTTGGGAGTACTCCCTAGTTTTGGGAATTTGGGAGTCCTCTCCTTGTACTCCTCCCTAATGCTGCAGAGTGTCCCCCATTCTGGATGTGTCCCTGATCTGGGACGTGCTGGCATTGTCCCCATCTTACTGGGTCTCCCCTTCTCTGACCCCCTGGCAGTGTCACCTTCTCTCTGATACCCTGGTAATGTCCCCCAGTATGAGAGTGTCTACCCAGTCCTGAGGCCTGGTACTGTCCCCCACTCTGGATGTGCCCTCCATCCATGACCTGCTAGCAGTATCCCCATCTCACAGTTTTGCCCCGCCTCTCCTGACCCCTTGGTAGTGTTCGTTGCCACTGTCTGGCAATGTAACACTCTGCCACTCTACCCCTGGCTGTGTCCCCCAGTCTGTCCAGGTTAACTCAGTGATCTGCAATCAGTGCCTCCCATTCTGGCAGTGTCACCACCCTCATGGCACTGTCACCTTACCCCTGACCTCCTGGGAGTGTCCCCTACACCCACAGTGTCCCCCACACCTATAGTGTCACTATAATCTGCATACTGCCTTCACCAGAGCCCCACCAGGTCTGTCACCATTCCTGTGACCTGTCCATGGCATCCATGGCACATGGGACAAGGCAAATGCACCAAGTGTGACTCCACTACCCAGGTCGGACACCCCATCATGCCACCCTGCCACCCAGGCAGAGTGTCCCACCTTGATGTGCGTTCCCTGCCCAGGACTGAGCCACTCAGCACTGGAGAAGGAGCTCCCTGTAGTGTCCCCAAGTCCCACCAGCAGGTCAGATGTCACTTTGGACGTGACATCACAAGTTGGCCTCATCCACTGGGAACAGCATCCCGCTCTAGGTTGCAACCCAACCCCAGCCACAGCATCAGGTTTCAGCCCACTGTGCTGGGCAGAGGAGCGGGGCCACAGCCCTGTCACCATCCCCAGGGCCACTACTGCCAGTCAAAGCTATGATGTCCTTGCCGCCAGTGCAGAAGCTGCTGCGGCAGCTACCAGTGGGGCCTACTGGCTGGCCAAAACCACCAGAGGATGGTGGTGTGGCTGAGGAGGTGACAAGCCCGGTGCTGGCAACTGAGGCTGGACAACCCACCTGCTACAGCGCCCTGCGAGCTGATGAGCTGCGGCCCCTCGCTGGCACCAAGCCCGCAGTGGACACTGGCACCGGGCCACCGCCGCGGTAAGACTCCCCCAAGGCGTGTCCCCAGGACCCTCTGGTGATGGTGGCTCTGGAAGAGCATCATCCCATGGGTGTCAGCCTCAGTTGCTGCAAGTAGACACAGCCTTGCAGGTGCCCCCAGTTTAGGGGGGACCAGTGTCCCTTAGAAAAGAGGACAGTGGTGATAACTTTATAAAAGACTGGTGGCATTTTCCCAGTCCAGGGAGGGGACCAGGGAAGGGCTTTGCATCGGGGTGTGCTGGCACATCCATGCCACTATGTCCATGAGGGGACAAAGGACACCCAGCCAAGCCAGGATGGAGCTGGTGATGGGCACCTGTGGTTTAGGGACAATGTAGGGTGACAACCGCAGCCAGGATGGGACAGGGTTCTTGTCCCAGTGCCTGGGATGAGGATGGCACTAGGTGCTAGCACCATGCCAGTCCCTCTGGTTCCTCTTTCACCTGGCTGTAACACAACTCCTGTCCCCATAAATATTTCACAATGAAGGGTTGAATTGCCAGCCTGATGGTAGGCTGGGAGAAAAAAACAAACAAACAAACAAACAAAAAAAACACCACTAAAAACTGGTAAAAATGTGAAAATGGGAATATTTTTCAGGCATGATGACCTCAAGGAGATGCTTGACAGCAACAAGGATTCACTCAAGCTGGAGGCCATGAAGAGGATTGTGGCGGTGGGTGTTGCTGTCACTGGTGGGGACTACTACTGATGCCTAGCTGTGTCGTGTTGTGCCAGCCCCTGCTGTGCCAGCTGCCCAGTGTCACACCACTTCTTTTCCCCCTAGATGATTGCCCGTGGTAAAAACGCCTCTGATCTCTTCCCAGCTGTGGTGAAAAACGTTGCCTGCAAGAACATCGAGGTGAGGAAGTTCTTGGGTGGCCCTGGCAGCACCCCAGGGTCTGGCACTTTCCCAGTTTTTGGGGATTGGCTGGAGTTTAGGGGGGGGCTCTGAGGTGGCACCTTCACCCTGCAGGTGAAGAAGCTGGTGTACGTGTACCTGGTGCGCTATGCAGAGGAACAGCAGGATCTGGCCCTGCTCTCCATCTCCACCTTCCAGCGAGGACTCAAGGTGGGCTGGTTTGAGGACCCGGTGGGGGGTTTGGAGGAGCACTGAGCCTGTCACAGCTGCACTGCAGCCCCCCACATGTCCCCACAGGACCCCAACCAGCTGATCCGCGCCAGTGCCCTGCGGGTCCTGTCCAGCATCCGCGTGCCCATAATCGTGCCCATCATGATGTTGGCTATCAAGGAGGCCGCCTCGGACATGTCCCCATACGTGCGCAAGACAGCCGCCCATGCCATCCCCAAACTGTACAGGTAATGGGGGGAGTCAGCTGCTAAATTTAGGGTATACCAATAAGGGTCTTGGATGGTTGGTACAGGCAGAGATGGGGAGGAGTTTGGTCCAGCGTCACCTGCCCTGCTCCTCCCTCACAGCCTCGACTCAGACCAGAAGGACCAGCTTATCGAAGTGATCGAAAAGCTGCTGGCTGACAAGACCACGGTGAGCAGGATGCTGTGTTTCCCCCACTTCTAAATCTGGGAACGTCTCTGGCCTGGTGTCCTCATGGGGATGGAGATGTTCCCACCAAATTGGTGCAGTTGGGGATGCAGCCATCTCCCAAACCAACATCTTTTTGGGGATGCCACTGTCCCCACCAATCCATCATCCTCACAGGAATGCAGATGTTCCTACCAAATTGGTGTCCTTGTGGGGATGAAGCCATCCCTGGAGAGCTAACAGCCTTGTGGGAATATTGCTGTCCCTACTGGGCCAATGTCCTCGTGGGAAATTCACCAATTCCACTGAGCTGGCATCCCTACAAGGAAGGGCTGCCCACCAAACCAGCACCCTCATGGAGATGTCACCATCCCCACCAAACCAGCATCTTGTTGATTATGCCACCACTCCGTAAGTCATCCCGGGTTTTCCCTCTGCAGCTGGTGGCTGGCAGCGTGGTGATGGCATTTGAGGAGGTATGCCCAGAGCGCATAGACCTCATCCACAAGAACTACCGCAAGCTCTGCAACCTGCTCATCGATGTGGAGGAGTGGGGACAGGTGGTCATCATCAACATGCTGACCCGTTACGCCCGCACCCAGTTTCTCAGCCCCAACCAAAATGTGAGTTCAGGAGCACAGAGTGCCCTGGGAGCCTTGGGGTGTCCTGGAAGGCCCTAGGGAGGTGGGGTGAGGGGGAGTGTTCTTGGGGATACAAAGGGTCCCATCTGCCAGCAGGAATCCTTGCTGGAGGAGAACACTGAGAAGGCTTTCTATGGCTCTGAGGAGGAGGATGGCAAGGATGCCAAGGCAGAGGCAGCCATGTTGGCCAAATGCAAGCCCTACGTCATGGACCCCGACCACCGCCTGCTCCTGCGCAATACCAAGCCCTTGCTGCAGAGCCGCAATGCCGCGGTGAGACCCTCACTCCCACCCTGTTCATCCCCCAGGTGGATACCACCCCCATACTGGTGGTATCCATCAGCCTGGGCTTATGATGTCCCCATGGTCAAGGACTCACTGGGGTGCTTGAGGGACATCCAGAGATGGGTGTCCTCAGGGTCAGGCTACCTCCATGTGCTGAGAGTGGGACTGGGAGACACGGCCATTCCTCAGGGTGTCCCCCATTTCCACCAGGTGACACTTAGGTGTGTGTCCATAGGTGGTGATGGCTGTGGCACAGCTCTACTTCCACCTGGCACCCAAGGCAGAGGTTGGAGTCATTGCGAAGGCACTGGTACGGCTTCTGCGGAGTCACAGGTCTGTGGCACCTGGCTTGTGGTGGTGTCCTACCACTCAACCCCAGTTGTTGGTACCCATGGGGAGCTCCAAAACCCTGAGAGACCCCCAAAAAAGCCCATCCCTGGAAGGACATCAGGTTGGAGGTCTTTTTGGCTGGCCCGGTCTAGACATGGGGTGACAGAGTCATATTCACAGGGACTTGCTGAGGGTGTCTGGTCCTGCCCCACTGCTAACGGTCCCCTCTTTGTCCCCACAGTGAGGTGCAGTATGTTGTGCTGCAGAATGTGGCCACCATGTCCATCAAGCGGCGGGTGAGTCTCAGACTTGGTGTGAGAGGAGTTGGACCTGTTGGCTCTGGAGGGAGATGAGGATTAGCCAGCAAGGTCACCAGATGACCTTGGCAAGGTGAGGGGGACAGAGATGATACCAATGTCTCTGGCTGTGCATGCAGGGGATGTTTGAGCCCTATCTGAAAAGTTTCTACATCCGCTCCACGGACCCCACACAGATCAAGATCCTCAAGGTGAGCTGGAAACACCTAGCAGAACCTGTCAGGGGTGGGTTTGGGGCTTCATGGAGCCCTTTCCTTGGTTCACCTGTCCTCATGCCCTGGGAACAGGAGGACATCAAGGCCCTGTGCCCTGTCACTATGCCCCTATGCTGCCCATCTCTTCCTCTTTCCTACAGCTGGAGGTCCTCACCAACCTGGCCAACGAGACTAACATCTCCACCATCCTGCGAGAGTTCCAGGTATGGCCATACTGAGGCTGCCACCCTGGCATGGTTCTTGGTACCAAACTACCACCATGGAGGGGGCAGAGAAGAGCCCCTCCAGGAGGAGTGGGCTGAGGCCATACTAACCCCATCAGTGGTTCCAAAGGGCCCCAGTGTGTGACCACTGCTGGGGGATGTCCAGCACTGGTACATGGGTGACATGTCATGTGTGCCCTCTCGGCCTGTGCAGACCTACATCCGCAGCATGGACAAGGACTTTGTGGCGGCCACCATCCAAGCCATCGGGCGCTGTGCCACCAACATTGGGAAGGTGCGGGACACCTGCCTCAATGGCCTGGTCCAGCTCCTCTCCAACAGGGATGGTGAGTACATATGGCAGGGGTGAAATGGGAGCTCCATTGCTATCAGGGCAGGATGGAACTGAGGTTGGGTCTCTGCCCACAGAGCTGGTGGTGGCCGAATCTGTGGTGGTCATCAAAAAGCTGCTGCAGATGCAGCCAGCCCAGCACAGTGAGATCATCAAGCACATGGCCAAGCTCACTGACAACATCCAGGTTGGTTGGGGGTGCTGCTGACCCACAGGAGAGGGGATGGCAACAGTGCCACATGTCTGAGTGCATTTCACAGGTGCCAATGGCACGAGCCAGCATCTTGTGGCTCATTGGGGAGTACTGCGAGCATGTGCCCAAGATCGCGCCTGATGTGCTGCGCAAGATGGCCAAGTCCTTCACCAACGAGGAGGACATTGTCAAGCTGCAGGTCATCAACCTGGCAGCTAAGCTCTACCTGACCAACTCCAAGCAGGTATCGGGGTTGTGATCCTAGGGTGTGCCTCAGTTCTCCTGTTGGGAAGGGAGAGGCCAGCCCTGAGCATGTTATCTGACACAGAGCAAGCTGCTGACCCAGTACGTCCTCAACTTGGCCAAGTACGACCAGAATTATGACATCCGTGACCGGGCTCGCTTCATCCGCCAGCTCATCGTGCCCACTGAGAAGAGCGGGGCCCTCAACAAGTACGCCAAGAAGCTCTTCCTGGCCCAAAAACCAGCTCCCATCTTGGAGTCTTCCTTCAAAGGTACCTATCCCTGGTCACAGGGCACTGGGACATGGGGCAAGCTGTCACCACAATGCTGCATGGCTGTCCCTGAATTGATGCCTCCTCTCACCTCCATGTAGATCGGGACCATTTCCAACTGGGCTCCCTGTCCCATCTGCTCAACGCTAAGGCTGTGGGCTACCAGGAGCTGCCTGACTGGCCAGATGAGGCCCCTGATCCCTCTGTGAGGAATGTGGAGGTGCGTGGAGCACCCTGAGTGTGTGGGGGAGGAGGGCCCAAGGTGGGGACACTGTCTCAAGGTCTTGGAAGAGCCCCAGAAGGTACTCAGCTACTGCTCACCTGTCCCAGTTCCCTCTCTAATGCTCACATATCTGCTTGGGGATAGGGGGGACAAGGGTGGCTGTTTGGATCCCCCAGTCATAGGTGATGGCCCTGCTCCATCAACCCTGTGCCAGCAGGTTCCTGAGTGGACCAAGTGCACCAGCCGGGAGAAGAGGAAGGAGAAGGTGGAGAAGCCTTTCTACTCTGACTCAGAGGGCGAATCAGGGCCCACTGAGTCGGCAGACAGTGGTGAGGACCTAATGGAATGAGACATTGGGCAGTGGTCACTGTGGCCATCAGGCAGGTTCCACAACGGTGGGGCGTGGGACAGGGGACATGACAGTGGCTACACCCCATTATGGGAGGGACATGGCAGGAGATGCGGAGGGATGCAGTGGTGGGCAGTGGGGACACAGTGGAATGCAGTGAGACTATGCAGGGATGCAGTGGGAGGATGCAGTAGAGAGGCAGCAGCAGGTGTGGGGTGCAGTGGGAGGATGGAGGATGTAGTGGGATGAAGTGGTAAATGGGAGAATGTGGGGGACACAGCAGCAGGGCTGAGCTGTGCCCCTACAGAGCCCGAGTCTGGCAGCGAAGAGAATGGCAGCAGCAGCAGCTCTGGCAGCTCCAGCTCTGGCACCGAGGAGGACGAAGAGGAGGAGGAAGACAGCGGGGAGCAGTCAGAGGACAAGGAAGAGGAGGAGGTGGAGAAGAGGCCAAAGAGGAAGGACAAGGAAGGTTCCCATAAGGCAGTCTTGGGGAGTGCGGGCAGGTACGCCCTGGGAAGGCAGGGGGGTGCTCCCAGCAAAAACTCTGCCTCAGCCCCCTGAGCTGGCCTCTCCCCACAGCCCCAGCGAGGAAGAGGAGGAGGAGGAAAGGGAAAAGAAGGCCAAGAAGAAGGCTCCACAGGGAAGGAAGGGCCGTGCCGAAACCTCATCAGAGGAGGCCAGCACGTCTGAGAGCAGCTCCTCTGGCTCTGACTCAGGCTCTGAGGCAGAGGCCAAACAGAGGAAGGTGATGAGGGCTGGGATGGGGGGCTGCACAGGGATACCTGTACCCCCTATTGAACTCCCCATCTCTACCCCCTGCAGCCCCCCAGCAGCAAGGCCAGCTCCAAGGAGATTTCCCTGCTTGATCTGGATGACTGTGAGTGGCTGTTTGAAATATGCGAATTGCTGTGGTGGTGGTGCTGGGGAAACTGAGGCATAAGCACTCACCCCAGTGCTATCAGGACTCCATGGGTCCTTTGGGAGCTGCAGAGTTGGGACAAGTGTGGTGAGGGGTCTTTGTCCCCAGAGGATGGCTGTGAGACAGGCAGCTGTGCCTATTGGATTGTCCCTGTGTTCCCATGTACAGGGACAGCCTACAGGGTTGTGTCTACACCAATGGAGTTATGCCACTAGGCTGTCCTTGTATGGCTCTCCCCATGGGGCCATGCCACCAGGGCTGTCCCCACATGGCTGTGCCCCTAGGGCTGTCCCCATCAGGCTATCCCCATGGAGTTGTCTCCGCAGCACTATGTCACCATGTCTGTCCCCATATGGCTGTCCCCATGTGATTGTCCCCATGGAGCCTGTCCCCATGGTTGTCCTCACGGGACTGTGCCACCAGGGATGTCCCCACATGGCTGTCCCTATGTGGTTGTTCCCATGTAGCTGTGCCACCAGGGCTCTCCACATGCTATTGTCCCCAAGGAGCTGAGCCACTAGAACTGTCCCTGTGTGGGTGTCGCCAGGGGGCTGTGAGCTCTGTTAACCCCCTCCCCTCCCCTCCCCTCCCCTCCCCTCCCCTCCCCTCCCCTCCCCTCCCCTCCCCTCCCCTCCCCTCCCCTCCTCTCCTCTCCTCTCCTCTCCTCTCCTCTCCTCTCCTCTCCTCTCCTCTCCTCTCCTCTCCTCTCCTCTCCTCTCCTCTCCTCTCCTCTCCTCTCCTCTCCTCTCCTCTCCTCTCCTCTCCTCTCCCTTTCTCCACCCTGCAGTTACTCCACCTCCTGTCCAGCCCATCCCCTCCAGCAGCATCATCTCCACCAGCCTGGTAACTGACCTGGAGGGCCTCACTCTCACCGACAGCTCCCTGACACCCACTGTAAGTGTCCCCCGTCCTGGGGAGGTCCCAGGCTCCCTGTCACCTGTGGAGGCTCCTGGGCCCTCTGCCACCCACAGGGGGTGTAGGGAGCCCTCAGCAGCCCCTGCTGTCTCCTGGTGCAGCTGCTGAGCCCAGCGTTCAGTGCAGTGAAGACCTATGAGCTACTGCACCGCATGGCAGGCGAGGGGCTTGCGGTTGAGTACTGCTTCAGCCGCCGGCCCTTCCCAGGAGACCCCCACATGGTGGCTGTCCAGATCCAGATCTCCAACAACACCGACACCGAGGTGAAGAACCTGCGGGTCAACGAACCCAAGCCACTGTCTGGCATGCGGATACAGGAGTTCCCTGAGATTGGTATGGCATGGCACGGCATGGCCATGATGCTGTGAGAGAATGGGGACAGGGGTTGGGTGAGAATGTGGGATGTAGTGACAACTGTGTGGTTCCAGAGCACCTGGCACCAGGGGACACAGCCAGTGTGGTGATGGGCATAGACTTCTGTGACTCTACCCAGGCGGCAAACTTCCAGCTGTGGTGAGCATCTGTCACCGGGCAGGGCAGGATGGGTGTCCCCAGGGATCAGGGCATCAAGTGCTCCAGAGATGGGGAAAGTGGGATAGGTATCAACATCCCCTCCATGTAGCAGGGGACAGGGGACAGCAGGGTATGCCAGGGGATGGAGGACAGCAGGGCAGGCACCAGAGTCCTTCCAGGGAAGAGGAGACACTCAGATGGGCATGAGGTGTTCGGGGGACAGCAGGAAATGCACAGGCCTCCCTGCAGGGCACAAGGACACTGTAGCAGCTCCAGGTCCAGCTCCAGGTTCCCCCCATTCTTGAGCCACAGTTTCCCCCAGTCACCCCTGCCCAGGGCAGGGATGAGAAGCAGGACATGGAGAGGGGACATATTCTGGGCACGTGCTCGTCTCACTTCCTGTCTCCCCAGCACCCACACACGCCAGTTCTACGTCTCCATCCAGCCACCCGTGGGGGAGCTCATGGCCCCTGTCTTCATGAGTGAGAACGAGTTCAAGAAGGAGCAGGGTGAGTGGGGCCAGGGATGGATAAAGGGTGCTGCACAGGCGCCCACCACTGACACTCACCCCCAATTTTGTCCCCTCTGCCGCCCTTGCTGTGGCCTTAGAACACCTGGCACGGCCAGGTGAGGGTAAGTGGCTGCTCGGCTGGCCCCTAGACTAGCTCTGCTCCCCTCACCCACCTCCTGCACCCCCAGCCTGTGGGCTGGGATGACCACCCTGGTGCCAGGGTGGCCTTGTTGGGTCTCTACAAAGCATGAAGGGCTCATGCCACCCTTGGCGCTCCCAGAACTGTGTCTGGTGAGTAACACCCTGTGTTCCCATGCTTCTGGATCAACACATCCCCACCCTGACCCCATGGATGGGGTCTGTATTGAGTTGGGGTGCTTGGTGACCTGCAGCACCTGGCTCCATTGCTGGCACTGTCCAGAGGAGCCCATCCTCAGGAATATGGCTGCTACCACCAGGCAGAGACATGGGCATGAGCCCAGGAAGGGTTATGAAAGATTTTCCCAAAACCACTGAATCTTGAACCAAGAGCGAGCAGAGCAGCCAGCTCAGGATGTCATAGGGGACCTGAACACAGGGAACTGGAGGGGCGTACTTTGGGCATGTTAAAGCAGGGCCCAGCAGGGTATGTGGCCAGAGATGGACAGGTGCCTCTGTTACCTGCTCTAGGAAAGCTTATGGGCATGAGCGAGATCACAGAGAAGCTGATGCTGTCTGAGAAATGCCAAAGTGACCACACCATCGTCCAGCAACTGACCTCGGCTGCCAACGTGGGCCGCGTGCCCTGCGGTGCCAGCAATGAGTACAGGTAGCTGGACCCCCACACCTGGATCAGACAGGCGCTGTCACCTCCCCATTCCCACCCGAATCACAGCAGGGTCCCTCAGGGCTTCCTTTAGGACAAGGAGCCTGCATGAAGCCAAATGTGACAGTGGCCATGGGTGGCAGGTACCTGCCTGTCTCCACCAGAGCGTCCCATGGGACCAGAGGGTGACAGGGGACAGCTTGCCTTGAAGCCCCGTGTTCACCACCCAACAGGTTCGCGGCCAAGACAGTGACAAGTGGGAGCCTAGTGCTCATCACTCTGGAGCGGCGGGAGGGCTCCACGGCTCAGCTGACCATCAACAGTGAGAAGATGGTCATTGGCACCATGCTGGTGAAGGACATCATCCAGGCCCTGGCACAGTGACAGCCAGGCATTGCCGTACCCATGGCCCTGCTGTCCCACCCCTTCTGCCCCATGCTGCTCCTCAAAACACTCCCTTGCCCCTGTTTCTGCCGGGTTATTCCCTGCCCCAATCTCAAAAGGGGTGGCCCCTCGGGCCAGCTTTGCTGCTGGGTGGAAGGAGCAGGATGGGGCATATGGGATGCAGGGAGGTGTCCTGCAGTTCCAGCCCCCACGGAGCACAGTGTGCCCCCAGTCCCTCACCATCATCTCCCAATGTAACCCTTATTTATTATGTCCAAGATCTCCCAATAAAGCTCTTCTCCAACCTACTTCCTTCTCTCCTCTGCTCTGTGGGCACATCAATCCCAGATTCCCTGCATGTGCAGCTCTGCTAGCCTCCCAGGGCAGCCCACAGGGGACACCAGGAGACCAGCCATCCCTTAGGTGACTGGAAACATGCAGAGTCTCCCAGGGGTGGGTCGCTGCTGGGTCCTGGAAAAAAATTGGCACATGGTGTCGGGGTGAACTCCCTGGAGCAGGAAGTGCTCAGTGGGACAAGGCATCTGAGGAGTCTTGGGAGGGTTCCAGCTATTTATTCAAGGCAGAATTGCTCATTCTTCGACCACAGAAATACCTGCTATGTCAGTGCTGGATCTGTTTTGCAGTGTCATTGGAGAGATTCCTGGGGCCAGTTTAGGAAGGGTTTTCATCTCCAAACTGGAATTACAAAAAAAAAAAAAAAAGGGAAATCTGACTCTTTATTAAGATCTCTCCTCGCAGCACAGGCTGGGTGGGATTTCAGTGAGCACTGCTCTCTTCATTGAAAGCTGCAGCCCAGCACAGAGCCAGGCCTGGCACCAGAGGCAGAGGATGAGCAAAGGACGTGCAGGAAGGTCTGAACCCTGAACCGCCTCTGATGCCACAAAAAACGGTGAGGGGCTTTCTGCTTTTTCTGGATAAGAGATGAAGAAAAAAAATCTTTGTTTTCTGATGGGTGAGGAATCCCTGCCACTGGATTAGAGCAGTAGCACCAACCACTGAGTGTCAAGTGTTTGTTCCACAGGGAAAAGCCCATTCCCACAAGGACAGGGCTGGAGCCACAGCTGTCCCACAGGATGGAGCCACAATGATGTCACCACCGTATTTTCCTTAGGGAGGCTGATTTAACCCTTGGTGTCCTATCCCTTCATCGGTTCAGTGAGCACCACAGGCTGTGTGTGGAGAGATGCCAGCACACTGAGGCTGCCCTTGGGGACCCCACTTTACCCCCCTGGGAGTCCCATTCACTCATGGGGGAATCAGTGAGCACCACAGCCTGTACATGGGAGCTGCCAGCACTGAGGTGTCCCTGGGAGGGACACTGCAGCCAGGCATCACAGTGCCACCACTCCATTTCCCTTAGGGAGACTGATTTAAGCCCTCAGGGATCTCATTCTCCCATGGGGAGAGTGCTGAGCCTGTGTGCAGAGACCTGCTGGAGCCAAAGGGGCTCTGGAAGGGCTAAAGCCAGGCACCGCAGCACTGCCACCATCCCATTTTTCTTGAGGAACCCATTTTAACCCCTTTGGGTGGGTCCCTTTCCACTCAGAGTAGGCTCAGTGAACACTCAGTCTGTGTGTGGGAGCTGACAGCGTTGAGGTGTCCCTGTGGAGGATCCAGATGGACACTGCAATACAATCACCATGCCATTCCCCTTACAGGGGCTGATTTAATCCCTCTGGGGTCCCAATCCCTCATGGGGTGCTCAGTGAGCACCACAGCCAGTGAGTGGAGAGCTACTGGCACTGAGGTGTCCCCTGGAGGGCTCCATCCAGGCACCACAGTGCCATCGTGCCATTCCCCTTATTTAACCGCTTGGGGGTCCCATCCCTTCATAGGGGTCACAGTGAATGCCATAGCTCATGTTTAGGAGCTGCCAGCACTGACACTGCCCTTAGGGAACCCCATTTTTAGTCATGGGGTGTCCCATCCACTCAGAGGGGGCTCAGCGAGTGACACAACCTGTCTGTGGAGAGGTGCTGGTGCTGAGGTGCCACTGGGGGGCTTCAGCTGGGCACTGTCACCAATGTATTGCCTTCATGGGATAGGCTCATTTGAGAGCCTTTTGGGGTCTCATTTATCAGAAGGAGCACAGTGAGCACCACAGCCCATGCGTGGAGAGCTGCTGGCACTAAGACATCCTCAGAAGGGCTCCAGCCAGGCAGTGCCACTATTGCATTCCCTTTAGAGGGACTGATTTAAGCCCTTGGAGGTCCCATCCCCTCACGGGGGGCTTCAGTGAGCATCACAGCCCATGTGTGCGAGTTGCCACCACTGAGGCTGCTCTTGGGGAACCCCATTCCCCTTGATAGGAAAGATATGTGCCCTTGTATTTACAAACAATTCCATGGGTGAGGGGTATAGGTGTTAACGTCTTTCAAATGGCTCTTAATGTTTCTACCACCCTCAAGCCGAAGGTTTGTTACAGAACCCAGTTTGGCTCCTGAAACACACAAAGGGTCCATACAAGCCTGAGTTTCTGAACTATGGGGGGAAAATGATGTGTTTAAAGGGGGTAGGCGTTCGGGAAGGCTGTACCTTCCTACTATCTCAGCCAGTGGGGAAATGGAGAGGGCAACATGCGGGAGAGAGTTGAGGCTAAAAGGAGGCTGCACCCTCCAAAACCGAGAGAAAAAACACTGCAGGCGTATGCCCCAGTGGGCAATCTCTCCCTTTATTCGAATAAAGTTACACGACTTCTCTGTCTCCTTTATGGACGCTGGCTTTTCATAGCTGATTTCCTGCCTGCCCTCACAGAGCACTCGGTGAACACCCAGCCTATGTGTGGTGAGTGGCCCCAGAGGCGCTGAAGCAATGAGTCAGAACCACTACCATCCCAGACCCCTCAGATGGGCTGATTTAAGTCCTTAAGTCCTGTCACTGGCCCTTGGGGTCCTGTTGCCCTCAGAGCAATATGGAGTGTCGCTAGTGCTGAGATGTCCCTGAGGGGCTCCAGCTGGGCAGTGCCACCACCATCCCCCTCCCTGAGGGACTCAACCCCTCGGGAGACCCATTCCCTCCTGGGATGTTCAGCGAGCACCACTGCCCATGAGTGGAGAGCTTTCTGGTACTGAGGTGTCCCTGAGGGGCTCCAGCTGGGCACCACAGTGCCACCACCACCACCCCATTCCACTCAGAGGGGCTGATTTAACTGCTCAGGGGTTCCATCCTCACTGAGGGAGCTGAGTCAGTACCATAGCACGTGTCCCTGAGAGGGTGGCTGAAGCCGGACTGCGCAGTGCCACCACCGCCACAGGGGGGCTGATCGAATCCCTCACGTTAACCCGTGGGAGGCCCGTCCCCTCAGGGGCCCGGGGCGAGGCTCCGCGGGGCGGTGGCGGGAACCGCTCGATGGCGGCGGGCAGGCGCCACGCGGCCCGCGCGTGCAGCGCGCATGCGCCGTAGCCACGCCCCTCAGCGGCACCCCCGCCCCTGCCTCCGGTTCCCCGCCCCAGGCGCGGCCCAGCCCGGCCCATAAAAGCCGCGGCCCGAGTGAGAGCTTCCGCTGCTCCTGGTGTCGTCGCTGTCGTCTTACCTCGCCTTTGCCGTGTTCCGGGACCAGCCGCCTGCAGTGCTGCCGATGGCCTTCCCGCCGGTGAGTGCGAGCACGTGCTGCCTCTCGAGGCCGCCTCGCCACGTGGCTCCGCGCGGTGGCGGCGCTGGGGGCGGCGTTCCCGCCTGTTCTGCCTGCGTGAGGAGGGCTGGGATCCCTGAACCCTCAGCACAGCGGTGGCTGGAGCTCCCCCGCCTCCTGTTGGAGTGCTGATGTGGGATCCCCGTTCTGTTCGGACTGGCCTCGAATGGGTCCTGCTGTTGAGGTATACCCGGGGAGATCGTGGGGCTCCAGCGGAGCTCAGGCTCAGGGAAGCCATCAACTGACCCCTGCTGCCTTCAGGGAAACGCCGGAGTAAACCTGATCCTAGTCTAGCAACCTATTGTTCCACTCCCCTCATGGTTTTAGGGAGATAAAGCTGGGCTGTGCTGAGCCTGGGTTTGGATGGTGGGGCGTGTTTTGGCTGGAGCGGGTACTTGTACTGCTGCAAGTTGTATTTTTGTGCGCTTTTAAACTGCCTTTTTTAGTGCCTAAGGTAACTAAAGGTGCTGTTTTTTTCTTAAACCATATGCTGAAAGCTCTGTGCAATGTCTGGGTGGGGCAGGGGGTGACACAGGAGACTCAGTTTGTAACTGAGAATGGGCAAAGGTGACGCTGAGTGAGACAAGTCCGTTGAAAAACAAGTTCTTTTTTTAGCCGTTGCTATTCCCCAGCTGAAACCAATTAATTCTCATTACTGGTGCTTGTGTCGTGGGCTAACAAGGTGTGCGATCACCTGGAGTGCTGATGAGGGGCTTCAGGTACAGCTGTGCACAGGGTGGGAGCTGGGCTCAGGGAAGGGATCCAGGACCCTGTTCCTTTACTGCAGTAACAGTTGAACAGTGTCCCTAAACCAATTAAAGCCTTATTCTGCTTTGACAATCTACTGCAACGGCAGCTGTGGGTATCGCTGGTGTACAAAGCTGCTTGGGAGTGATGGCTTCAAAGTGCTTTGTTTAAAAAAAAATACACCAAAAATAACTGCCTTGATGGTGAAAATGCCTTTAAAAACAGGGGTTTTGGCAAAACTGGTATTGTTGTGAAGTCAGTGCTCCCCTCTGAATTAAGACCAGTCTTAATTCCAGCCAGGTGTGTTTGAGATGCCTCTACTCAGTAAACCTTGGGACAGCTGCTTAACTTTAGCCTTGCTAATAGTGGGAGAGCTTGTGCAGCCTTGCCTGACTTTTTTTTTTTTGGGATGAGCTGGGAGGGGGAGTGTGATGCTTGGTGGAAACAGTTGCACCAATTTTTGCATGGGTGTAGTTGACTTCAACTTGGGAAACAAAACATACCAACAGAAAAGGATTTTCTGAGCTGCCTTTCATTGAAGTACGGAGCCATCTTGGCTTGGTTATTTTGACATGGACATCATTTTAACAGTATCTTAAATTTTGCCTTGGTATTGAAGGCTCTCTTGGCCGTAGCTACAGCTCTGTCAACCCTCTGGGCATCAGCATGATGCTGCCTGGGTGAGATTTCTATGGAGATGTGAAAATCAAAGGCTGGATTGTAGCTGAGGTGGATGAACCTTGCCTGCTCCACAGCATCCCCAGGAGCTAATGCACATCCTGGCCGTATTGGCAGCCAAGCTGTGTTTAATCACTTCCCTAAGGATTAGATTATCATAATCCTGTGCCAGTGCTGTTGTGATGCTGCAGGTTCTGCCTAGCCCTGGGATTTCATTATCTCTAGGTTTCCTGCAGGTGTGTGTGCCTGGGGGCTGTGGAGGTTCCTTATTTCCACTGACCTTGGGCAACTTTGGGGTGTTTTGCTGCACAGGTGTGTATTGTGCCACCAACTGAGTGGTGTGGAGCTGCTGGTTGTGCCTGGAGTAGGCCTTCCTGTAGGTAAACTCTGCAGGGTGTGGGGTCTGCTTGGGGCTGGTGGGCTGGGAGCTCCAGGGACCTGCTGCCTTCCTGATGCACAGCTGGCAAACGAGCTCTCTGCTGTGGTGGTAAGCCTTGCTTGGTGTTGTTACTCTGAGGGAGGGGAACTCTCCCTGTTTCTGGACACTTCTTTTCTCAGTTCCATGTGTTTGGGTTGCAAGAGGGGTCTGCAGCTTTTCAGTACCCTCCTTGAAACCTTGGTGTTCTGGGGATGAATTTTCCTGCTTGGCTGTAAGTTCTTAGTTGAGTCAGGATGTGGAGGACTGCCCTGCTGCCTGGACTTCATCTTGCTGTGTGTCTATGTATGATGCTGCTTGGGTCTGTGTTTCTGACCTCCAGTGGCTTAACTTAGAGTCTCAGAATCGTTGGCTCTACGTACCTGCTGCAGACAGCTGAATTGCTCTTCTCCTTTGGTTCTGATCCAGGGGCTTCCCTAGAAACTGCCAGTTCTCTAAGAGACTGGATGCCTTACTAGGTGTTAGGAAGTGGTGTTTGACTCCTGGTGGCTTTAAAGCACCTGTCAGATGGATCAGCATCTCCACTGATTTGTTCATCCCTTGATAAAACTGTGTCTGTGCCTCTGGGTTGGGATTGTGAGGTGTAGCAGGATGGAATGGCTGTTGGGTCACTGTTTACATCCCGGGGTTCTAACGTGATGCGAGGAGGACCCACCAGTGCTGCACTCTGTAACTGCTCTCTGTACAGAGCTGCTGTACCTCTGGAAGCAGAGAGGATCTGTAGTTTGTAGCTGCAGTGTGGAGGGCTTCCGGGGACGCCTGGAGAGGCAGTGTGTTGGATTTGCTAAATCCTTCCAGGTGGGAGAGGGAAAGCAAATCCTACCTGGGCTCTGGAGTGCTGTGTTGCTCGTCTTGGCTGAGGATAATAGAGCAGCACTGGCTTTGGGGATGCAGCCTCAGGTGTGGTGTTTTGCTGGGCTTTGGTGTTGACGCTGAGATGGAAGCACTTGGGTGGATCCTCCAGTTTGCAGACTCTTTCCAGCATCCTCTCCAGGCTCTAAGTGCTCTGGAGACTTGCAGAGCTCTTCTCAAGGGAGTATCTTATTTTAGAGTTGAGGGAGGAGAGGGTGAGCCCTGAGCTCTTTCCTACAAGGGGTTGCAGTGCTGCAAGGTCCCCCCTACCCTGTGTGCAGGATGATTGCCGTATCCCAAGGATATCTTTGACAATCTAGGGTTAAAAAGCTCTCTGGCAGAAGGGATTTTTGTGGAAAGGCTGGTTGCTGTTTGGAGCAGGAGTGGTGCTGCCAGTTGTGGAGGCTAAATGAGAAGGAGCGGGTGGGGCGTTCAGCTGGCTGCTCCAGGTTATTTTGTCTCACTAGTGCAGATTCCTAGGGAAAAGCTTTGCCTCCCGCTGGAAGTGGTTCTATTACAGGAACAGGAGTAGAATGGGGAGTTTCATGCTTTTGTGCCAAGGCAGCCTGATGCGGCACTCCTTTTTATTAAAGATGACTGGCAATACTTTTGTAATCTGAGCTTCTGTACTCCAGCTGCTCTTTATAAAGATGACTTAAAGCACGCTCTGCCTGTTCTCTCAGCCTGCAGCTCGCTTTTAGCCTTACCTGTTTCACTCCTGTAAGTGTTCCAGAGAACCGGCGCGTTATCTGGCGGTGGGCTCTGATATGTGCCCTTGTATTTACAAACAGTTCCATGGGTGAGGGGTATAGGTGTTAACGTCTTTTAAATGGTTCTTAATGTCTCTACCACCCTCGAGCTGCAGGTTTGTTACAGAACCCAGTTTGGCTCCTGAAACAAAGGGTCCGTACAAACCTGAGTTTCTGAACTATGGGGGGAAAATGACATGTTTAAAGGGGGATATGTGGTAGGCGTTCGGGAAGGCTGTACCTTCCTACTATCTCAGCCAGTGGGGAAATGGAGAGGGCAACATGCGGGAGAGAGTTGAGGCTAAAAGGAGGCTGCACCCTCCAAAACCGAGAGAGAAAACGCTGCGGGCATATGCCCCAGTGGGCAATCTCTCCCTTTATTCGAATAAAGTTGCGGGACTCCTCTGTCTCCTTCATGGACGCTGGCTTTCCGTGGCGTGATTTCCTGCACAGCTGAGCGTTTCAATAGCCAGCCCTCAGTGCTGAGGAGATGCTAATAGTCCTAAACGGGCTGGAGTTCTCCAGCAATTGTTCAGGTCCCGCCTGAAGACACCGTGCTAGATCAGTAGTTTATTCCTGCTGCTCCCAGGACCGGGTTTCCTCTGCTTTTTAGCTGTGTGGTGGGTCGTTGGAGAAAACGATCAGGTCGTGCGCGTCTAATGACGAGTCGGGGGCGGAATGTAAGGACCAGGCATGGGCTGGGCTTGTATTCCCGTCTCCATGTGTTCAGTTTAGACCTGCCTCCTTGGGCGATCAGCAAGGGGCCATTTGAAAGTAAAACCAGCTCTGTACTTCAGACTGGTTTGCGAGTGCAGCGGAGCTGGAGGTGAGTGAGGCGCCTGAAACGTGCGGCAGCTCGTCCAGGAGGTGCCTGTGGTCGGTGTCGTCTCGACAAGAACAAATGGCCAATTTAGCGCTTCGGTGTGTGTTGGAGGAGCAGGGGCTTGTTTGCCCGACTCGATGCTCTTCAGCTCTTTAGATTTGAGTTTAACTTGATGGCCAGTATTGTGCTCCGGAGGCCAGGGCTGGCAGGGTGTTCCCCCTGCTCCTCGCTTTGAGGAGGTGTTACTGGCCGGCGGTAGCGATGGCTTAGCGCCTGCGGGAGCGGAGCCTGCCGTGGCTTTGGGGGCGGGTAGGCCTGACCTCGGCACCTTGGTAGCGATGAAGCTCAGCGGCTTCTAGATTGTCAGAGGCCCGAATGTGGTGCCTGCCTGCCAGTGGCTTGTGAGCAGAGCTGGGAAAGCAGCTCCTCTTCCCAGCTCTCTGGACCGGCGTCCGGGTGCAGGAAGGGTTTGATGTTTCTCATCAGAAGGTGAGAAAGGCAGAAGCTTCACGCAGGTCATCCTTTTTTAGGTTGGTTGCAAAACCGTGATGCTGGTGGATCTGTGCCTATGGAGGGTTGTGCTAAAGCAGAGATGGTTTGGGGTTAGTACCTTTGAGGTCAGGAGCTGCTGCTTGAAGGGAAGGCCAGGATTTGATCTTCTGCCTTTCCTCAGGATTTGGGGCTGTTTGATTAGCTGGGAAACAGTGTTGTTCAGATCTTTTTCTGCAAACCTGAAGTGATGGCTGGTGACTTGGATCAGTCCGATACTGTTCAGATCTCCAGGATGGGTAGCGAGGTGAGCCTTGCCATGCATAAGAGGAAGTACTGTGGTTCCTTGTGGTATCTGCCTGCACCATGAGGATGCCACTTGTCCCTTGGTGTCAGGAAGCTGATTTTGGGGTAGAAGGTGTGTGCCCTCATTAATCAAATCTCTGCTGGTGTTGTAATGTGCTGGAGAAAAACAGCAGGGAGCTGTCGATGTGAAGTCCATCCCTGGTACCTGTGTGTGATGGGCAGTCTGATCCAGTGTGCAGATTGCTGACTGGTTTGCTTAACTGCTGCTTTAATGCCAAGAATTGGGTTTGAGTGTTGCTAAGACCTAAACTAATGTGGATATTGGAGGCAGTCCAGGCTTTCCACAATGTGTTGAAAGCGGAGTACTTGCCTATTTGACACACATACTGGTTCTTTTTTACCAGAAAGAAGATCCTGTGAGGAGCATAAAGGACTGCTGGGATAGCCCGAATGCCCCTGCACTTTCCACTTGCAGCAATGCGGATATATTCCGCCGAATAAATGCCATGTTGGACAACTCTCTGGATTTCAGTGGAGTCTGCACCACGCCTGTCACAAAAAGCAAATGTGATGCCCTGCCAGGTGATGGAGGGGGCTGCTGGAGGGGGGAGGCACTTGATGGGGCCTGGTGAACAGGTGGTGGTGGTAATCCTCAATGGTGTGGGTATTGGCATGTTTGGAAACTGGGGGCTTTGCTTGTGTGCCTGAAATGAATAATCCATGTATTTCCTGGCAGCGTGGAGGTGGCTGGGAAGGCTTGTTTGCCTCCCTGTGGTGCTGTGGGTCACTGTGGGCAGGATGTGAGTGCTCCCTGCCTTACTTGCCAATTCCTGATGGGAATACCCCCAACAGACTCCTTTAGTCCACCTCTCCTGGAGGCAGGATTAATCTACTCTCAAGGTTAGCAAGGCTGAGTTGCTGCGTACATGGAAATTGCAAAAGGATTTTGCAAAAACATATTTGCCACAGGTCAATTGACCTGCATGTAAGAGCACAGGTGAGTGCAGACTTCCCTGCAAAGCAAGCTTCATGTGATGAAATCGGTGCTGCAAGCTTCTGTTTCCTCCAGGCTGAGGGGAGTGGGCATGTTCTGCTACCTCAAGACAGAAGTTTTCTGCCAAAGCAGAGAGTGTTTGGTCTGGTCTTACTTTTATCTGAGTGAAGGACATCCTTTTGTCCCTTTGCAACAGCCCAGGTCTGATAGTGAATGTACCTGTGCCTGATATTCCTTTTGCCAGCATACCTCTGAGCAGGAGTGCTTGTGCCAAGGATTTGGGCACTTCAAAGGGATTGTCCTTGACTGTCCAGCCTCTGAATTACAGGGTCAAGAAATACTTTGGCCATAATTGGAAACAAACAGGTCCCTCAGGATATGTCCCAAAACAAAGTGGGAAGGGCTGAACCTCCCCAGCTGGTGACCCTGCAGGGTGCCATAGGCAGGAGCAGCTTTCTCTGCAGTCACATGGAGACAGGGTTGCCTTGGTCTGATGGGTAATCCAAGGTTTAATCAAATGGGTGTGGAAAAAACTCTAAATGGGTATCTGGCTACTGTGGGGGTCTGTTTGATGCCTGTACAGTGCAACTTTGTTCTGGGCTAGCAAAATGACTGCTACCAGATGACTTCCAGTGCAGCTTAATCTCCTGGGTATTTGAGGATTTAGCAGTGTTGACTGGGGGCTGATCTGGCCATGTGATCCCATGCTGGCACTGCAGAAATACCAGAGGAAGTGAATTGCTTGCTTCGAGGCCTGGATTGATGGCCAGCATTGCTTGAAACCTGCCTGGTAAAGTTGCACTGGGGGCTATGCTGGCTACTCCAGAGCAGTGGTGTAGGGATTATTAACCAGTTCAGATTAGTGGTGCATTTTTAGAGATTTTTGTTGTTGGACTGAGCTAGTTTGGCTATGTTTTTGTCCCCTGTCAAAGTAGTGGCTGATGCTGTAGCTGATCTGGATGCACTGGAAGCATAAAGGAGAAATAAACAGGAATACTTTCCTTTATCTCCTTGCAGTGGGTTCATGAAAGAGTTATTTCTGGATTCCTTGTTGAAATCTTAGCTATTACTCATTTGAAATGGGAATATTTAATACAATCTTAGAACACGTTCATGGTATTTCCTGATTGAGTTTCAACTTGCCAACGTTAACCTAGTTTATAAAGAAGTGTCTGCCTGCTAGAGCAGATTGATCCTGCAAAGGTGTGGGTTAGCTATGGTTTTGGGTCTGGGTTTAAGAGCTGGCACAGCAATTTTAACTTGCAGTGCTGTATTTGACTTTGAAGTCTCTTCACTGAGGGGTGGGGGTGTTTGCCTGGCACTGCAGTAGAGCTTTTTACTGACCTGCTGCTTGTGAATCTCTGCTTGTTTTGTTGCTTACTCTGGTTTTTCCTAGAGACATCTGGACCAGAGTGTCCTGCTAGTGATACCTTGTCTGGAAACTCTGAGTTTCCCAGTGGTGTTGAAGTGCTTGTTTCAAGTGATCAGTAAGTCCTGTGGAAGACTTCATAGGGCAAGTACACTGGCACTTGTGTGTAAAAAAAGAGCACCTTCCTCTAGAAAATGTTATTTCTGCTGCAGGGTAACCAAAGTTTTGCTTTGGGGACACTCTAAGCAGCTTTTTCCTGCTCTGACAGCTGAAGACCAGTCTCACCAGTGAGTGCTGGGGACCAGAGTTGGGGGCCAAACTCAGCAATAGTTACCTGGACAGCAGGAGGGTTTTAGCTTGTCAAATTCCATGTATAGAGGCACAAATGCTTATGATCTTGTGAGGAAAGAATTCCTCACTTCCCAAAGGATACTGGGCCTTGCTGAGGAAGGCTGCCTTGGGCTAATGGAGATGTGAAGTACTGATACGACAACAACCTGGGCCAGCAGATATCGGCTATAAATTCATGGATGAGTCAGCATCTGCCAAAGTATCAGCAGCTCAGTTACTGGTCTCCCTCCAGTCCCAGCCTTGCTTCCTTAATGTTGGAGGTGGAGTCTCTGGGTAGGTAAGGAGGGCCTAAATGTGGCAGCTCCACAAACTTTGTCCTGTCTTTGCCGCTGTCAAGTGCAGGAGCTACTCTTAATGTTTGATAGGTTGCTGATGAGTTTTCTCCGTGGAAAAGCTGGCAGTGTCAGCAAGGATGTGAGTCCTGGGGCCTCTATGATCTATAAATGGGGGAATTACTTTGGCACCTGCACATCCCTGGCCTGGGTTGTGCAGAAATTTACACCCTATGGCTGTAAGGCTGAGCAGTTGAGTGCTGAAATTCAGAATGTAGTGCAGGTACCTGGGCAGGTGGTCAAGCCTGGAACAGGTTGTTGGAGCTATTTGCCTTGCCCTTGAGTGAACTTCTGGGTTGGTGACCAATGGAACAGAGAACCTTCATCTCAGGTGATGTTTTGTCATTGCTCTAAGTCACTTCTGAATAACTCTTGAGTCTGTAGTGCTTTTACTTTGTGCAGGAACAACTGTAGTTAGACTAGATCATCATAAAACTCCTTGCTTGGGCAGGCTTAATGAATCTTGAGATTCACCTTGAATGTAGTAGCTATAACAGGTGAAAAGACTGTCTTTTTACGACTTAAACTCTTTTAATGGCAGAGCTTGGGAAAGAGACTCTATTCCAGCAGTAAGTGCTTGGACTTTAATCTATTTGTGGTCCCTCAAGCTTTTCAGTTGTCATCTTCAAGTCAAAATAAATTTATCCTGGCTTGGACTTTTGTTGAAGATGCCCCTTTGAGCACTAAGAGGATTACACGTGGTGAAGAGATGGCAGAAGTTCATGACCTTCACTAATGCTATTGGGGAAGCATGTGTGGAGACACTTTACTGGGCTGACAGTGAGGCCATGCTGGGATCAGTCCAGCAGCAGCCTGAGCAATGTGAGAGGACAGGCTGATTCAGCACTCCTGGATCCATGCAGTCAGTGTTATCCTGTTCTGGGTGGAGCTGGGACTGCTGCTGCAGGTTCAGCTTGTCATGCCCAAAGTTGGATCTCTGTAAAGGTCAGCTTGCAGCTGATGATAATCCATGGTGAGCTTCACTGCATTGTCAAAGCCAGCTGTGTTGGGATGCCCAGGCTGACCACCCCTCCTGAGATTTGTGGGCAGCTGCCCCAGGAGCCCTCCAAGCACCAGGCTCAGGGTGCTCTTCCAAACTCTGGGGTGTAGTAGTGTGGGGAGAGCTGTCATTGTAGAACCTGTCTGGTGGCTTCTTGGACAGGGTCGTGGTGCTTCACAACTACAGCCTGACCGGCTGCCTCAGTCCTCTCTGGAGAAAGAACCACTTCAGTGTGGGCCTTAACCTTTAGTGGCTTTTTGTGTGGTGCTGGAGAGGGGAGAGACAGTGTGGCCTTGACAGAGGCAGCAATCAGCATCTCCTGGAGCAGCTGCCTGTCCTTGAGCAGCTGCTGTGCAAGGAATGTGATTTTAAAGCTGTTGCATATGTTTATCACTTCTCTGAATAAGAATGTTTCTTAACTGGCTGGTGGTTTGTTTGCCAGGCTTTAAACTGGGCCTTGCTGGGTGGAAAGTGCTACCTACACCAGCTTTTGAAACTGTAGGCACAACTTGCAGCTTTAGTAGAACTGGAAGTAAAGCTCCCACAGGAGCTCTTGCATGCCTGTTGCTGGTTTCAGCTGAAGGCAGTGCCTTGTTTAAAAGGAAATTTAAAGATAGGTAGGTACCCCGAGTGTCCCAGCAACATTGATCTATTATTAAGCTCTGCTCATTTAACAGCCACTAAGCAGCCATTATTTTGCTCTAACTTGGCAGTCCATTGTGTGAAGGAATGGGAGATGCTTATATTACTTCCTTTGGATGTGAGAGGCTTCAGGTGCCAAGCTCAGTGTGTAAAGGCTGTTAGATGTGGCCCATCAGGCTTTAATGACTTGGTGGCTTTATTTGAGGAAAACTGAAGGACAAATGCAAACCCGGACTAGGTGATGACTAAATTGGCTTCCTGTTTGTTCTTAACTGCAATCAATTGCAGTTAATAACCTATCACTTGTTTAGCTGTCCAAAAAGTCTCTGATACTTGTAATATCAATTTTTCTACTCTTCCTTCCTTGCAGCCCCAAGGGAACATTCCAGATAGCACTGGATGCAGCTGATCTGATATACATGGTCTTGAATGAGGGAGCAAAACACTCTAGGATGCAGAGACTCTAAAGGAGCTTTGCTTACCTGTTAGCAGGAACTCACCTGAAGCTGGCAGAATCATTCTGCTTCCCCCAAAGAAATGCTGGATGCCACATATCTCCAGAATAGGGAAATTCTACACCTGTGCCCCAGAAAAAGCACACTTACTTCCCTTGTTCTTGTTGCCCTTTGGATTTGAAGTGTCACATTGCCAGGTCTCTGCCTACATGAGCATGATGCTTCTCTTCACTGGAAAGTGGCTCTAGTAATTGGGTTTTGTATCAGATGTGCAGATGGAAGCAGGTCAGTGTTCTGCAGAGCAGGGACTTGGCCGAAGGTGGTGTATTCTACTGTGGTTACAGATTGGTAGTGTTCCCAAAGATCCAGCAGTTTTCTGATATGTACTGAACTGTCACTCAGGTTTTGGTGCTGTAATTCTGTGACAGTCTCTGTTACTCTAGGAAGAGGGAGAGGTAGAGCAGCAAGACTGTTGCAGTGCCTCTTTCTTGGTTTCTGAAGTAGCCGTTCCCCAGCTGCTCAAGTGTTTGTGGTTAAGGAATAAGGCAGACTCCTTCATCTTCTGTGGAACAGATCATGCAGCAGCAAGTGTCTCCACTTCAGGAACTTTTCAGATTACAGGGGAGATGCTTAGTTGTGTTTCAGAAAAAGCCTCTTGTAACTAGTGGGTTTATGCTGAACAAGTGCTTTTCTAAGTCCCTAACGACCTCCATTGCACTTTAGGAATACATTTGGGTCATCTGAAAGCTTTCACTTGGATATCTGCTTGCCTTGTGTGCAGAAGGCACTTGAGATCCTTAATTTTTAGGATGTAGTTTCCAGCCTTTATGATGGGAGGTGCAGAGAAGTTTGAAAGGCAGAGGAATGTTGCTGCTGGCTGCTACCTTCTTGTTTGTCATCTGAAGGCTTCTTCCTCTGCCTCTGGCTTCTCCACATTTGGTTTGGAACTTCAACCTTGAAGAGCTCTAGTCCATGGGGTGAATCTGGTTTTGTCAGTGACTGGAGCTTATAACTGAGCTGGGCTTTATCATTCTGCTGCTGTTAATGCTTGGGGCCCACATTCAAGGAGAGGTTTTGTCTGTGTTCAGGCTCTGGTGGAAACCAGCACATGGGAGCAAAGGGAGAACTGTACTGGCTGTGGAGGTGGTAGGAATGGGATCTGACTTGGTTTGTGTTTGCTTAACCATTCTGAGAAAACAGAGTAAGAAAAACTCTTTGCTGGGTTGTTAGTTGGCCTTCCCAGATCTGGCAGGCTCAAATATCTGAACACCTTTGTGGTAGCTGTAGCACGACCTTTCCAGACTGATGGCACAGAGATGCTGCTGCTGTGGGCTGGGAACTGAATCATACTCCTTGTTCCTCCTGCTCCCTTAACCCACAGCCTCTTGAGGGTCACAGCTTCTGCTGCCCGGCCTTGTGGATCCTTCCAAAGCAGGCCTAGGCTGTAATTTCCTAAATGTTTTCTTGTTTGAAGTGCCTGGTTGGTGCAGCCATGCTGCATACCATATCAGGGGAGCAAACCAGGCTTAAAATTAACTCCCTGTGGCTTGGTTTTAACTAGATGAGCTCCCCAGCCCAGCTTCCTGTGTGGAAACTCACCTGCCTAAAGTGGTGTGAGTGGGGAGGGGGGCTGGGGCTGTAGCAGCTGTCCTTGCCTGCAACTGAGAGGTCAACTCTGGAGATCCTCACCTTCAAGAGCCTTTGGAATGTCTTAAATCCAGGGCTCACAGTTAGTCTGGGAAATGCGGCTTTCCATGTGGGCAGTGATGTGGAAAGCTACCCAGCTTGTGGTGTGACTTGGCTACAGGGATCTCCTGGACAGGCAGGAGGGAGTTGCCCAGGAGTGACACTTGCTCCAAGGCCAGCAAGGGAGTGTTTTGTTAAGTACTTTATTCTCATCATGCTGTTGAAGCCAAACCCAACAGGCTTGGGAGGCTGGAGCTCAGTCTGTCCCAGACTCTGGGGCAAGAGCCGAGCACAGTGCTGCTCCCTCTGCCAGGATGGTTGGCTTCCAGTGGCGACTCCAGGGAAAAATCCAGGTTGGAAGGGCTTGTGCTGGTAGTTGGTGCTTGGAAAAATCTGCAGTAAAGCATTTAGGTTGGGCTGTGTCAGGTTGCAGAGGGAAGTTACTTAGTATGTGGTAGGCATTTAGTTATGAATAACTTGAAGTTATGACTCTTTAGACTGAATTTTTGTCAGAAATCTAAGTCTTCCTGCTCTAGTGTCTGATTGGTTTTTTTCTGCCTACAACAATTGATTGCTTTGTAACAAATCTCCAGACACTTGACTTTTAAAAATAACTAGTCCAGAAATCTATTTAAGTTCTTTGTTTTGTTAATGTTTTACCTGGGTGACCTGTATCTATCTTTTAGCCTGGCTTGGGAGTATTAAAGGGGAAGCAGCTTGGGCTGGCTGTTGGCTTTGGATGGAAAAAGATCTAATTAAAAACTGCTGGTTATTTGAGTGGATTCTCTGTGCTTCCACAGTTAGAGCTGTAACTGGATTGCAGGGAGTTTGTTTTTAATGTGGATTGAAATCATTAGAGGGAATCGTGGATGTTTTACTTCAATCTAATTTGGTTCAATTAAACAAAACAGTTTATTTCCTGAAAAATGTGGATAGTGAGGGAAAACATGACTGGATGCTGCAGAGTGAGTGCTTCCTGTCACAAATGAATTTGTTCCCTATTTTCCTTATTTGTTCAGTTGTGGGTTTCATCCAAGCTGTTGGGATTCAAGTTGTGCTGTGTGTCATTACTCTCTGTCCATATTTCCCAAAAGATGAAGCTTGGTGGAGATTGTTCTTTTGAGACCTAGCAAGATCATCCCTAGTCCCCAAAGGGGAGGGAGTCTCTAGCTACCAGGGATCTGTGCACAGTGCTTGTGTTTTCATAAAGGCAGGAATGTTACATATTCATATGGACAAGTTATGGTTGCTGTGGGAACTGAGTTGGCTGAGCATTGTGTCTTGATCCCTCTCATCCAAAAAACTATCTGGGAAGAATTGATGCAGTGGAATACTATACTGGAGATGCAGTGAGACACTGTCAGAGGAACAGATGCTGTTACAGGTGCTTGGTAGTAATGTGACTGAATTGGCACTATAGCTTGTACTAGTACTACTAGGAGTAGGAAATACACTGGTGGATGCTGACCTGGTGGAATGATGTGGAGGAGGCTGCAGCTGGGAGGGGGAAGGTGGCATGTTGCCAGCAGGTTATGGTTTTAAATTGTCTAATCATGCCTGCAGTGCCTCAGTTCCTCACTGGGGTCTGGGAATGCTGGTGCTCCCAAATTGCCATTGGATGAAGGCGAGGGGCCTGCCTCTGGCAGCAGTGGCCTGTGTCACACACAGGTTACCCAGCTGCCATCAGCCTTTGCCTGGGCTTTGCTCATGGGCATCCGCGTGGCATGGGATGTGGATGTGGAAAGGAGGCCAGGAACGCTGTTGGGCTGTCTGGGATGGCTGGGGCTGCACGTGAGAGATAATGTGACAGGCTGGAGTGACTGCAGTGCCTGCGGAAGAGCTGGGAGCAGTGTGTGGAGTGAGGTGTGCATCTGATGGCACAGTGGGAGGCTGTGGGGGCAGGGGGAGGAGGAGGAGACAGCTGCTGCTGCTTGGGAGTTGGCTTATAAATGCCCTCTGACTCAGATTTTGGGTAGCACAGCTGAGCATCTTGTGGTTTCACCAGCCCCCAGATCCCTGAGTTAAACTGGAATTCTCAGACTATGAACCTGCTGTGTTTCCTTAGGCTGTTGGCAAGGGCTTAAACCAGAGAATCTGCATCTCCAGTCCTGTAGGCTTGTGAACACCCTGCAGGGGAGGGGAGGGCAGGGAGAGGGGGGACCGGGCGGGCGAAAGGTAAACAGGCCATGAAAAATTCCTGATGTGAAATGGGTCTGCTCAATCCTCTTCCTCCTGTACCAGCAGGATGTGCCTGCTCAGGCTGGACCAGGGATAATGGGCTGCTCTCTGGGTAGTGGGGGTTGAAGGTTATCCTTGTTACTCAGGGGTAAACAATGCCGAGTCAGTGAGGCACAGTGGCCAGGCTCAACCAAACAGATTATGCCAGCAGAATTGCGAAGCTTTGCATCGGGTCTGAATTGGAGCCAGCAGCTGGAAGCTGGCCAGGACTAAAGTGTTTTTGGGTTTTGTGGGTGGGAGGGAGGCGGGGACAGGAGAGCTGGGTAGCACTAAAACTAACTGTGCTCTGTTGCTGCTGCTCTCGTCGTTGCTGGGGGGATTGCTGCCTCCAGCCTGGTGTCTGCTGTGCCGAGGAGCCCTGCTTTGTGCTGCCTGCCTCCCCTGATTTACTGGAACTGCTCCTCTTCCTGCTACCGTCTTGTCTGTCAGGGGAATCTTACCCTTTCTTTTTACCTTTATTTTGTAAGAGCTGATGCAGTTCTCTTGCATGGCTGAGTGACGTCACTGTCAGCACAGTAAGCATCAGCAGCCTGGTCACATGCTGACCCAGTCAGTAATGCAGACGGGATAGGAAGGTGGAGGGGCTGAGGGGGGTGGGGGGCTGGATTCTGGACATATGGTACCCCTCCCTTTTGGGGTGCATCTGCTGGTTGCAGGAGCTGTGGCTTCAGAGCAACACGAGACCTGGCTTGGGGCTTAATGCTTTGGAGAACTCCTGCTTTAAAAAGAAAAAAGCAGCCCTGAACTCTCAAGCTTCTGTTTGTTCTTCATCCAAGCAGACATCCAGGACTCTGAAGAAGCAGTGGCAAGCAGGATGCTCTTCCCTACGTCCACGCAAGAGTCTTCCCGTGGCCTCCCAGACACCAATGATCTGTGCCTTGGCCTGCAGTCTCTCAACCTGACAGGGTGGGACAGACCCTGGAGCACCCAGGACACTGACACTGCAGCACAAACCAGCACGCAGTCCGGTGAGTCTGCTGACACATGCAGCAACAGTTGTTGGATTCTGTGTGTGGTTTTGGCTGGTTTCAAGCTAATGTGGAGCGATGTGCTTGTGTAACAGGGCGCTGGCGGCAGCTAATGGGGGCTTCTCGAGCTGAGGTGCTTGTGTAATGTGACAGCTGAGTTGGGGAGGCTGTGGCTGCCTGTGCCACAGCCCCCTCTGCTCTGCTGTCTGCTCACTGCAGATGAGAAGTGCCCGGGGTTGTTTTGCTCAGAGCTGTAACACTGCTGGAGGAATAACCTCACCAAGAGAGGAGAAATCCTCTGGCTGTGTTTGAAGGGAGTGGGTGGGGGGGTGTGGTGTTAGGAGGCTGAACACGCTGGGTAGGAGTGAGGCTGAACTTCACTTCAGCAGCCTGAGGAAATCCCTGGTGGCAGGGAGCTCTGCAGGTGGGGGGGCAGGGGTGGTGTGCTTGCAGAGGCCCCCCCCATGCCCAATTGCCAAAGTCCTAGCAGCCTCAGCCGCCCAACTCTGCTGTGGGGTGTGGTACAACCAGCACCTAGCAACTTCAGTCAGGAGCTCCTCAGCTGGGTGGGAGACTTGGAGGGATCCTTCTCCACTCTCAGGCTCAACTAGAAATAGCAGGCTGTGCCTGGCAGTGGGCTGCAGGAGATGCTGTGGAATGGCTTCTTGTTTTAACTCTTCTGGTCCAGTGCAAACGTATGTGCTGGGCAGGGTGTGGGCTTGCAACCACATGCTGCTGGCTGGTGTGCCCTTTCCCCTTGACCCTCTCCAGTCTGCTTTTGCAGCTGGGATCAGCTGGAGGATTCCAGGGTTGCTGGGTGTTCCCCTTGGGGTGATGTGGGGTCCAGTTAACTGTTTGAGACACCAGCCTTCCATGTAAAATCCCAAGAGGGAGTGCTGCATGCACAAACTTAATGTATCCTCTCAACCTGGTGTTGGAGCAGAGAGGTAAAACAGGGGAGAGTTGACTTGCTAGCCTTTGAGGCGTGTAAAAACCAGTTTCACAAACAGTGTGTTCGTTCAAGTACCAGTCTGTGGAAAGATCTAGTGCTTTGGCAGAGTTTGTACAAGTACAGTCTGGTTGCTACAGAAACTCATCCCTTTATAGCAGCATGCTCCTGCTTTGTTAAAAGGGGAGCGCATTGGTGCCCAGACTTGGGTGGCCCCAGGCATGGAGTTGGTGCTGACAGGAGTATAGATAGCTTCTTGGGTGGGGGAACTGGGCAGCGGGGTTTGCCTGTGTTAGGTGTTTGGTGGGGTGGGGGGTGCTGTCCTGAGCATAGGAAGAGGCTCTGGAACGCAACCCTGAGTTGCTGCATGAGTTGTAAAACAGAAAAAAAGTAATCGTGGGGTAACAAAGTTCGAACAGTTCTATCTGAGCAGTTTATTTGAGTTTTTGCATTTAATTTTCACAAGACTTGGCATGTGGGACCTGGCATGGGCACTTGAGGTCTGCCTGCAGCCCAACTGCGGTAGCTTTATTAAGCCTTGCTCTGCTCCAGTGAGCAAACCTCCACATGGTCCTGTGGGCTTCCCTTAATGAACCAGGGAATACCACATACTCCTGCCTGTACTTTCATTGCCAGCTGAGACTTGAGGAAGGAGAACCAAGTTGTTAGTGTGCAGTGGGCCAACCAGGTGCCTCAGAGCTCTGCTCTGGACCCTTTCTGGCTGTGGGCAGACAGGAGGCCTGCTGTTCCCTCTGTCACAGAGTCTTTAATGGATGAGGAGCACACTTGGAGCAGGTGACATTCCCTGGAGCGACCCTTCTGCTTACAGCCGTGGCACTGGGCTCAGCGCACAGTGCGCTGCAGAATGATGCTGTCACACATGAAGGCAGCCTCTCTGTGCGGATGTCCCAGCTCCACCTGCTCCTCTGTAGCCATCTCCAGAGCTCTCTTGGCCAGCTTCCTGCCAGCCTGCCTTGGCAGAGGTGTGGATGTCTCCGCAGTGCTCCGGCAGGCAGATGAGCAGTGTACTGGCATGAGCCTGGGGTGGGCTCTGCGCCTCGGAGGTTGGGTGGTGGGGCTGGCATGACCATGCTGGTGGTGGGAGTTCACTGCTAAGGGGGGGTGGAAGGGCTGCTGGCTTTAGGAGGGAGGTTAAGCTGGAGAGGAATGTGCTCTGGTGACCTCCCTGCTCACAGAGGGTGTATCTAGTGTCAGGTGCCCCCATGGACTGCAGTGCTGTGTGCTGGAGCTCCTGCCTGCTGCAGAGGCCTGGGTAGAGCTGTGGAAAGGATCTTGCCTCAGGCACAGCCCTGGGCTCTGATCTGTGCCCACTGGGTGGTTGTGGCAAGTGTGGTAACAGCTGGTAGAAGATGGCACCTAGGGCTGTCTGAAGAGGCCTGTTTCTTCACTTCTGACTGCCAGTATTCCCATTAGTACCTGGAGAGGGGATGGCTGGGATGCGAGAGCTGCCCAAGTGCACTGTTTGTAGAGCAGCCTCTGGCCTTCTGTGGCTGTGCAGAGGGGTCTGGTGCCCTGGGGCTGTTGCAATCTTGAGACACTGTTCTCCTTCTCACTCCCACACACACCCTTTGCAGGCGGGCAGCGGCTGGGCCGGGAGTGCTTCACGGTCTGGGCTGCTGTGCTGTCCTGCTCTGGGGGCTGTGCTGGCTGGGGAGATGGAAGGCTGATCCTGTGCACAGCTCTGCATTGCTTCAGCCACCCACACCTCCCATCTCTGTGGGGCCTTGGGCCTTCCTCAGGGCCCCGGAGGAGTGGCAGTGGAGCTCCTTGGAAGCAGAGAGCTTGTAGCTTAGGCATGTTTTCTGAAAGGTTACAGAACACTCTGGTGACAGAGAAGTGTCCTGTGTCTGAAAGCTGTGTGGGTCTAAGGAGCTGGCAGATGCTGGTGATTCCAGATGACCTGTCTGTGCTATGATGGAAAGAAGGATGATATGGAGAGGATGTTGCTGTGTCTGGGTGCTACTGAGGCCTGGGAGGCTGCAGCTGGCCCAGCTCGTAGGGCTGGGATGGCCCTGGGGTGTCCTGCAGGCAGGTGAGGCTGCAGCAGGGCTGGGCTGTGGCTGGACACGGGGGAGGGCTGGCACTGCCACGCAGAGCTGCTGTGCCACTGGCAGGCAAGCGTTTGGAAGGTTCCAGCAGTGACTCAGCTGTGTGGACCCACAGAGAGGTGGCTGGAAGGGTGGAAATGCAACAAAATAGCGAACAATCAGTCCAAAAATATTGCTGATGTGGTCCCCTGCAGTGCTGTGCTTGAGTACTGATGAGCTGGGACCTCTTCTATGCCTAGTCCCTGCCAGCAGGGAGCTTCCTCAGCTTGGGAAGGACCTTTGGCTGCACAGCCTTCTGGTGTCACCTTGTGCTCCCTGGGCGTTGTCACCACGATGCCCTGGTGCAGTAGGAGCAAATGCCTGCGGATAGCAAGTCGGAGAACAGTGGGGGCTGGTCTTTATGCCCCAATCCTGCCTAGATCCCTTGTTCCCAAAGGGCCATGGAGCCCCTTGCACTCAGGCAGGGTTATTTGTGAGTTTTCCTTCTGCACCTGGCCTGTAATGCACAGAGGGGCGTGTGCTGAGCTCTGAAGAGTGTGCCGGAGGCACTGCTGGTGCCTGGAGAGGCAGGCTGGAGCTGCTGGCACTTCCTGGCTGTAGGACTGAACTGCTGCCTCACAGCAGGCAAAGTGTCTCAAACCCTCTGCTGCCACTTGATCTGTCAGGCTAGAAATATTTCAGCAAGTCGCAGCAACCTGCTCTGTGACGGAACTTGTGCAGGAAGCTGGCCTTTAACATTTCCAGTCCTGCCATTCTGTATTTCTTGCAGTGTTTCTCTGCCTTTAGCCTTCCCAGTAGGCTGGCATGTGTGCTGAGGTATCAGAGTTCAGAGGCAAGGAGGGGTTTAGAGGCAGTGAGGTGTGATTGCCCTTGATGGTATCCTTTACCTTCGCTACCTTGTTTCTCAAGGGGTACAAGCAAATGGGGTCTCGATCCAGTTTTTGTGTGGAGACCAGCCATGCACAGCAGATCCGTGTGCAGATTTTGGGTCTCCGTGCCTGGCATTCAGCCTGCATGCCTGCTGCTTGGTCTGGCTGGCCTGTCCTGCCCTACATTGGGAGCTGTCCCTGTGCAGGAGACTTGCCTGTGGGGAAATCATCCTAAAACCAGTCTGTTAACACTAAGTCTGCAGTGCTAACCTGGGAGTGTTTTTAGCAGGATCAGGTCTTCTGGAGAGGATGTTGGGCTCTCTAGGTGAGCCCAGCAGGTTTGTCTTCCTGATAGCATCTGATGGGGCACCTTGCTGTATCTGCCTCTCTGCTTGTTGTGTGATCTTAAAGCTGCTGGTGCAACAACAGATTTGATGTTTTCCTTGGAATTTTTTTCTTGAGACTGCAGCTCCAGCCTCATCTGTGCCCTCTGCGGGGTGGCTGTTGCTGTCTCATTCTCCAGCCTGCAAGGTTGTTGCAGCTCCTATTGCTCTGGTTCCGGAGAAATGGCCCATAGTAGGAAAGTGCTGCTGAATCTTCCCAGTCCTTGGCTCATCTGCTTCCCAGAGGACAGAAACTCATTTTTGCAATAAGCTTGCTTATCTGTAGGTGCTTAAAATCTGCCAGGCTGGAGCTGTGGGCAGTCTGTTGTGCGTTGCCTGGCAGATAGTGATGCCTCAGAGCATGAATCTCTGAAGTCCTCAAGGCAAAACTGTGTCTGAAAGATGAAAGAAAGGACCTGTTGCACATGGATTCCTTTCCTTTCTTCTTGATAACAGCAGGAGGGATTCAAAAGCCACTCCCCAAGGTCAGGCTGTTTTGAGAGTGTGCTCAAATGCTGTGTGTGGTAGAGGGCCCCTGAGCCCCCCAGGGGAAAGTTGCTGCTCAGCCTGGGGTGGCTGTTTATAACTACAGCATGGCTGTCACTGGTTTTCCTTGAGTTGCTTGAGTGCTTGGATGCAGAGCTTGGGGCAGAGGATTTTGGTCCTCAGTTCTCCATCTGTTTAATTTGCTGCTTGGCTAACCCCTGCTAATCTCCACAGAGCTCTCCTAGGTCTCTCCCTACTGTTTTCCCTACTGTTTTTCCTGCTGTCTTTTGGACAAGTGGCTTCAAAAAACCTAGGTGTGTCCTCAGTTCCTGTATATTCCTGTTTGGCTGTGTGTAACTCCTTCTCTTTATGCTAGAGGAAGATTTCAGAGGCTCATCCTGATGGAGTTCAGTGTCTGGGCAGCACTAGGTTGGCATCAGAATATTGAAGAATTCCTGCCTCTCCCCTCCCCCCACTCTGTAATGAAAGGGGTGTGTTGGATATGGGGGTAGAGCATTCCACCTGAGTGAGATTTATTTCCATCTAAGCCCAAGTATGCCTAAAAGACTCAGTGAAAGGTTCCTTTGTGCTGCTGGCAGTGTGGCTGCTGGGATGAAGAGGGAAGGGCAACTCCTGCTGATCCTGGACCTGTGCCTGGTAGGAAAACAGATAACCAGAATTTTGGTGGTGGTCCTGACTTGCATGTTCTTGGTGTCCCTTTGTTCCTTTGAAAGGAGGATGGGCTTTCCCAGCAGCATGGTTCTTTGGGAGCAGTTTGTTGATGCTCAGTGTAGTAGTGGAAGCACAGATGTGGTGGTGGTGCTTCCTCTGAGGGTTGTGGATGATAGCAGTGTAAGGGCACAAGGCTGCGAGCTGGTTTGACTCTCTGGGTCTCCTGTTTGGTGCTGATATTCCAGGAGTACCTGAGACAGCCTTACTAAAATCTTCTCCTATGCCATCCTGGCGCTTGTAGCGCTTTTCTAAGGACTTTCTTGATGCAGGTACTTAATGGGCCCTTGTTCCTTGAATGCGTTTCCATAAGAGCTGCTCATGCTCAGTAGGCTGATTCCTCAGTGCTTGGCTCCAGTCACCTGTGCTGGGGAGTGGGAAGCACTTAATAGCTGCCCACTGCTCCGGTGGCAGCTGTATTCCTTCCTTAACAGAATAAAATATGTATCAAATAAGTAAAAGTATCAAACCTGAGCTTGCAATTGGTTTGTAATGGAAATTCATGTCAATCCAACTCTTAAAGCTTCCATTTGTGCAGCTTCTCCTAAAACAGATTTGTTTTTATCTGTGCTGATGCTGTAAAATAGATGCAAATAGAGGAGTAACTGGAACAGGAACCGAACCAGCATCTCTCCTTGTATCCAACCAGAACTGAAGTGGGTCAGGGTAGCTCCAGTCCTGTGCTGAAGGCAGTTTGTGGGAGCAGGCATGTGCCACCCAAAACCCTCCCATTGGCTTCTGTCAGGGAGGGGTGTTTGATTGTGGCTTTTGGAACAGCCCCATGGCACTGTCCAGTGGTGATTTGGAGCACATTTCTCTCTGCTTACTCTGGAATTGAGCCTTAAAAGGCATGTTCCCTTCCAAGGAGAGCATTGGAGCTGTTTGGGTCTGAACTGCCCCAGGTGATTCATGGCTTAGTCTTTCCTGTGATTGATATTGGAGGTAGCAGCAGGGAGTGGTTTAGTGTGTGCAAGCCCTGGCCTGGAGTAGGATTCATCCCCAAAATTGCACCAGTCAAATGAGGGATGAGGTTTTCCTCCAGCCTTTGCACTGCTAAGCATCTAAGCAGTGGATGTGATGATTCCTTGCTGGGCAGAGCTGATCCAAAAGCCTGTGTTGCAGTTCCATCAGGAGCATGGGAGCTCTCTAGAAAAGGCCTTGAACGTAGTTTTGACTTGGTGCCTTTATTGCATACTCCACAGCACGTGCTGACATGAGTGCTTCCACATGGAGCCTGGGTAGGGAACCACATTTGGACCTGCTCTCCCAGTGTGCCTGTAGCAGAGACTGTAGGCCCTTTGTGCTCTCTTGCCAGACTGGGATTTTTAGGGTAACTCCAGCTGGAAGGGACCTCTCCAGGTTATCCAGTCCTGCTCTTGCTCAGAGCAGGGGTAGGAAAGCTGCTGGGGGTTGAAGAAATAATGTAGCCCAAGGGGTCTCCAGAAACTAATTCCGCCTTGCTGTTTCCACAAAAACACCCTTTTAAGTGGATACCTCCCCCGAACTGGCTCAGAAATTATCCCCTTAAAAATGATGCAGTGGTCCTTGAGCTGTCACTGCACAGAGGCTGAGTGGTGCTGGTGTAGGGCTGGGGCACTGAAAAGACATCTCCAGCCAGGATTGCACCTTCTATCCATATCTCCAAGCTCACTCCCCCTATGCCTGGTCCCTTAGGCGCCGGCAAAACAGCTGAATCACAAGTGCTGTCTGTGCTGCTGCCAGTGCAGAGGCTGCTCTCGGGCACAGCAGCTGGTGCCATGCATTTGAGATGGCCACGGGGACATGCTGGCTCCCTCCTTGCCCTTCTGCCTGGCTTTCTCTCCAGAAATGTGGAGGGGAAGGTGAGGCAAACTCCCAAGCTGTGAGGTTGAGGGGTGCAGCCCTATGGAAGGTAACTGGCAACCTGCAGGCATCAGGAGTTAGGGAGTGCTGGTCTAGCAGTGGCTTTATGTCAGCTGAAGGCTTCAGTGAGGCTTGTGTGCCATTTCCCAAAGAAAATTGAGTTTGGGACTAAAGTCTGTCTTCTCAGTTGCTTTTCCCTCACTGTAGCCTGCAGAGGGGTCTGGCCAACACCCTGCCCCTCTTCCAGACACCCTTCTAAAGGTGGTATCCTGACCCTGACATCCCCAAATTGTGATGCATCTGAGGATGAGTCACTCACCCTTATCACGTCAGGTAACACACAGAGCACAGTTTGCACTCTAGATGTTGCAGCAGATAATTGAGAGGAGTTTGGTACTTAAATATAGAAGTGCTTGTTCTTGAGGCTTGTGAAGCTGAAGCTTGTTGTGCAGAATTTGACCTGAATATGTTGGCTTTTAAATATCTCTGGGACTGATACATGTTAAAACCTGCTCTATTTCAGTGTTCTGATCTTTTTAAAGACAACTGTGATTGTGGCAGCCTGCTTAGTGAATGCAATTACCTGGGCACTTGTAATCCTGAATTGCATTTTAACTGTCTCTTCTGATTTTTATGTTTACCTTGGGCAGCTGTTTTCCCTTCCTAGAAACACATAGGATTAAATTCCCTGCCTCAGGAAGCAGTGATCCTTGTTGTCAGCTGGGTCCTGCTCTCAGTGGCAGCAGAGGACCATGCTCTCAGATGTTAATGCAATAATCTTCTGCTTGTTCCCAGTTATGCTGCTGTTTCTGTTTTTCAGGGCAAGTGACTTACTGTGTTGGTGCCAGAACCAAGAATAGACTTCAGGTGTCCTGACTCTAATTCTGTGGTTCAGCTGTGGGAGCATGCTGCCTTTTTTATTCCCCTGCCCCCTTCCTAGCAAACCAGAAATAGCTGCCCGAGTATCTTCAATTTTTCTTTGCCCCAAATGAAGAATCTATGAGGGCAGAGGTTTCTCTTTTGTAGTTCAGGGAAAAAAATGGGCTGTGCTGTAGGTCCTACTTAGATGATGGTTTCTGCTGGTTTGATTACATCTGCAGTTCCGGGAGCTGCTTTTCACTGGAGCTGGTAGTTGGCTCAAGATTATTGGGGCTTCTGTGGTGTGACACAGCTTGGAGAGGCCTTAGTGTTATTAGAGGAGTCATACAAAGTCCAAGGCACAGTCTGTTTTTTCAGTGGAGTAATGGGAATATAATGAAATTTGGGGAATTTGAGCTGGGCAGATCCTCTGGATTTGTCTGCTGCTCAGGTGAGTGCCAGGGTTAAGGACACAGTTCCTTCCACCTCTGGGCTTTATCCCATGGCAGCTCCCCTTAAGAGGAAGAAAATTTTGTGCCACTGCTCTTGCTTGTAGCTTTTCCTTGAGTTTTTTGTTCTCCTATAAGAGCTTGAACAGGGAGAATCCAGTGTCTGCCTTCCCTGTGCCAAGCAAAGCATGTCCCTGTCCTGTGTGATCCAGCCCCATATCTGCAACTGCTGCTGGCCATGTTTCAGTCAATGTTCCTGTACTGCAGGCTCCTTGTAAGCAGTTCCAGCTCCCACAGCTGCAGGTGAGAAAGTGCTAAAATTTAGGATTGGACTGGAATGTTGGTCACTCCTTCCCTGCTGTGAGATTTGAGCCTACTTGGTGTTTGTGTGTGAGGAGGGTAAGCTCACCCTGGCAACTTGTCTGGCTGTGTTACTGCTGAACTACAGCTGTAGGAGGTGGTCGAGGTGCCCATTTGTTTTTCAGACGTGCAAGTGTTTCTCTTGCCACGGAGTTTCTCAGTGTCTGTAGGAGGTGCTGCTTTCTTGGCAGACAAATATTCAGCTTGCTCCCACCCCATCAGGGCAGAGCTTGGCTGGGTGGTAAAAACTGCAGACAAGCTGTTTTTCTGGAATTGCAGCAGGCTATTGTTTAGGACATCAGCACTTTTTAACTTTACAAGCTTATTTGATGCATGACAAAAGAAAATGCACTGTATTCAGTCTCCAGGGTCTCGGTCACACTGCTTCCCTCCTCTGCTACCCTGCCCTGAGTGTATGTATGGTGCTGCAACCTCTGGGCATGGCAGGTGCCCCTGAAACCTGGCTTTTCTGCTTTCTCCTGGTAAAGAACATTCCTGTTGATTTCTGTAGGAAGATTGAGGCAGAAAGATGGACTTCCAGCCTATGTAGTAGTTGGTGGATGCAGGGGGAGGTCTTTACAGCTTGCCATCCTTCTTGTGCTCAGTAGTCTCTGGAACAGATTAACTTCAGGAGATGGCAGTGTCCCTCTGCCTCACCTTGCTGGGGGTGCCAACCTGTAGAGGTGACCTTCTGATGGCCTTGCTCAGACAAGTCCTGAACTCTTCAAAGTAGGCTTTTTCCAGCCTGCAGCGAGTTTCAAAAGGCTGGAACACATCTCCAGAGCATAACTTCCTAAAGTGTGTATGCTCCCCTGGCCCTGGGGCTGTGGCCAGCGTGGTGTCAAGCTACCTGTGCTCAGTCTGTGGGTGCCAGTGTGGCTGGCAACTCAAGGACTGGGCCTGGCACACTGCTCCTGCAGCAGGAGCTCCTTGGCCATGTGTCTCCAGACTGAGGGGTGTGGCTGTGTGGCAGATGCTGTTCTCAACTGTGGGAGAGCTCACACTGTTCTAAGTGTGGAGAAAGAACTTGAGTGGAAGGACCTGGGCATCTGCTGGATAAGAGGGATTTTTACTCTGGGCAAGACTCGGTTTCTGGATAATTTGACTAAACTGATGTGCGAGGGAGTGAAGAGTGTCAGCACTGATCTCATATGCTGTTGGCTGGCTGGTCTCCTGCTGAGTTGAAACAGTTTGTTCAAAGGGTAACGTGGAGGTGGCTGCGCTTCTGGTCAACTCTGTCCATGAGGTGTGTATTCAGTGGATGCTCCATGTGAAATGTCTGGATGCGGTACTTGGTGCTCTGGTCTAGCTGGCAAGGTGATGACTGGTCAAAGGTTGAACTCTATATTGGAGGTTTTTTCCAACCTAAATGATCCTGTTGGTCTTAAGGTACTAGAGGTAATAAACTCATCAGCGTAGTGGTTATTTTTCTCAGAACCCTTCTTTCCCTGAGCTGCTGGTATCAGCAATCCTTGGGACTCATCTTTACATTCATCTCTTACAGAATGTGCATGGGCGAAGCTACTAGGACAGTCTGTGAATCGAATGGCTGTGAATTACAGTGTTCAGGAAAGAACTATGTGCTCCAAGGTCCTGGGCAGGTGCTGAAAATCTTAAATTGTTTGTTTTAATGGGTGGATAGAATAGTGAAAGCTGTTTATAGTGCTTGGATTGGAAGTCTTGTTGTTGCGACACTTTCCCAAAGTGTGCTCTGAATTGCAGCTTGTGCTGGTGGAGCAATCTGCTTGAGATGTGGGCTCAGTGTAGCTGCTTGTTTCTGTCAAGTGTCTGGCTCAGGTATGATGGGAATGAGAGTTTTGAGTTTGTTGATTCCCTGGGCCTCTTCTGGAGCCTGGGGTGATGCAGGAATAATGGTGTATCCAAACAGTGCTGACTAGGGAAAGCTTAGCTAAGAAAGAGGAGTAGCTTGAAAAATGCTGCTTCTCCAGGACCTGGCTTGTGTGACCAGGACCTGGCGATGCCATGTGGTGTCCCAGCTGTTCCACAGAGCTCAAACCTGCCAGTGCTGGGCTGGCATGCTCAGAGATGAAGTGGAGCATGCTGGCTCTGTGTCAGGGCATTAGAGCTGCAGCAGAGAGTCAAAAGGCAGTGCCCAGATTCTATTAAAAGCTCCTTTACTGCTGTCCCCTGCAGAGGAGCATTGCTATGTGCCTCCCTTGCTGCATTGAGCAGAGGCAGGAAAAGTTCTGGAAGCTCTTAGTGTGCGAGTGGCAAATGGGAGTTGTGTTGACCCCTGAGTTAAAATTTCCCCTCAAGGTGTGAAAAATACTTTTGTATTCATGTTCTTTTCTTACCCTGAGTAGTTCCGTGATATTTGCTATTTTACTTTGTGACTTTCAGGGATGTTCTTGACTCCAGGAATTTGCTGATGCATCTTGCATGTGTGTTGGGAATGATTTTTCCTTTATCTGAGCTGTCTGCTTGGAAGGGGAGACAAAGCCAACTGCCCAGGAAGAAGCATGGCCCCAATGCCTTGAAGGCTTTTTTCAAGGGCAACCTGTATTGGGCTCTTGTGCTGCATTCCTCAGGAGGGATTAGGTCGGTTGGAGCAGGGAGTTAGAGCAGGATGCCTTTGTGATGGTGCTGAGGAATAGGATCTGGGTGTGTCGTGCAGGTGTTTCCTAGGCTACCTAGACTACACAGCCTGGTCACTGAGCAAGGATTAAGGAGGAAATGCTGAGTTTGGCTCATGGCTTTTCATCCCAGTGTCCCTGTGAGCAGCTGTGGGTACCAGCTGAAGCTGAGTCAGGCCCACTGGGGGCATGTGGGGTCTCCCACAAGCTCAGTTTGTCCTGTAGAGTGTATTCAGGTGCTGCCAGTGCAGAATTGTCAAAGCTGCTGGACTGGATGGAATCCATCAGTGTTAACAGCAGGATGTCAGCACTTCCAGGACATGAGGTTAGGACCAGAGCAGTTGAAACTAGCAGGATTTTGTGTGGTGGTGGAGGCCCAGACAGTAGATCCTTTTAAAGACCAGTAATCCTGCCACTTCAGTGTACTTCTACTGGCCTTACTGGTTTTGTAGCTGCTGTGAGAGCTGAGAAATCATGGGGGAAATGTGTATGTGGTGGCAGAGATGAGGGGATGACATAAATTGGGCAGAGCAGCTGGACCCTGTAATGCCACAGGGAGCTCCCAATAAGCCCCAAACCCTTGTTGTTGCATCCTAAACAGAGGTCTGGTTCCACATCTCTGGAGATGTGGGGCAGGGCAGCATTATCTGGTAGCAGTCTGCCTGGCATTAGCTGCTCCAGGTCCCTGGAATGCTGTGCAGCTAGGGTCAGCACAGTGCTGCCTGTGTTCCAAACCCACAGTCCTCACTGGCTGGGGAAGGAGGAGGGTGTCAGTGCGGGAGCATTTGTTGGCAGCAAGGCTTGGGACTGTGGGATCAGCTGCTTTGCTTTGCCTCTTGTGCTGTTTAGTGACTAATCAGATTTTGGAGCCTGTTGGACAGATTCAGCTGTCTCCCCAGAACAATGCGCCAGCTGTATTTTTAAACACATCACGTGGCTTCAGAGAAGTCGGCAGAGCAGCGAGTGCAGCTTGCTGGGGCTGGGAGATGCTGTGTCCTGCTTGGAGCTGTGACTAGGAGGGAGCATCTTCTCCCTGGCTGTGTCACATTCCCTTGGTCCCAGGGCTCCTGCTGTCTGGCTCTGCCCAGGTAAGGACTACTGGATTGGCCAGTATTTTCCTGTGGCTGCAGGGCTGGGTGTGAACACAAGTGCTGCCTTGTCCAGGAGAGCGAAGGGCAGGAGGGCCCTTTCTCAGTGTGGTCAGAGGTGAGTTCCTAGTCCCATGATGTAGCCAAAATAGGGGACTCTTGCAGTGATGAGGCTCTGCAAATGTGAGAAGGTGTTGTGACTGTTGCTGAGGGCTCTGCCTAGAGTTGAGGGAGATGGTTCAAGTAAAGGACTCACCTGTACCTGTGTGAAGTCACTGTTGGGGTGGTGGGGTTTTTCCCCAAGTGTGGGGCTGTGCTAGCTTCATGGCAGGTGTGCCATTGGGTAATACAGCTTGGGATAGGTATATCCCAGCATCTCTCCTCAGCAGCTCTCCCTGGTGCTGACACCACACTGTACTGATGTCTTACTGTAGTGCACTCGAGCAGGATGGTGTTGGCATTCTCCTGGTTTAGCTGGTGGTTTGGATTATTAATCCTCATCTGCATAGGAGCTGCTGAAAGTCTGGGTAAAAACCTTGGAATTCAGCTTGCTGAGATCATTTGGGGCTTGGAGGATCTCAAGTGGATCCCAAATCTGCTGAAAACTGAAAGCTTCAGGGCAAACTGCCTTGTTTTGCAACCTGTGAATAATTAAAACCATTTCTGAATGCTTTGCTCTTTTTACTTGGTTCGGGTACACATTTAACTTGCTGAGACTTGCTGTTTTTGAATAGACTGGCTGGTGTTGTGCCCCTGTGGGCTCCCTGCCCTACATTCCCTCTTCTTGTGGGTGGCAGCTGCCCACACATGACTGACCAGGATGTGGCTTTATGGCCTTTGGATGGCCTGGTCCTCTGCTCAGAAGCAGCTTTCCTTGTAGGGAGACATTTTCCTGGATTTTCCTGAGTGGGAGGAAAACCTGAAGTGTGAAGGAAGCAGTCTGACACATCCTTGTCTGCAGGCTCTGGGACAGAGGACTGACCAGACAGACTTGCTGTGAGCACGCATCAGCGATGGTGAAGCCTCCCTGTCAGCAGCTAAGGCTGGCACCTTCCTGGCTGCCCACAGCCAGCTCCTGGCAGGGATGATGTGAGCAGTGTCTCACCTCAGTCTGAAAATTCATACTGGTGGGCCAGGTGTACCTGCCACAGGTATGTGCCCCCATGCCTGGGGAGCTGCCCTTCTGAGTGCTGACTTGCTCCAGGACACGTGGCAGGGAATGGCATGGACTGGGCAGAGGCCCTGTCCCACAGCATTTCTGAGGTCCATAATCTGGGATGCAGGATCTCTGAACTTCTTCCAGATGAAGTGGGTTCTCCTACCCAGTCTGTCTCATAACCCACCTTCATGTTTGTCAGCAGCACCAGGCTGCTCTGGGTTCTGTGCAGTACCATGGCCCAAGTGATGGCAAACAAGCCCTGACAGACTCTGTCCCTCTCTGTTGCAGTTCTCAGCATGCTGAGTAACCCTCTTGGGAACGTCCTGGGGAAACCCCCGCTCGGTTTTCTGCCTTTAGACCCCATTGGTTCAGACCTGCCAGAGAAGTTTTCCACCCCATCGCTGAGGAGCTCCCGCTCCCTCCTGGACTCCCGCTCCAGCAGCCCCTCGGATTCGGACACCAGTGGGTTCAGCTCTGGTTCTGACCACCTCTCAGACTTGATTGTAAGTTTGGGTCCTGGGGTCTTGCTGTTGTTGGTTTGGTTTTTTATGGGGGGAGGGGGTGGGTTGATGGGAGCACAGAATAGCTGAGTGGAGCTGCCAGCTAGAGCCCTGCCTGCTCAGGAATGGGAGGGAATGCTGGGAGGAGCTTTTGTGCACACACTGACATGGCCCAGGGTTTGGGAGAAAGGCTACTGATACAGTCTTTCAATACAAGCCAGCAATATCCTCATATTTTATTCTTCTAAGCTAATGTTCTGGCTTTTTGGATCTGTGCTTGCAACCCGACTGGGTTACAGTAGCTCCCAGAGGGATGTTGAGTGCTTGAGTTGGTGTGTGGCAGGGCAGTGTCTGTGCCCTGATCCCAGCAGAGAGGTGGCTGATCCAGTCTGGACTTCTCAGGAGCTACTGTCCTTGACTTTCATTGCTCTTCCCCTTTGCTGACTGCACTTCATCTCAGGGTGGTTTCTTCTAGAGCAAACTGGGTCTAGCCTGCTCGCATTCCCTAAAGCACAGCTAAATTTGAAAGGCAGGGAGCAAGTGAGTGACTGACTGGCTACCCTGTCAGCTCTGATGGGTCTGTGGTGGGTGCAGGTGGCAGCTCTAGGTGCCAGTAGGACAGCCTGGCTCCAGCCAGTTCTGGGATGCTGCTGCATGGCCTGGCCTTGGCATAGGAGGACAAAGCCAGGAGCTGCTCCAGGCCCTGCTGTGGTGTGGCCTTGACCCCTGTGTTGGGGGGGGTTTGAAGGATAGAGCTGACTGGATGTGGGGTTGATCCACCCTGGAGAAGCAGGATATGCTCAGTGACTGCAGCACCCAGGCAATGATGATGGCAGGTGGTGCAGGACACAGGGCTCTGTGCTGGCCTTGTTTGTAAAGGCAGGACTCTCAGCATAGCCCTGGCATGGGTGGCTGCTGTGGCAACCCAGGGACAGATTTGCAGTGCAGCTGGCACTGAACTGTGCAGCATCTTGCTTCCCTGCTGTTCCATTAATCTGAACTTTCCCTCCTCCTGCCCTGGGAGAGGCTGTGGTCCATGGTGCCCACTCCCTGGTCAGGCAGCCCTGGAGCTGGGCTGTGAGGATGAGATCTAGCTGGTACCTAAGAGTCCATGGGTACTTCCAACAAACCCTACCCACTGTGGGCACAGCACAGAGCCTGAGGCTCCTTCTGGGATGGCTGGTGCTCCCCAGGACTGACAGTATTCTTGAGGCTGTATAGCCAGGGGTAGCTGTTGACCTGGTGGTCTGTGAAGTGCCTCCTGCTTAATAATCTTTGCTGCTGGTCCTGGGCATGGGTTCAGTAGAGAATGGCCCAGGGCTTTCCTAGGGTGCCAGGATGTGTTGGAGTGGTTGCTTTCTTGATTCTACCAGACCTCAGAGGGTCTCAGGAGATCCCTGACAACTCCCCCTCCTGCCCATGGGTAAGGGCAGGGCCCCAGTGTGATGCCTCACACGTGGCATTATGTGCTCTTACTCAGAGCTGGATTTCAGTGTGACCTTTCTCTTGCAGTCAAGCCTTCGCATATCCCCTCCTCTGCCCTTCTTGCCTCTCAGTGGGGTGTCAAGAGACCCCTTGAAGATGGGAGTGGGATCCCAGCTGGATCAAGATCAAGCTGCCCTGGCTGCAGTCACTTCCTCCCCAGCTAGTGCATCAAAAAGATGGCCTGGAGCATCTGCGTGGCCTTCCTGGGACCTTCTGGACTCTCCAGAAGACCCCTTCAGTATTGAAAGAGAAGCTCGGCTTCATCGGCAGGCAGCAGGTGTGTTGAGGGGGGGTCCAGGGGATGGTCCCACACTTGAAGGAGGGCAGGTGACCTCTGTGTAGACACTGACTGAACATAGTTTGTTCCAGGCCCAAGCCTGACTCTGCCTCTACCTGCTAAGAGAACAGGTGGGTCTGGGCAGCTACCTGTGGCTGTGCAGCTCTGCTCAGCCTATAGTTGGGCAATATAGGGAGACCTGTTGGAGGGTGAGAAGGAAATGATCCTGTACTAAGTATTACTGGTGTCTTCAAGCTGTGAATGAAGCAACCTGCACCTGGAGTGGGCAGCTGCCTCCCCGAAACTACAAGAACCCTGTCTACTCCTGCAAAGTGTTCCTGGGAGGAGTCCCATGGGACATTACAGAAGGTGAGGCCCCACACCAAGCCCTTGGGTGTTGATATTGGGAACAGAGCTTTTTCAGGTCGGTGGGAAACACTGACATCTCTCCTTCTGTCTGTAGCTGGGCTGATCAACACTTTCCGTGTTTTTGGCTCCTTGAGTGTGGAGTGGCCTGGTAAGGATGGCAAACACCCACGCTGTCCTCCCAAAGGTAATATGCCTAAAGGTAATACCAAACACGGTAGGGTTACTTTTTTCCCATGCTATGTTACAGCACAGATGCTGGGATGGTGCAGCTGCATGCTGGTGACTGGTTGGTAAAGAGCACCTGGGGTAATGTCCTGCCCTCACTTGGGTCTGCACCTGAACTGCAGAGCACTGGCACCCCAAATCCAGCATCCTCACCCATCTGTAGCAGGGTTGGACAGAACTGTGGGCTGGGGGAACCCTCTTTGGATGTTTCTGGGAGCCCCATGTAGGGCTGTGGTTCCAGAACAATTGCTGACCCCACTGCCAGCATGTCCAGCTGGGCTGATAGGTTGTGTAAGCAGGAATTAGTTCCAGGGTAGGAAGTGGCTGGTTTGGAGGCTGCATAGTGTCTGGTCTCACTCAGTCACTGGAGCAATGTGAGGTAGAGTCCTTGGCATCCAGAGACTTTAAAACCCTGGACTGTATCTGTGCCAGGCCATTCTAAATATGAAGCAGGGTCTATTTTTCTGCAGACCTCATTGTGACCAGGCTGGTGGTGCCCACCTGGCATGTCCAGGTGTGGTTTGTGGATGACAGACAGTGGGCCACATGGCCCTGGACCTGGGCATCCTGCTTATTGCACTGTGCTTGGGTTTGGGCTCTTCCCAGCTTGGCTTAGATGTAAGTCTGCTGGGAACAGCAAGAGCTACCACACAGATTCTTTCAAGCATTATTTTGAGGCTGTCTGCAGACTGGGATGATCTGTTCCTCCTGCACCACAGCTTTAACAGCTGCTTCTTCTCCTTCCCTTCCAAAGGATATGTTTACCTGGTGTTTGAGTCGGAGAAGTCAGTGCGTGCACTGCTTCAGGCATGCTCCCAGGACCTGCTGAGCCCTGACGGGCTCAGTGAGTACTACTTCAAGATGTCCAGCCGCAGGATGCGCTGCAAAGAGGTGAGGAGAGCTGTGAGAGCAGCCTGACATGGCAGCAGGGGATGTGGAGGGAGATTCCTAGAGGAAAGAAAAGCGGGGCTGGAACAGCTGCCAAAGGCGTGCTGCCTCCTGCCTGGCTGAGTGCTCTCTGCCTGTGGTAGGGATCAGTGTGTCAGCTCAGTGTTTGTGTCCCTCAAAACAGCTTATGTCAAATCAACCCAGAGTTCCTGGGTTGGTGAGACTCCCTGCCTTCAGGCTTCAGTTAGTTAGGACAGAGCACAGGAACAGGTATTTGACTGCTCTCTGCTGCTTCCATCACACCTTTGCTTGCAGAGGCAGATTGGGATCCCTCAGGTGCTTTGTCAGGCCTCCTCTGCTCAGCAGGCAGATAAATTGGATCCCAGGCTGCTCTCCAGCATGGTCTTAGCTGGCTGACCTGTGTTTTGGGGGTGCTGGGGATGCCAGAGGCTCTGCTTGGGCTTATGGGAAAGGGGGACCTGAGATCATGGGCAGCTGCCTGAATTCAGAGAGTTACAGGATGGAGATGTAGTTCTTAATCTAGACAGGCACAAACTAATTGTGCTATGGACAGCTCTCCTGGTGTCTGGCAATTGGAAGTGCTTCTGTGCTTGGTGATTTAGTTCTGCCAGAAGCTTCTCTCCAGAGACCACCATCATCTGCAGAGCAGATGGGAGCTCATGATGGTGCTGGCACTGGGTTGTTACTCTGGTGTTCCCCTCCAACTCCAACATCAGGCTGGGAGGTGCTGGGAGGTACCTGACTGGGCTGTAAATACTGGTGGAGGGATGTGGATTTTCCCCTGGCTGCCACCCCCAAGAAATTGCTGGCTTGAGTTCTAGTTTGGGAAGCAGGGGTTGGTTTTGTCCCCTTGTGGGCTGTCTGGAGCTCTAGATGGATGTGGACCCTGAGCAGCAATAGATAAATTACATTTGCAGCTTGGGGTCAAGTCTGAGGTTCAGGGGTGCTCCTGGTTGCAGGTGCAGGTGATCCCATGGGTGCTGGCTGACAGCAACTTCGTGCGCAGCCCCTCACAGCGGCTGGACCCCAGCAAGACGGTGTTCGTGGGGGCCCTGCATGGGATGCTTAATGCGGAGGCCCTGGCAGCTGTCATGTACGACCTGTTCGGAGGAGTGGTCTATGCTGGCATTGACACTGACAAGCACAAGTATCCCATAGGTAAGTGATGATTCCGCTGGGATTGGTGGTCACCCCTGCCATGCTCTGAGGAGACTGCAGTGTGCCCTTGGCTTATCCTTCACTTGGAAGACTGCTTAGGTGTCAGCCTCAGAGTCAGCAGATGCTGACTCTTCTACAGTCTCTGCTTCTTATCTCCTGGCCCTGGGGAGGCCAGACCAGATTTGGAGAGAGCTGATAGAGCTGATGTGCCTGGGAATTGGAAGGTCCTGGATCATTCAGAGCAGCCTGAAGTTTTGTATATGCCTTAAGGCATTGCTGAGGTTTCTCTGTCCTTGTTCAATGCTGTTAGTGGCTGTTGGATGCTGCTGTAGCTGCTTTTCCTTTTCCATTCCCATGGCAGAGACAACTGTGGATCTTAATGCACTCTTGGACTTTTGTCACCAGAGCTGAAACATGGCATGTCATGACATGTGTCCCTCTCTAGAAACCTCATGGGCCAGGGGACAGCACTGTGGTGGCTGGTCAGTTGGAAAAACCCCACAGCCTGTGCCTTAGGATCAGCTTTCCAGACTCAGGGTGCAGCAAGTCAGATTTGGGGGAGATCTGGTGTTGCCAGGCATCAACAGTGTCAGAGCTTGGTAGTGTAGAGTTGTCACTGCTTGGTCACTGTCCTTGGATAGCAGTCAGGCTTCTCTGGGCAAGGCTCAGGTTTAGGACATGCATGTGGTACTGCAAAGCCCCTGCAGTGCCTTTAGGGGGACAGTCTCGAGGAGGGGTGGGAATGGGAGTATGAGAATTTAGACAAATTTGCAGTGTCACTGTGGATGAGGTGTCACAGAAACCTCCCTGTTCTGGCCCAGTGCTATGACCCCGACCTCCTGTGGCTCTTGCAGAGCCCAGGTTGCTCCAAGTGGGCAAGATCCATCTCCCAACACTTCCACTCTTGGAGCTGTCCTAAAGTCACAGCAATCAGAGCTCTGTTTTGGTAACTATGCTGTGCCCTGGTTGGTTGTGCTGATTGAGAGCGTCTCCTGTAACCCCAAACTGGATCCAGGCCCTCCTGCCCATGTCCTGTGCATTGATTTGGGAGGGGAATGGATGGGTTTTGGGTGACACTTAGTCCTGTGGCTGAGCTGTAGAGATCTGCCAGTGTCAGTCCTGGAGCTTAACAGAATTTGACTGGAAAAGAGTGGTGCTGGAATGCCTCTGACTAGCAATGAGACTGCAAAACACAAGGCTCTGGGGTGAGGGGGAGGCTGGAAAAAAAACTGCTGAGCTGTCTGAGCTGCTGCGTATTTCAGGTGTAGTGTGTACTCCTGCTTCTCCTGGGAATGTGGTGCCTGGAGAAGGAGGCAGGAAGAGCCCCTAGGCCCTGGATACCGTATCCCTGTCAAAACTGCTTCCCTGTCTGAGTGGCACTGGGGAAAGGGTGGTGCTGACACTAGTTCCCTCTTGATCTCTGCTGTTCCTCTCTAACAGTTGTGGTCTGGCTCATTCCAGGGTCAGGCCGTGTCACCTTCAACAACCACCGCAGTTACCTGAAGGCTGTGACTGCTGCATTTGTGGAGATCAAAACCACCAAGTTTACCAAGAAGGTGAGTGGGGCTGGTGAGGCAACCCATGGGAGGGGTCTGTGTCATGGGTGGTGCTGGTGGGAGCACCAGTGCTCATGGGCCCTGCCCCATATTCCTGCTCAAGCAGCACAAAGTGGGGCTGTTGCTGGGGGTAGATTTAAGGTACCCAGGGGAGAGGGCAGTCAGCCTGGTGTTCTGTGCCCACTGCCTCCTTTTCCTGCAGGTTCAAATTGACCCATACCTGGAGGATTCCATGTGCCAAGTGTGCAATGCCCAACCTGGCCCATTCTTCTGCAGAGATCAGGTAAGGCCAGTTCTCCTGCAGCTTGTCCTCAGGGGTTTCCTCGAGGAGGAGCAGGCCCTGCTGCTGGGTTTTGGGGATATATACACTGGCTCTTCCCCAGTGGGCAAGATGTGGCCCATCTGGGAGGATGGCCTTGTTTTGGAGGAGGTGCAGCCCTCCTGGGGAGGGCAATTCTGGTACTTGCCAGGAGGCTCAGGCAAGCAATGTCCACCTGGCTTTGAGCCTGGGTTACTGCAGTTTGCTGGGACTGTGCCAGCACTGGGAACTGGTGTGGGAAGTACTGGTGCCCCTGAGGGGAGGCTGCTGCTCTGTGAGCCATGATGAGCTGGGTTTGGGGTGCGTGCCCCTGGGGCTGGCTGAGGCACAAGGAACTCTGGCTGACATTGCCTCGCTACAGGCAAAGGAGGTTGGCTGGGCTCTGGCAGCTTCCTGCAGAACTGGGATAGGATATGAGCAGGGGACAGGAGTGCCATGGGAGTGATGGGAGCCCTGGTGAGCTCAGTTGCTGCCCCAGGGCCCAGGGTCTGATTTTCAAACCTGTTCAAAAGATGGAAACTGGCTGGGCACAACAGACCCTCCACAGCATCACTGGCATTCATTCTCTCCAACCCATGGATCCAGTGTGCTGGTGGGGGCTGTAAAACTAGGCAGTGAGGAAGAGAGAGGAGTGGCCCTTTGCTGCTGGATAGACCCCAATGTTGCCCCTGTGCTCTGCCCACAGATCTGCTTCAAGTATTTCTGCCGCTCGTGCTGGCACTGGCAGCACTCCATGGAGGTCCTGCGCCACCACCGCCCACTGATGCGCAACCAGAAGAACCGGGACTCCAGCTAAGGGGCCACTGTGGCGTGGGGCTGCCGCAGGCGTGGGCAGAGTCCTGGGAGAACCTGCCATGAGGAGAGCGCAGCAGCGCCTGCCGGAGCCAGGCCCGGCTGGGAACGTTCTTCCTGAGGACTGATGGGGAAAAAACAAAAATCTTACATTCATGTTTGCACTTGCTGGTCTTTTTGTTTCTGCACTAATGCACAGTGAGTTTTGTTGGGGTTTGTTTGGGGGTGTTTTGAGAGGGGGAGTGCCCCTCAAGCCATTCTGCAGTTCCCAGACTTTGGTTCCTGGTTTGCTGACGAGAAGCAAAAATTGAATAAACCCAATCAACCAAGGGCCATGTGTCGTGGAGGTGTCACCGCAGGCGCCTCTGCCCTGGTTTTCTTATTTTTTAAAGGCGCTTTTTTTACATTCCTTGCAATACTGGTGGAGAGAGCGCAGGTCTCATTGGTCATTGTTTTGCCGTTGCCATACAGTGCCTTTCCATTCATTTACCCCCACCTGGATGGTGTGACCTGGGTGTTCAGCTGGCGTTTTTTACTGTAACAACAAGGAGACTTTGCTCTTCATTTAAACCAAATCATATTTCATATTTTACGCTCAAGGGTTTTTACGAGTTCCTTTTTACACTCTTAAAAACAGTTTTTAAGTCGTTTGAAATGAGGGATTTCTTTTCTTTTCCAGGCAGCTTTTAACATTATTGCAATTTGTGTCTGGGGGCTGCTGGCAGGACGTTGTAAATCCAGGGGTTTGCAACGGGACAGGCCAGGCTTTTTTTTTGGTTTTGGATTTGAAACTGGACGGGATGAGGATCTCTGAGCTGCTGTATATAGTTTTAAATAGTTTGTTGCACTTTTTTAAGTTGCACTTATGGGGGGTTGATAGAGGTTTTTAATCACACAAAGTCACAGGACTTACCTTTTCTTTTGTAACAAGCTAAAAAAGGGCTGCGTTTTGGTGGACGATGAAGGTTCCTGGGAGCCCTTTCTCTTAGAGGGGACAAGTAATTTTTCTTTACTTCCTGAGATGTTTGGAGTATCAGTGCAGTCGACTGAAATGCTGCTGCTGGGATTTGAGACCTTAATTATGCTGATCATTATTGTTTTGTTACTTTCCCCTCTATTGGAAGCTGTGTGCCAAAGAACCAGTGTCATAATTTCTCCCTCTTTACTATGATTGTTTTTTTTCTTTCCTGCTGAGCTGATGTTGCATTGTTGCATATCCCAGCTGCTCTTCGTGGGGTTTTGTGAAGCTGTGTGTGAAGTCTCTACCTCATTGTAGTATATGCAGGCAAGACTGCACTCTCCTACAGACGTGTGGAGTAAGCTGTGGTGTAGTTTTTGGCACATAATAAACACGTTGCAGCAAAAAAAACCCCAGTTTTCTTATGCCTTGTGTCCTTCATGGGAGTTCTCTATGGCTTGGAGGCCTGTGGTGTCACTTCTGGAGGTGTGGGGGAAGGTATGGATGTGGTCTGAGGGGAGGGATGGATGGAGCTGCGACTTGTGGCTATGCTGTAGGTGGGTGAGTCACTTGGGAGGGAGCTCTATCTGCTGGGCAAGGCATTTTTGGATTGTTTACCCGAAGTCTCTGCAGGCCCGAGGCTCCAGCTGGAGCTCCCCTAATCGCAGCAAGAAGTTGATGAGGCCGATCGGCGGGGCCTGTGTTCTCCCCCTGTGGCAGTGGAGGTGCAGCTCCTGCAGGGCTGTGAGGGGAGAGACCCCGGGGCTCTTCTCTGGGGGCCTGGGGAGGGCTGAGGTGGACTTAGGCTGCTGCAGTGGACATTTTGTGTGTCCCATGTCCCTGGAACAAGGAAGGCTTTGGGTTCTTTCCACGTCCCATACGCAACTCTGCAGTAGCCTTGTTGTGGTCACTCCTCCTCCCTCAGAGCTGGGTGCTGCTTCCCATGGGTGGTGTGATTTTGGGAGTGCTCGGTGTCGTCTCACGACCACTGGCACGACACGTCTCTTAACTTCCCTTCATCCGGCCGCTCCATCCCTGGGGCGGGGCGGTGTGGAGCGCCTGAGGCTGCGGCTGAGGGAGGGACCGAGCCCCACCCACCCTCTAGGGCGCCCGCCATGACCCCGCCTGTGCTCCGCCCCGCCCACCTTCGCTGGAAACCTCCGAGCCGCCAGGGGGCGCGGTGGCCGTCGTTGGTTTCCGGTGCCTGCCGCCAGCTTCCGCTCTCTTTCCGCGGCTGCCGCTGCCATGGTGGGTCCGGGACTTGCCATCCGCCGCCATCCTCGGGCGGGCCCGCGCCGCCGGCGGCGGGGAGCGGCCGAGGGGACCGGAAAGGACCGGGGCGAGGGGCGGTGGGGGGCGGCGGGAGCCGGGATGGCTGGGGAAAGGGGAGGACTGAGGCGAGGGGCGCTGGGCCTGGGCTCGGCGAGCCTGACCGGCGGCCCTCCCGCCTTCCCCGCCTAGGGGCGCGTTCGCACGAAGACGGTGAAAAAAGCGGCGCGGGTGATCATCGAGAAGTACTACACGCGCCTAGGGAATGACTTCCACACCAACAAGCGCGTGTGCGAGGAGATCGCCATCATCCCCAGCAAGAAGCTGCGCAATAAGATTGCGGGGTGAGGAACTGCGGGCCTTGAGTGGGCTTCGGGCACTGCGGGGGCCCGGGTGGGCTTTGGGCAGCTGGGAGTGTCCCGAGGAGGGCTTTGGGCCTCAGGAAGGGCCTGGGGAATTCGGGTACGGCATGGGGGTTGCTGCTGGGCCCTGCATTCGAAAGTGATTACGGTCCCGCCCGTGGCCGGGTCATTGATAGTGCAGGGAGAGGAATGCGAGAGTTTTCCCGTGTTTGGGGGAGGGGTCTATGTCTCCCCCAAACCCTGTTACTGTCGGACACTGTCTCTCATGTCCCCTGGAGGTGGTGGGACATTGCCGGGGTAGATGATGGCAGCTTCATCCTGCCGTGGTTCCAGGATTTAGGGTGTGGGGAAGGGTGACATGAACTCTGGGAAAGCCCAGGACATCCCCGTGTCCCCGCAGGTATGTCACCCACCTGATGAAGAGAATCCAGAGGGGCCCTGTCCGCGGCATCTCCATCAAACTGCAGGAGGAGGAGAGGGAGAGGAGGGACAACTATGTCCCAGAGGTGAGGCTCCGGGTTCCCCACCGCTCTGTCCTGCCTTGCTGTATCTCCATAAACCGTTACCAGTTTCTGTAAAGCAAGCTCTCAGCCAGGAGGAGCTGAGGAGGGTTTGGATCAAGAGGGCTGAGGTGGATCCCTCCAAAGCTGCTACCAGTGATGGGAAGGGAAGCTGGCTTCTCGTGGTTTAGTTTTCCTAACTTAAGATTCGGGAAGAAGTAACTTGATGGGAAGCAGAATGGTATTTCAGAGTGGCTGAAAACCTGCCCTGCAGCTGGCATTCCCACAATGGAGGATTTTGGTAAAACCCCATTGCCTTAACCTTCTGTTTGGATAGGGTCAAGATCCCACCTGTCCACCTGGGTGAAGTGGTCCAGACGGGCTTCCCTTGTTCCAGGAATATGATCCCATTGCTCCTAAATCCTGTAGCCTTCAGGCAAGAATATCTTGCCCCTTTCCAGATCTTCCCAGTCAGCTCCTGGCAGAGCTGTTGCTTTCTGTGCTGGTACCAGAGAGGGATTACAGGGAAGGGAGTCCAAGCAGGGCAGGAGTGTCCATGCTGCAGCTGTTGGTGCAGTGTCAGCACACAAACATTGTGTGGTTTCTTAGAAAAACCCTTGTGTTACATAGCTCTTGGGGAAGGCTGGAGGAAGTCTACTGGGAATAAAGAGGAGGAGAGCACAGCTCCTGGAGGTGGGACAACCTTTTGGCGCCATGGTGGGTTTGTGTCACAAGGCAGCCGCAGTGTCACTGAGCACTGCGAGGACTGGTGCAGTTGAGCCTCCAGTGCCAGCTCCTTAGCAGCTTTGGCCTGGAGCAGGTTGGGCCTTGGTTTCCAAAGATTTGCCACAAAACAGGCTTTTCCCTCTATTGCCTCTTATATTGTTCAGTCAGGAAAGCTGTTCCATCAGGATGCTTCTGGCTCTGTTGCTGGCACTGTTCCCCACAGCACTGGGCTGATGCTGGAGTGGCTGTGGGGACACCCAGGTAGTTGTGGGACTTCATTGATTATAACTTTTCTCTCCCCTCTGTCCCCAGGTCTCTGCCCTTGACCAGGAGATCATTGAAGTGGACCCAGACACCAAGGAAATGCTGAAGCTCCTGGTTAGTGGCCATAACTGTTCCCTGCCCAGTAGCTGGCCTATCTGTGGCACACGTCCTGCTGCCCTGAGTGGCTGGATGGTGTTAAGGGCGTCCTTCCACCTGGGGTCCTGTGGGATGATTAAAGTATGGCTTTTGAAGGGGCAGAGGCATGGGGGCTTTGCCACCAGCAGGGTAGGGGTGTTCCCTGCCCTCCATTCTGATAATTCCCTCACCAAGGAGTCAATCTCCAGAGCAGGATGGTCTCCCCTTCGAAAACCTGTGTCCACCCTTTGTGCTGCTACAGCACCTTCCACTTCCCACACCTTCCCGGAGGAACTTGCCTCCACTGTCAGTGGGTTGGATTCTGTGACTGATCCCATTGTTCCTATGCTTTTTTTCAGGATTTTGGCAGCCTGTCCAATCTGCAGGTGACACAGCCCACAGTGGGAATGAACTTCAAGACACCCCGAGGAGCTCTCTGAGTCAGTCCCTAGGTGTTGCTTTTCCAATAAACGTGAGGAAACCATCTCGGGCCTGCCTGGTCTTTAGACACCCAAGGGATGAGGGAGGGTGGGTTCTTGGGGTGCTGCATTGGAGCATGCACAGGATTTAATACCTTCACGTGTGGCAGCATCTTTTTGTGTTTTATCATGGCAGTTTGGGGTGTGAGGTGTAAAGCTGGTTTTTTAGAGGCTCCCCTGCCTTTGGGACAGCCAACCATGGTGTTCCCTTGGAGCTTGTGGGAGTCTGTCCGAGGTTTGCCTGTGCTTTTTCCAGGTAGACAGCCCAGGGATCATGCTGTGCCACAATAAAAGTTGCTTTTTATAACCTATTGGTCATTTTTCAAGTGCTTAAATGGAAGGGAAAAGTCTTACATTTCCTTGATTAAATGAAATTAAGGAGACCTTGATGTGTCCCTCCAAGGAAAACTTGCTTAAACTAGTTAAACACAGCTTAAACCGCCACCACCTCACTCTGGAATAAAAAGAAAGTATTTTGTGTTTTGAGGAGGAAGGTCTGTATTTATGTTTGTTGTGAAATTTAGTTTAATTAGTTACTTAAAAAAAAAAACACTGCAATAACTATAGCCGGTACTTAAATAACACAATGAATACTCTTGAGCTGCAGTCAGTTTATAAATCATCTGGCAGCTCTTAGAGTGATGTTTTTGCTGCTCCAGCCACCTGTTCCTTACAATTTTCTCTTCATTTTGGTCTTCTTGCAGTAAATGTTAAATTTGCTTTGAACCCAGTATGCTGCGTAGCCTGAGGTTCCAGGGATAAAGTCATGGAGTTCCCCCTCGTATTTCTTCATGTCCCGTGCAGAGGCATAGCCTGCAGAGGGAAGATGGGTTCACTGAGTCCCTTCTCTATCTGCCCCATCTACAGCCCTCTCCAAGGTGTATTTACCTGTCACCATGTTATTTATTGGGTATTTCTGGAGGGCACGGTATGGAAATTCTCCCTGGGCAGGTGCTTCAGAGTCTGTTTCTTCACTGCTGTATTAGGAGGGAGAAATATCTGTTAGGACTGCTTGGAATCAGGCATGCACACAAATCCCACCACCCAAGGCTGGAAGATACCTCTCAGCCAGGTCTAGCACTTCCTCCTCTGTTTCTTCCTCACAGTCGTTTCTTGCTGCTTCTGGTTCGTCTGTCAGATTTTCGTTGGGCTGTGAATATCAGCGTGAGGATGAGTTACAATTGTGCCCTGGGTCACCTGCAGAGCACCTGCGACACACTGAGTGCATTAATTTTTAGGGCTCCATTATTTTAGAATAATTCAGAGTTAAATTTTAAATCTAAGGGCATTCCTGCTTCAACAGTGCTGGGAAGTTGCTTTGAGAGGAGAGTGGGCAGTGATATGGGGAAGGAAAACATCACACCAAAGGGCTGAGCTCAGCCTGTGGCAGTTCCCTGGAACAGCACTCTCCTGGGAGGCTAGATCTGTCTGGGCAAGGGAGACAATCCTTCCAGTGCTGTCCCCCTCAGGATGTTATGCTGGGAGGGACACACAGCAAGCACAAGGAATCAGAATATCACCTCTCGGGGAAGAAATTATTTCTGATGTGCAACCTCCACCTCTCCTGCTGCAGCTTAAGGCAGTGTTATCCTGTCCCTTGGTTCCTGGGAGCAATGCCTGACCCACACACAGCTCCATCCTCCTCTCAGGGAGTTGTGCAAAGCCAGAAAGTCCCTTCTGTGCCTCCTTTTCTCCAGGCTGAGCCCTGCCAGCTCCCTCAGGTGTTCCTGGTGCTCCAGACCCTTTCTTCCCTTCTCTGGACCTGCTCTAGCACCAAAATGGCCTTCCTGAATTAGAGGGATCCAGAACTGAACACAGCACTCAAGCTGGGGCCTCAGCAGTGCCCAGTGCAGGGGAAAAACCACTTCCCTGGTCCTTCTGGCTGCACTACTCCTGACACAGGCCAGATGCCCTTGCCATTTTTGGCCACCTGGACTCATGTTTGACTGCTGTTGATCAGCACTCCCAGGACCTTCCTTGCTGGGCTGCTTTCCAGCCACACATCTCAGTCTGTAGCTCTGCAGGGGTTATTGTGGCCAAAGTGCAGGCCCCAGACCTTGGCCTTTTTGACCCTCATTCAAATGACCTCGGCCCATTGATCCAGCCTCTCTGGGTCCCTCTGCTGAGCTTTCCTAGCCTCCAGTAGAACCATGCTCCCACTTGCTGAGTGGTGGACTCAGTCCCCTCCTCCAGCCAGGAAGTGGTGTCAAAAGCTTTGCTGCTGTCCAGGTAGGCACATCCACCAGCTGTGTCCCCTCATCATGAATGGAAAATCAGGTTGTCACATAGGACCTGCCCCTCCTAAATCTGTCCCGGCTAGGTCTGATCTCTTGGTTTTCCTGTATGGCACTCAAGGTGATCTCCATAACCTTCCCTGCGCCACACTGAAAGACCTGCAATTCCCTAGATCCTCCTTCCAGCCCTTCTGCATGGGTGTCACATTGCTACCTCATCATCTGGGACCTCCCCAGTGAGCTAGGACTAATGATAAAGGATGAGGAGTGGCTTGGCAAGCTCTTCTTCCTGCTTCCCTCATCACCCTGGGATGGATCCCATCCAGACCCATGGACTTGTGAGCATTTAAGTGCCACAGCAGGTCACTGACTGCCTCCTCCTGGATTTCTGGGGTTCCATTCTGCTCCCTATCCCTATCTATCAGCTCCGGGGGCTGTTTGTCCTGATACAACTGGTCTTAGTGTTGAAGACTGAGGCAAAGAAGATGTTAAGTACTTCAGCCTTTTCCCTAGTCTTTGGTGATGGACACTCCTATAAAAAATGGAGGTTTTCCTTGGCCCTCCTTTTGTTAATGAAGTATTTATAAAAGTATTATCCTTTGCAGAGGTGGCCAGATTAAGTTCTAACTGAGCTTTTACCTCTTCAATTTTCTTCTTTCTGCATGACCTAAGGACATCCTTAAATGCTTCCTGAGTTGCTTGCCCCTTTTCCCAAAGGTGATATGTGTCTTTTTTTTCCTGAATTCCTGTGAAAGCTCCCTGCTCAGCACAAGCTCCAGCACATACATGTGTTTTACAAATTTTTCATCTTACCTGTTCTTCAAGGGTATCTGCCTTCTCCCAAATAAACCAGCCAATTTTCCTTCTGATTTCTGCCAAGAACAACAAAACAAGTGACTGTGCGAGTATCAAAGAACAGGATGTGGTGCTCACAGCCCCTGTGCTGCCCTGCAGGTGCCTCTGGGAACAAGCCCAAATGCATGGTCCTGCCCCTGGGCCAGGGTAATCCCAAGCACAAAATCAGGGTGGGCAAGAATGGATTGAAAATAGCCCTGAGGAGAAGTACCTGGGAGTGTTGGTAGATGAGACTCTCATGGATGTGACCTAGCCATGTGTCCTGCGTTTGTCCCACAGTGTGGGCAGCAGGTGAGGGGAGGATTCTGCCCCTCTGGCCCACTCAGGAGCAGCAGTGCTCCTCCAGCTTCTCCAACAAAAGGACATGGAGTTTCTGGAGAGAGTCCAGAAAAGGCCAGGGGTATGCTCCAAGGACTGGAGTCCCTCTGCTCTGGAGCCAGGCTGGGAGAGCTGGGGGTGCTCACCTGGAGAAGAGAAGGCTCCAGGGAGAGCTCAGAGCCCCTGCCAGTGCCTAAAGGGGATCCAGTGCCTGGAGAGGGACTTGGGACAAGCGTTTGCAGTGACAGGACAAAGAGGAAAGGCTTCAAACTGAGGGCAGAATTAGATGGGATATTGGGAAGAAATTCTTCCCTGTGAGGGTGATGAGGGCCTGGTACAGGTAGTCCAGAGTAGCTGTGGCTGCCCCATCCCTGACAATGTTCAAGGTCAAGCCATTCTGTGGTAATAGATGGATCATACTCTGCCCTCTGGGAGGAAGAGCCACTCCCAAGCAGAAGGAAAAGTCCCTCCCTACAAATAAGGAGCTGTCAGTTCTAGTTTGCACCAAGGCTGCACTCATGGGGGATTTCCCTGGGAAAATATCCCCAGATTAATTTTTTTGCCTGACCTTCTTGCAGGCAGGCAGGGGGCAGGACGAAGTGGCCCAGAACCACCGAGGGCATCTCTGTGGTGCCGGTGTCTGCACACACTGAGAGGTAACAGGAGTGAAAGACCGTGGCTCTGCCTTCCAAGTAACTGAGGCTCTCGTGTATGCTGGAAAAGAGAAAGAGAGCTGGTTTCCAAAGGAGAACCTGGAAGCAAACCAAAAACTGAAATGTTAAGAGGGGTATTGTCATTAAACCTGCTCTGATATTTTTGCTAAAAGCACCTAATTTTCTGTGATTTTCCAGCTGTGAGACACTATCAGTCATGTCCCATTACAGTCCCAGCTGCCAGCACCTCCCAAGGGCAGCCCAGAGAAGGGAACAAGGTAAATGTATTTTTAGGGATTACACAGTCCCACTCTGCTCTTGAGGTGAAACCACTTTGAGGAGGGCAAAGCCAGGATTTTTCTGCAATTATCCTTCCTATCCACACTGGTTCCTGCTCACACAGCTGAGCAAGGAAGTGGAGGTGGAGGGTGCTCCAGCTCTCGCTGTCCTCCTTAGAGGGGAATTAAATCTTGTTTGCTGGGTTTAAGGATGAGTATAATGATTACATTTTTTCACAAGAAACTATCTAACTATATACATTGAATATATTTTTTTTAAATTAGCCAGAATTCCCCTGGGGGACAGGCTGGTCTGGCAGCACCTTCTTGCAGAAGAAAAGTTGTTATTTTGTGTTTATTGGAATTCCCCTCACTCAGCTGGAGCAGGTGGCTGAAAGATTCCAAAATTTGAAGCCAGTTTTAAGCATTGGTGTGTTAAAAAAATACTACTTAGTCCAGCCTAGCAAAGCCTAAAAGAAATATTGTGGCTTCCTTTCTCATAAATATATTTACATTACTAAATAATTAATAAATACAAATATTCACTGATATTGAGGAAAATCCTGAAGACGTTCCTTATATTTGTACAAATATTCCATAGCTCTCTGTTTTTTTTATATTAAGCATTTTAGCCCTTTTCTATCCATTTTTATCCCAGCACTTCCTTTCAGCATTAATTCACACTGGCTTTTTAGCACCAGGTTACTTCTTTGGGAATTTTATCACCTCTAAGATGCTGAATTTCCAGCAGATAATTCACAGCCAGCAAGAAACCAGCACAATTAACTTAATATGTATCACAGTTAAGCCTGTCTCAACACATGGATGGTTTTTCTCTGTTCTGAGAAATCTGCAGCTTAGTGTGGATGCAAGTTTACTTGACTCCACTGGGCAATGAGATCCTGGTAGAGCCACACCATGACTTTAAAAACACCCCCTTGATTTTTACAGGATGTCAGTATCCATTTAATACTTTCCACTAAATACATTAAAGCCTCCTTTGCCCACCTGCGGGTGTCGGGGTGGGCGGCATCACTGCTGAAGAGGTAGTCAGCATCCAGCCAGTGGGTGATCGTCCCGCCACCGTCCGCTGCAGGGGACAGGGAGTGAGAGAGGTGGGCATCCAGGGGTGACCTGGGATGGGGACAGCTGGCTGTGGGGCTGCAGACAGGCCCTGAAGTGGAAGCTGTGATAGGCTCCCCATGGCTGTGGGACTCCCATTTCTCCCCTGAAGGTTGTGCAGGGGTTTTCCTCAGTGTGGGGGCACCACTGACTGGCCAAACTCATGCTCTGCCCTGTTGTGTGGGTCTCAGACCTACGAAGGAGTGACAGCCCCCACTGCTGTGTCCTGCTGAGGAACTATGGGGCTGTGCTCCCCTTCTAATTCCCCCTGAGTGGTGACAAGGCTGTGCTCCTCCCAATTCCCCCGCGGATTCCTGCCAGCTCGGTGCCCCGGGGCTCCCCTGGACTTCGCCGTCGTCCGGGCCCACTCACCCCAGAGCCCCCGCAGGCCCGGGCTGACGCTCTGCGAGAACCAAGCACGTTGCCCGCGGAACATCGCGAAACCCGCCCTGAGGCGAGGCGACGGCGGGACTCGCTCTGAGGGAAGGCGGGACCCGCCCTGAGGGGAGGCGGGACCTGTCCTGAGGGGAGGCGGGACCTGCCCTGAGGGGAGGCGGGACCTGTCCTGAGGGAAGGCGGGACCCGCCCTGAGGGGAGGCGGAACCTGCCCTGAGGGGAGGCGGGACCTGTCCTGAGGGGAGGCTCTGAGGGGAGGCGGGACCCGACCTGAGGGGAGGCGGGACGTGCCCTGAGGGTCTGAGGGGAGGCGGGACCTGCCCTGAGGAGAGGCTCTGAGGGAAGGCGGGACCCGCCCTGAGGGGAGGCACTGGCGGGATCTGCCTGAGGGTCTGAGGGAAGGCGGGACCCGCCCTGAGAAGCTCAGCGGGAGGTGGTAACTGCCCGGGGGGGAAGCAATGCGGGGGAAGCAATGGTGGGGAAAACCCGGCGAGAGGGAAAACGGCTGGAGCTGTGCCGGAGAGCTTTAAGCTGGAATTACGGAAAGGTTCTTCCCCCACAGTGTGGCCGGGCACTGGAACAGCACCCCAGGGCAGCCCCAAGCCTGACAGAGCACTTGGACTTGTGCTCTGAGGCACGGGGTGGAGTTCTGGGGTGTCCTGTGGAGACATAGGAGTTGGACTCTATTCTTGTTCTCCTAGAAGTTTTTATCAAAAAAAAAAAAAAAAAAAACAAAAAAAAAAAAACCCCAAAAAAAAAAAAAAAAAACCAAAACAAAACCCTTGCATTTTGCTGACTCTGGAAGCTGCTTGCAGAAAAATTGCTTGTATTTCATAAAGCACAAATGAGGCTTGTTTAATGCTTCAAGCTTCTCAGGACAGCCCATCCCCTGGGAACTGTTGCCAGCAGCAGCAGCAGTGCAGCAACATCCCAAGTACCTCAGAACCCCAAAGGATGCTGGATAAAACAGAGAAGGTATTTCTGGACATAGTCCTGAAATCCAACTCTTAATCAGCCTCTGGTGTGGGCATGTGTTGTTCTCCCACAGACAGGGGATTTTTGAGTAAACCATCAAAATATTTCTTAAGAAAGAACATAAAAATCCCACAGATGCAATCAGGGCAGACTTCCTCATTGTAGGAAGATGATGATGTGTCCTTTGGAGACAGCGTTATTTCACATTGCCTCTACAGAGCTTTCAGTTTCTGCAGTCGACTCCACTCCTGTCCTAATTAGGGTGAAGCTCTCCTGGTGGAGAGGTTACCCAGCCATTATTCTGGTGCTCTTGAGGATAGGAAAGGTAGGGAGATTGAGGTGGTGGAAAGCACTTTGGTGGCCCTTCATGATCCATGGGAGGAGGCCAGGACATGTTCCACAGCTCTTTGGGCTCACACAACAGTTTGTGCTGCTCCCCTGGGGTCTCTGGGAGAGAAGCTGGAAACCTTTTCCCCTTTCCCAGGCCACTTTCTCTCACACAGGACCACTGCTGGGGCTGTGTGGTCCCCACAGTGCATCACTGCAGACAGGACTGCATGCTCTGTCCTGCTGTCCCGTGCTTAGTGATGAGCACTGTGCACAACCACTCAGCCATGACAACCCCACCTGTCCTGCCTTGAACACCCCTCTGATGAGCCCAAAGGGATTCCCATAACAGGGCCTTGCCCTTCAGCAACCTCCCATGAGGGTGTTGGAACTGCAACATCCTGGATTTTCCTAATTCCTAAACAAAATAAAATTGGTTATAATGAAAACACTATGGAACAAGACAATATCCATCAAAAATCTCAAGTGGATGTTCTGTGACACCATCACAGAAAATTTTAATGTACCCAAGAAGAGACATGGGATGCCCTTGATCCCATACACATTACTCTGCTTAAATCCATTTGGATACAATATTCCTCAAGCAATCATTCTGATTTCTTCATAAAATAAAAATGAGCTGTAGCATTGGTTTTGGGTAGTGTCATCAATCCCCCACAGTACAACAGAGGACTGGCCCCAACTTCTCCACGGGGTCAAGCACAGACAGAAAACCAGAGCTTAAATTCACCAATACACACATCTGCTTCCCCCAGGCTCAGCTTTACACCACACACTCCAAGGTGCATCAGCCAGAGCTCTACTCCTTGGAGTGAGCACCATTCCCTGCCATCGCTCCTTCTTTGTCCCACCCTATGTCCCCAAGGCTCTTTACCCCTTTTTAAACCTTGTACCTTCCCTTCAGAACCACACATGAGCCTCCAGCCAGGCATATCAGATACCATATCAGCAAAAAAAAAAAAAAAAGAAAATCTTTTTTTTATTGATGGAAAAATGGTCCTACATCTTCTCAGTAGGAAAAAAAAAAGCACAACTGATCATAATGCCACCAGGGCTACATACCCACCCACAACCCAGTGGCCCTTACAGCCTGTGAAATCAGTTTGGGCTGTCAGATTACTCTGAAGACACATTTTAAGGACTAGCAGTTTATTAAGGTATAAACATCCTGAAAAATTTGGAGCAGTGAAGAGCTACCATTGTTTTTTAAGCAGTAATTTCATTTTTAGCTACATGCTCAAAAAATCTGCAGCAATTCCTTGATGCTGTGGCTAAGTGATATTTTTAACAAGGCTTATTAGCAAATTTCTGAAAGGCAGTTGATCACTCTTGTGGATATGATGAAGAATGGATACAAGCTTGAGAAGACTTTGACTTGCAAGAAGAATTTCTTAGATCTGCACAGAGAAAGTAGATTGACATCAGTCACTCTAGTGACACCTTCAACTATAATTATTTTAGAACTAAAAACCAGTTTCCTCAGAGCAGTCTGGCTGCAGTGTCCTTTCAGAACCACCTTCCAGTGAGATTCAGGTAAAAATCCTGCAGAAACTCCTTTTCTGTCCTCTCCTTGGTGGAGCTCAGAGTTCAACTAAGAAGGATCCTTTGTTTTCTACCCCAGGGAGTTTGTCCTGCTCTCAACTCTTTCCATGCCAGCTCAGTAAATCCTCGTCCCCAGCCCACAATGAAGTCACCCATGTCCCACCTCCACCCAGACTTGTCATCCCCCACCAATGTCCCACCAACCAAACCCAGGGTGCTGTGTGGGCACAGCACATTCCAAACCCTGCCCTGGGGCCAGGTTTGCACCCTCACTGCCCAAAGGTGAGTGACAAACCAGAGAAGTGACTGTATACAACTTCTTAGAGCTCTGCACGAAGTGGGGATTTCAGGTAAGGGTTCCTGTCAAGGCTTGTCCCAGGCACAGTTAATCATAATCCAGCCTTTAACAGGGCACATAACTGTTTCAAACCAGGGTTAGATCAGCTGGGCCACATATTCAGTTTATTTTCCCTATCAAGTATTAAACTGGAATTTCCCCATTGCTAAATCCAGATCTGTTACACGCAGATAGTTTGAAGAACTTGGAGCCCTCAGACTGAGACACCGGTGAATAAACCCAAAAAGTGTTTCTGGTTTGTACTTCTTGAATTCCAGATGGCGCTGCCCTGCCACAGGGTTAAACAGCCTGCCATCCACCCTGTGGCACAGGGATCTGGAGTATGGTGACTTCCTGCTCCTCCTCTCACAGCATACAGCACGTCGGGGCCTGAGGGCGCTTTAGGGGACCTGCAACAACCCTCTGCAGTATCTAGTTGGCACAGCAACAACATGCAGAGAAGATTTTCTCCAAAGTTCTCTTTTTTTTTTTCTTTTTGGAGCAAAGGACTCTTGTAGGCACGGAATGGCCAAAACCAGGCCAAAATAGTGGGCAGAAAGAGTGCAGGAAGAGTTTTGTGTCCCCAGTCAGCATTGATATTACCTACTTTTTGGGTGTGGTTGCTTCTGCTCCTCAGCTTTTCAAACCCTCCCCCCACTACCGAAATGGGCCTGTGTTTCCCTTACTGGCATGGCACACAGTATAGGAATAACTCACCATGAATTATCCCAGACACAGCTCAGAAGTCTGGTTCTGCAGGAAAGAAGTGCAGAGCGTTAGACTTGGTGGCAAATGGCACCCCCTCTCCCCTGTCCCCACAAGGTTCCCCCCAGAAACAGCCCCAGTGTGGTAAGCAGAGAGTTGCCCTCAGCTATAACTGAGGCTAGGTCACCACCATCAGCCCCGACCACTGCGTCCTTCCTTATATTCACACAACATAAAGCAAAAGTTCACTGCATGACGCATCACCTTCTAGTTAAATTCACCAAGGCAGGTATGGGATGACCCGGTATCACCAAATCCCTAAGGATTAACACCAACATGTATCCTCCCTGAATCCTTCACAGGTACATGTAACAGCCTTTTCAGCTACAATTAAAATTAATTTTCTATGTCTAATACAAGACCTTCAAACCCCGCTCTGTTACAACACCCTGCTTCCCAGGAGAAGGAACATGCATGGATATAAAGACAGCATGGATACAAAGCAAGCAGCTCCAGCATGCAGGAGGGAAGGCACAGCATACCCCATCGGTAAATGCGTGGCTCCGCCATGGTAGAATGCGCCACCCTGCAACTGAAGGTGTCACCCCTTGTGGGGACGAAGGGCACATAGACCAGGCGCTGGAACTGCCACTTCTCGTCGAAGGACAAGTCTCCGTACTTGACGTCGGGAATGGGCTTGTCGTTCTTGAGCAGTTCGATGTCAATCTTGGGTGGGTGAAAGCCAGTGACGAAGCAGTGGAGAATATTCTCCTTTCCCTCCTCGGCGCGTGAACGGGCGTAGACTTCGACCTTCGGCGCCTCTGAAGAGAGGGGCGAGGGCGTGTGAGAAGCGGGGCTGCGGTGGCCATCGCCTCGATGCCAACACTCGCCCACCCAGCCGGGCATAGTGACCCGGACCCGCCGGGACCCCGCAGCCCTTGCCCCCCGCCAGGACCCGCCCCAGGCACTCACCGCCGGCCGCCTCCTGGCCGAGCAGCGCCAGCAGCGCCAGCAGGCTGAGCACCAGAGCCTCCCGCGCCATCCCTGCTCCTCGCTGCCCCGCCGTTTCCCGGAATGTCCCACCCCTGCCCGTTCTCCGCCTTTTATAGCCTCCGGAATCCACGGCCAATCGTGGCGCGCAGCGGCCTCTATGTCACCAGTCTCCGAGCAGAACGGGAGGTCTGGGGTTGTGCGAGCCAGAATGCTGCTTTCGCTTTCAGTTCCGCGCTGGGGGAGGGCAGAGACCCGGGGAGAGACCCTGGGGCGTGGGGCAACAGCGGCTGGACGTGAGCCCGGGTGGGCAGTGGCACCTGACCTGGACCAGCCCCGCTGTGGCCAAAGACCCAGGGCAGCGCCCGTCCCCGGGGGACTGCTGAGGCCACACCCCAAATCCTGGGGTCAGTTCTTCGGCCTTCACGACAAGAAGAACTTTGGGGGCTGGAGCGTGTCCAGGGAAGGGGAAAGAGCTGGCGAAGGGGCTGGGGGGACTCAGCGAGACCTTCGTTCTCTACAACTCCCTGGGGACAGCCAGGTGGGGTTGTGCTCTGCCCCCAGGGAACAAAGGAGAGGACAAGAGGAAACAGCTTCAAGTAGCACCAGGAAAGTTATAGATTGGAACTTAGAGAAAAGTTATTTTCTGAAAGGGCTGTCCAACCTCGCCACAGGTTGCCAGGGCAGTCATGGAGTCCTCATCCTAAAGGGATTTAAAAGCCCTGTGGATGTGGCACTTGGGGATGTGGATGGCCTTGGCCATGCTGGAGGAATGATTTGACTTGATGGTCAGAGAGAGCTTTTCCAACATAAATAGGAGTGAAAGTCACCTCTTGCAGAAGATTTTGCATCCAGGGCCAGTATTACACCAACAGCATATGGTGGAGCACGCCATCTACTTTCCTTTATGAACCTCTTTCAAAACCTGCATGGAATGTCTCATTCCAGCAGCTGCACGGTGAGACACTGGCTGTTGTTTGAGCACAGCACAGATTCCCCGATAAAACATGACAATTCTAAACACCAAAAAAACAGGTTTTCTGGTGCTTCCACCAAAGCCCAGCAAGGATAGGAATGCCACTGAGTGTCCCAGTAATGCTGCTTGGAAGGAAAATAAAGGGAAAAGAAAGAAAAGTCACTACTAGTGGGGAGAAAACAGCAGCATGATGTAAGTACCAAAACACTAAGTCCCTTTAGGACCTGTTTTCTTAATGTACCTCTTAATGCAACTCATTAAAATACAAATGAAATTAATCAAGCATGTATGGAGAACATCCCAAAAGCAGCAGGTAAATCAGGAGAAGCCAAGCAAAGGAAAATCGTGAAAACACTTGTTATCAGTTCCCACTGGCCCAGCCCCTGCTAGGTTTGCTGGCTACTCACGCAATGTTTATCTCAGTGTGGGGTAAACAGAGGCAGCTGTGGCCAGAGCCTTATCGAGGATCTCGGGGCTCCGGCAGAAATAATCCCTGAGTGCTCCATCGGTGGCAGAGCTGTTATTAGGGTCACCACATCAGGAGTCACCACCCTGGTCCAGCTGTCCCATGGGTGAATCTGGCTCTGCCCAAGTGGGCACTCTCCCGGCTCAGGGAAAGGATGGCAGGACATGGATCCTTTCTGGGCCCTTTGGGATGTGAATCCCTGGCAATGAATCTACTGTAACCCACACCACCTGTCAGAATTTCTCAGTAAAGAGGAGCACAACTCTTCCACATGATGTTTCTAAAAAGCCACAATGATTTGGTAAGAGTCGCCAGATCTTCCCCTTCTGGGACATTTCTGCTTTTATTAGCAGACTATTGGGAGAATTATTTGGGAATAACATAATTAAGGTGCTGCTGGTATTCAGGGGGATAAGAACGACACGCTACGCTTTGTGGGATGCAGAAATTTATAGCGTTAGTGTTGACTCCTGTGCCCGGTGGTATCTACCAGAATATTCAATCCCGACGGGGACACATCCCACCAGTTTTCCATAACTCCGCAGAAGGACACCAGCTCTGAGAACGCCATGGCAGTCCAGGAGCGAGGCGAGCAGCGGGGAAAGCTGCGCTGGGGTGTTCTGTGCTCCGAGAGCCACAGGTGGAGTCACCGGACCTCTTCACCCTCGCTGCTCGCGCGGGGCACGGCGCGGCTGGTGCGCAGGCGCACGGTGCCGCTGGGAGCCGCCATGCTGTACGGCAGGCGCATGCCGGGGCGGCGGAGGCGGCCCATAAAAGGGGCGGCGGGGGCAGTGTGGCCCTGTAGAGGGACCCGGGACGGACGGAGGGTGGGTGAGTGGGAGGCGGCGGCGGCACCGGCACCGTGGGATGGCGGAGGGCGGCGAGCACATTGTGAGTGCCTGCCCTGCTCCGCGCCCGCTGCCGCCTCCCAGCGGCTGTTCGCTCTGGAGCCTGGTGGTGTCTCAGCCCAGCCGCGCTGGTGCCGTTCCGTGCCGGTATTCGCTGGTGCCGGCAGCTTCTGTGGGCTGAGCCTGCGGGTCTTGTCCTCGCTGGCAGTGCCGCTGGCTCCTGCTTTTCTCTTTTCCAGCTGTGAGCCCTGTGGGTTGCCTGGCACCACCAGCAGAGTGAGGGGGAGGTTGGGTGCTTCCCCCCACCGCACCCCCCCCATCCCACTTTGGGTGCATGTTAGGGTTACCTCTCCCTTAGCAAAGAACCTGCTGCTTCCAAATCCAGATTCTCGAGGATTTTCTGCTGGTGGAAGATGCGCTTCTGCTGGAAGAGATGGCTGAGGAGGATGATGAACTCGACCTGTACAACGAGATGACTTTTGGATTAGGTAAGAGCTCAGGGGAGTCCTGGTGTTGGAGATACCTGGCAGCACCGGGGGGAGCAGACACCCTGGTGGGCACTGCTCAGGCATTCACCCGCCCTGCTGTACGCTGCTTCCCCCCTCCAAGACCGAGACTCCACAGAGGAGGATGTCCCAAAACTCCTGGTGGTACCGGAGATAAGCCCTGACGTGGCCAAAGCCCTGGTAGAGGCAACTGGAAGAGCAGCTGAGCAGCTGGAGGAACTAGCCGAGGACGAAGGTGGGGTAGGTCCAGAGGTGGAGCAGGTTAACTCTCAGTTGGAGGAAGAGGTAGAAGAGCTGGGAACTGAGGAACAGGAGGATGATCAAGAGTGCTTTGAGGAGCCTAGTGGACTGGGAGACCCAGCAGTGATGAGAGCTGTGCGGAGCAAGCCCCCGCTGGAGGTGATGTATGAGCAGATAGGGGGTCCTGCTGCTCCCCCTCCCTCCACACACCTGTGGGTCCTGCCCCACAGAGGGCACTGGGGGCAGGGAGGCAGACCTTTAATTCTCCTTTCCTTGCAGAGCCAGGACTCGGCAGTGCTGGACAGCAGGATTGGTACTTGCTGGGGAGAGTTTGGCAAGGAGGATATGGTAAAAATGTCCCTACCCATCTGGTGATGAGCCAGAGTGGCTTCTATGGTGTCCCCTGCTCTCTCCTCCTGTTCATTTGCCTCATGCCAACATCTCCCTGTTTTCCAGGCGACAATGGATTCCACGGCATGGGGCTCCTGCTCTGGCAATGTCCCACGCCACCTCATGCTGGAGGTGGGTACCTGCAGCCAGGCCTTCCGGAGGTGGCTAAGGGCTCCCCACTACTCTAGGACAAGGGTCACACAGGGAATTTGGGACACCTGGAGGTGCACAGATGTGTCTTGAGTGCCAAGGCAGCAAGTGCCCACCCAAAGCAGAGCCTGGGTTTAAAGGCAGAGCTGCTGAATTTGGGGGGACTGGGACCTCTATGTTGGGTGTTCCCTTGGGTCCCCAGCTGCTCCACACTACCAGGGTGGAAGCCCAGCTGGTGTATGGTCTTGGTTGAGCAATCACCAAAGGTTTTAGTGAGCTGACTGTTGCTGAGGGAACTAAACTGTTCCCAGCTGTGCCCTATTCCCACCTGCTGCTGCCTCCTCCTCCCAGCAGGATAAAGCCATCCTCCAAGTCCTGGAGAGACCTCCACCATCTCCCAACATGACTCTCAACTTCCTTGGCTCCCCTGCGCAGAGGGCCTGTGGGAGCTCTCCCCAGCTCAAGTGCCCTGACTTAAGACTGGTGTCGCCCAAGCCTTTCTCCCAGTGCTTCCTCCAGCAGGTAACAGGTTTGGGGACTCTCTTGCATCCTTTCTTTCTCTGCTTCTCCTGCTTGGAGGTGCAGCCTCTAGTACAGGCTTGTCTGAGTGACACCTGCTGTCTCCTGTTCTGCACCAGGGACCCCTGATGTCTCCTCGCTCCCCGTGCACTCCTCGACCCTTCCCACCAGCTTGCAGGCCCCCTCCACTCTTTGCTCCCAACCAGGTAATATGATGGGCTTTGAGCCACTGCCATGGTCCCACTGAGGTGGCCCTGGAGTGGCAGGGGAGAGTGGCAGTATCTGGGGGTAGTCCCCTGCCAGAGGAATGGGAACCAGAAGCCGGCACAGAGCTGGCTGACCCCCTGGGTTGGTCAGAGGGGAAGGCTCAGACCCTTGATGTCCTCTCTCCCTCTCAGACAGCAGGGTATGCACCTCCGACCCCTTTCCAGCCTGGGTCCCCCACTGTGGGCAGCCCACCAGGACCCTTGGGCATGTACTTCGGGCCCATGTCCTCTTCTGTGGACCCTGCTCTCTTCTTCAGCCCCTCAGCCATGGGCCAGCTGAACTTCAGGTAGCAGGAGTGGGATGTTTGGGTGGGACTGGAGGGCCCTACAAAGCAGCTGGGGGTCACCTCACTTTGGCAGTGTCCCAAAACCCCCCTTGACCCCTGTCTGGTGTCCCCTGCAGCACACCCAGCCACATGACCCAGCTGCACCCCCAGCACCAGCGCATCCTGATGCAGCAGCAGGGCAAGCAGGCGCAGAGGTATGGGGGCCTTTTGGTTGTAGGGGGGCTCTGGGTGGTCACAGTGGGCTGAGGTCTTCTCCTGTGCCAGTGTCTCCCCCAAGAAGCTGTGGTCACGTAAAGCAGACCCTTATGCTGGGCTGATGACTTCCAAGGAGAAGGACTGGGTTGTCAAGGTGCAGATGATGCAGCTGCAGAGTGAGAATATGGATGATGACTACTACTACCAGGTGAGCTCCTTCTGGCTGCACCTGTTACTTGCTCTCCTCGGGGTGGGGCTTTGGGAGCTGGAGAAACCCTCCAGGACTGGTAGAGGGGACTCCTGGCTTTGCCTGTTGTTACAGACCTACTACCACCAGCTGGAGCGCAAACAGGCGGAGGAGGAGCTGCTGGGCAGGCGTAACAAACCTCCCAAGCTGGTCACACCGTTCATCCAAAAAGTGGAGACCTATGACTCTGGTGAGAGGCTGAGGCAGGTGTTGGGGGGCTGGATGAGGAGTTCTGGGGTGTGGTGTCACTGTGTTCCTGCTCTTCCGTAGTGGTACGCATAGCTGGGTCGCTGGGCCAGGTCACAGTGTCTACCTGCTACAGCCCTCGCCGGGCCATTGATGCTGTGCACCATGCCCTCGTGGAGGAGGAGGTAGGTGGGTGAAGGGAAACTGGGCTGGTTGGGGCCCTGAATTGCTGGGAATGCTGCCTTAGGAGCTGTCTTGAGCAGTGGGATGGGGCGCAGAGTTGGAGGAGGTGCCATCTCAGTGGTGGCAGCTTGTGCCTGGGTGGGATTGGACTCTGGTCAGTTGTAGCTGGCCATGGTTTCCCCATGGGACTGCTCTGTGTCCTGAAGTCATCTCTGATCCCCAGGGAGCAGCTAGCACAGTGCTAGGCTGGTAGCAGTGTCTGGGGGTGACTGTAACATTTGTGCCTTCCTTTCTACCCTCCCAAAGGCTGCAGGGACCCACCGGTTACGGGCGCTGCACAGGATTGAGAAGGTGAGTGAATGGTAGTTTGGGGAAGGGCAGAATGGTCCAGGTGTTTTGTTTTCATCCAGGGATTTCTCTGAAGGGTCATCTACTCAGGTGGGATCCTGGATAAACAGTTGGTAGTGCTCCAAGCTTCCTCCTTACCCTGTGTTGTTTTACCAGCTCTTTCTGCAGCTGCTGGAAGTGGAGGAGGTGCAACAGAAAATGTCCATGGCCCTGAGAGAGCAACAACCCCACAGGGAGGAGAAGAAGACCCAAAAAGTGGAGAGTATCTACCAAGCCTTGAAAATCAGGGCTTGCAGCAGTGAAGAGTGAGTCTGCCATGGGGAGAGGGGAGCAGGCAGCATGTCCTGGTCCTTGTGGATCTGAGATGGTCATTGATGAGCAGGTCTGGATCACAGGAGGATTGGGTCCTTCCTTCCATGTGTCACTGCAGCCTGTGCTGACCCTGCCTGTGAACCTTGTCCTCCAGTGGAGCTGATGCTGGTCCTTTTGGGTGGACATAGATGTTCCATATCCCTCGGGATTTGTGCCAATGGAGTCTTTGTTCCCAGGGAGGCAGAAGATGAATTCCTGCAACTGCTGTGTGTGCGCAAGGGCAAGAAACTCATGGCCCGGCTGCTGCCCCACCTGATCCGAGAGCAAAGGGAGAAGATCCTGCTGACCATCACCCACCACCTGCCCTTCCTCATGAAGAAGGACATGCTGGATGAGGCAAGCACCTTCAGCCAGGGCAGGGATGGCCCTGGGCTGTCTCCTTCCTCCTTTGCTCTTGCTGGAGGTGGCACCCTGGGCAATGAGGGAGGCCTGTCTTGTGGGTTAGCCTGAGACAGCAGCCTCTTCCCGTCCTTGAGGAGGAGAAGGTCTCTAGGAGTCAGTGAGTTCTAGGTGGCAGTGACCCTCCCCTCCAAGTACTGGGATGGGGATGTGGTTGTGACAGGTCCAAGGGTCTCAGATTCCTGCTGTTCCCTCTGCCCTGCCCAGTCTCTCCCCCTGCTCTACAGCCCATTGAATGAGGTGGTGGGTGAGATGACCTTCAACAGACTCATTGAGGTCCTACAGGAGCTCACCCGGCCTCTACCTGAGTCTTCGGAGCTCCCCCTCACCATGGCCTTGAAGAACCAGGTATGTGACTCTCAGCCTCACTGTGTTCCTGGGGTGTCACTGCTGCTGGCTGTGACACTCCTGGTGCTTTCCTGCAGTTTGGCATCTCCTTGCTCTATTCCCTGCTGAGCCATGGAGAGAGGCTGCTGTCCTCACGTGTGCCACTGAAGCCATGCAGAGGGGACTTTGAGGCATGGTGAGGAACTGTGTGAGCTGGGGAGGGGGGTTTGTCACCATTCTGTGGGGTGCTTACCCCCTGTGCTGGTGCCCCCAGGACAGACACTGTGTACCTGATGTCCCAGGAGCTGTCACGCCTGCCTACAACCTCACTGGCAGAGCCTCTCTTCTTGCCCAGCAACCTTGTCTTGCTCTTCTGCCGCTACCTGGACAAGCAGACTGTCTACCACCTGGCAGCCAAGATGACTGAGTGAGTACTGCCTGGAATGGCTCCCTGCTTCTTCTGGGGATCCCTCAGGGGGGAGAGGAGCAGACAGCACTGAGGGCTCACTGCTTCCATCCCCCCTTGGAATTATCTTCAGATATCTACTGGGCTGAGCTGATCCTGGTGCCTTTCCTCCCATTTCTTTGGGACAGATCAGCAACATCCAACATACTCCAACATCATCCTTTCCCTGCAGATGCTCCCCGCTACCCACGGAAGCTGACCTGTTCTGCTGAGCCCTGGGGACGGGGTCCAGAGCTGGTGGTGCCAGGGATGGGCGGGGCCCGATACCGTGGCTTTGGAAGTGAACACTTACCCTGGTGCGGGGCACTCGGGGTGACACGGCCAGTGGCAGGGCTGGCACTGAGGGGCTGATGCCACCCTGTCCTGGTGTCTGGGAGCACGGGGGTGGGTGGGTGTAACTTATTTTGGCCTTGCCCCTGCAGTGGCGTGTAATGAGTCATGGCAGGGGACAAGGCAAGGCACAGGGGCGCTGGGAGCACCTGGGGGGGATTTTGTCTATAGCACAATCTGTACAGTGCTTGAAATAAAAAGGTGATTAATGAGCTCCTCTGCCTCCTGGGGACAGCTTATGTTGGATGCACAGTGGTCCTTTGGGCATTTCTGGGCAGGGAGACCCTTAGCCAGGGACAGGCATCTGGCAGGGAGAAGGGAGGGGTGCTCAGAGAACTGAGGAGGAGAAGGGAGTGCTTGGAGAGAGGATCAGAGGCCCCACACACCTGAGCACACAGGGAGGGGAGTGGGCTGGGAACGACAGGATGTGGTGGGGAAGATAAGTCAGAGCTTGTCCTGATAGGACAGTAAAGCAGTAAAGACTTGTGCAGGCACCTGGCAACACATGGTGGAGAGGTCTTAAACATATGAGGGTGGGTAATAAAGCATCCCTTGTCTCTGAGCTCCCAAAGGCTATTTAGTCTAGAGTCTTCCAGTTGTGGTCACAGTGAAGTACCTTGAAGTATCTTTCTAAGCAATTCTCACTACCTCAAGCTAGCTGATCCTCACTTCTGTGTCTGAGGCTGAATGTGTGCAATGTCTGCTCCCACTATGGGACCCTTGGTAGCTCTTGCCTGGTTTTATTGTGGGATTTCCCCTAATCCTATGGGACAGCTGGCCCTGGGCCATCTCCACCCAGCCAGAGGTCTAAACCTGACATCCAAAGCCTGATGTGTATTCAAAGGAGGTTTGCAGCAGAATGTTGTCTTATCTTCAGCCTACCCAAGGTCCAACCCTGAGGGGATGAAACTATTCCTTTAAAAGGGGATCCTTCAGGGGCTAAAGGGAGAATTTACAGAGAGTAAGGCTGTGAGAGTTTGGGTGGGATCTATCTCCACTGCTCATAAAGGTAGCTCAGTTTCTTCTGCATCAGCTGGCAGAACCTCCTAGCTCTTTTAGCAGCTGTATATCCTCCTAAAACTTCTCCTGCTCATCTTAAAGGATGTATATGTGTCTCATGCTGTATCCTTAGGTAGTTTTTTGGACAACCATGTTCATTCCTAGTCATCCTCTTCAAAATAGTGATACTGACAGGTGCTCTGTGGGGTGAGCCTCTCGTTCCAAACCCACTGAGGCAGTCTGGGAGGATTCCAGTGTGGGTCTCACCTGCTAGTGAAAGAATAGACCTTGCTGTTCCAAATGCCAGAGAGAATTTGAGGAAGGAGGGAGTTAGCAGCTGCTCATTGATAGCAGGAATTGGGGAGGACACTGGCAAGTCCTTCAGATAATGATAAGCTGTGTTCTGTTTTCTGTTTGCTTTTTGCCTGGCAGCCAGTGTGGATGAAGGATGGAAGTGTGACCTGGCTGCAACTACATACTAGACCAAGTTCTCTAGGATAGAAGGTTGGAGATTGCTGTTGGATTTTGCTGCTTCATTACAGCTGAGGGAAAAGGAAAACCCATCTCTTTGTTACTCCCCCACAGCCAAGTGGCTCACAGCACCCAGTGCTTCCCACCTAGAGAAACAGACCCTCTCCATGGGGCAGCACCCAGGAATGACTCCTACTGAGGGCTGTATTGCTGGTCAGGGACCCCCAGATCATTCATCTGCAGCTGGATGTTCTCCCTTAATCCGGATCTGATGGAAGTCTAGGGTGTCACATCTGCCCTGCACCCTCCTGTGCTCTCCTGAGAGGGTTGTTGGCCCTGCAAGACAGTGGTGACCCATGACATGGGCTGTCACTATCTTGGGGAAGAAGGGTGTATGGGGCTCATCCAGTGCTGTCTTGGGTATTGTATGGGGTTAATCCTGAAACATCTTCAAGGTGTGTATCTCATCCTGGCGTGTCTTGGGGGGTGTGTACGGGGCTTATCTGGGGATGTCTTGTGGGAGTATGGGGTTAATCCTGGGATGTCTTAAGGTTATGGTACTCAGCCTGGTATGTCTTGAAGTTATGGAGCTCATCCTGGGAGGTTTTGGTAGGTGTATGGTGTATGAGGCATCTTCAGGATATGGGACTCATCCTGGGATGTTCTGGGGCATTATAGGGTTCATCCTGGTCTACCTCCAGGGTATGAGGCTTATCTGGGGATATTTTTGGTGGTATAGGACTTATCTTGAGATGCTTTGAGGTATGGATCTCATCCTGCAGGTATGGTGTCAAATGGGGTGCATTATGGGCATTTTTAAGGTCTGAGGCACATCTTGTAAGATCTTGGTGGATGTATGACTCGTCCTAGGATGACCTAAATGGTTTAGGGCTGGGATGTCTTGGTGGCATATGGGGGTCATCCTGTGACATTGTCAGGGTCTGGGACTTATCCTGGAACACCTTAGGGGCGAATATGGTTCATCCTGGGACATCTTCAAGGTATGTGGCCCATTCTGCAGTGTCTGGAGTGGTATAGGGCTCATTCTGGGGTGCCTTGGAGTTGGTATGGGTTTCACGCTGGGACAGCTCTAGGTTATGTTTTCAGGGTGTGCAGGGCTCATCCTGGGATGGCTTTTTGCGGGGGGAAGGGGCTCAGCCTGGAGTGTTCTGGGTGATACGGGAGTGCTCCCCGGGCGGTCAAGAGGACAGGGGGTCACTGCCCGGGCTGTCGCGGGACCGCAGCCACCTCAGCCGGGGCGCTGAGGGGACACGGGATCACTGCCCGGGCTGTCGCGGGACCGCAGCCACCTCAGCCGGGGCGCTGAGGGGACACGGGATCACTGCCCGGGCTGTCGCGGGACCGCAGCCACCTCAGCCGGGGCGCTGAGGGGACACGGCGCTCTGAGCTCAACCACTCCTTCCAGGAGGAGGAAGCGCCTCTTTCCGCCGGCACAATGGTACGGCCGGCACCTCCGTTCCCATGGTGACGACGCGGCGCCTGCCAGCGCCTGTCATTGGCTGTTGCTGCCGTCAGGGGCGGGGCAGGTTGAGACCCTGCCCAATCGAAAGCCCGGTGGCAGCCGAGGCCACGCCCCTCCGGTTAGGGCGTGGCGGACGCTTCCGGCGCGGCGGGCGCGGGCGGAAGCGGCGGCGATGGCGTCGGGCGGCAGCCATGGGTCCCGCTCGCCCTCCCCGACCGAGCGCCGCCCGCCGCCCTTCCCCGAGCACCGCGGGCTGGGGCCCCCCGACAGCGACTCGGAGGGCGAGGACATCTTCACCGGCGGCGTGAGTGCGGCCGCGGGCGGCGCCCCGCCCCGGGGGCGCTGCGGGGCCGGGCCCGTGTGCGAGGGGTTGCCCGGGACATCCTCCAGGCTTGGTGAAAATAGTGCGAAACACCCGCAAATCCCCCAGGATAAAGGCGGACGGGGCGATGCCTCTGGACTCGTTCCCCTTCAGGGGGACCCTCGTAGGGGGGCTACGGAGAGGGAGCCGTGGGGCTGGATGGGGGTGGGTCATAGAGTGGCTCCCGTGGCTGTGGGATTGAGAGGAGTCTTGTGCTCAGCTGCTCCCCGTTTCCCCCGGATTGTAGCCTCTCCGTTCGTGCAGAACTCCTGCCTAAAGCTGGGTTGGAGCTTGGAGCAGCCTGCTCTGGTGGAAGATGTTTTGTACCCGTGGCAGATGGTGGAAGGAGGTGGGCTTCAAGGTCTCTCACGACCATCCTACAATGGCAACCACAGCTCTTTGCTGCGTAGCTTGTGAGGCTTCACTAGGGGAAGAAGCCCTATCTGCTTTCCAGCGTCATCAGCTCTGGTCCCCTCAACACCCAGAGGGTGCTGGAATGGCTGCCACAATACCTTCAGTTTGTGACTGAGGGTGGTGTGGAGGATGAGGTGACAGGAGGTTTCCAGTATCCCCTGCTCACTAGGGCTTTGTGCTGGGCTGCTGTCTTGGAGGGTTTGGTGGTACTTGCTCAGCAAACCATGCACAAATCAATGCTGAAGGTAGAGGTGTGAAGGGTGTCAGTGTCTTTCCTTGTTTCCAGCAATCTTCTGTGCAGGAAGTGCAAGTTGCTGAAAGTTGTTGGCAGTAATTCATGCTGGTATTGTCCCAGATTTGCTCCAGGTAGTGAGCAGCAGGCAGGACGAGAGGTAAAACACTGACTGGTGCTTTCCCAAGCTGAATCCCAGTCAGCTGAGTTTCCCCAGTCAGTCCCTGGCCTCTGGTCCTTGGGATCAGCCTCTCCATGGAGTGAGGATCTCAGCTAGAGGGGCTGCAGAAACTCTTTCAGCAGCCTGGAGGCTGGAATGCTGTGAGGTTGATTTCCTGTGCTACAGGAGCCTCTGCCTACCTCACCCAGACTTTTTGCAGCCTGCCTGATCCAGCTGGCTGCATAGGAGTTGGTGTCTGTGGCAGGAAGTTCTCCAGGAACATTCTGCAGTTTTCTAGCCTAGGGAGGCCTTGAGCAGGAGATTGTGGCCATGACCAAATGAACCTGCTAGGAATGACCTGGCCAAGCTTCTCCTGCCCCTGATGCAAAGCTGGAGCCTATCACTGCCCTGCTTCTGGTGCAGCTCCTGCCTGATGTCTGTGAGCTGTCCTTGTGTTTCCCCTTTGCAGCAGGTGATATGGGGGAATGTGGGTGGACTGTGACCTTGTGAGAGTGAAACTCGCACTGCTCTGGGCAAAACAGCAGCTGGGTTGTATGTTTGGAAACCTGGGAAAGTTCAACCCTGGGCCCTGCAAGGGGAAGGTGCTGGTACCTATGGCAGGCACCAGGTCCTGGAGATGGTCTGGAACTTCACAGGACCCTTCTTTGGTGAAGAATCGGAGGATTCAGGGTTTGTGACCCCACTGAGTGCTGCGGGATTTCATGGGAATCAGACATCCCTGTGCTGGAAGCGGAGGCTGGTGAGCCACAGTGGCTTATCAGGTGTTTGGTTTTGTTGTGGAAGCCACTGTCATATCTAATGTGTGGCTGTTCTTGTGACCTGGTGGCTTTGCTTGTCTCTGCCCTTGAATGTTAGGAAAACACTTTGTGGGAAGCAAGGGAGGCAGATCTGCCTGGCTGCCAGCACTCAGGCGGCTCAACAGCACCTGGGCATTGCCAACAAGGAAGCATTTGTGTCTGGTTCTACTCAGGTCTGACCCAGACCTCATCTGTCTGTTGGCAGAGTTTGGATCCCTGTGTGACCACGGCCCTTTCTAGGGATGCCCCCAAGGATCAGCTCTTCCCAAATCCCTGTGTGAGTGTCGGGCTGGTACGGGGAACCTCTGCCCCCACATGTGATGTAGGGGAGTGCTGAATCTGGCCCCAGAGATGACTGGTGTCATGTCATGGGCTGATCTAACAAGACCATAGCTCCTCTGTAGCAGCAGATGGAGAAGTAGGAACAGGGCGTGGTGCTTTCATGTCTGAGGAGCTAAATATAAGGCAAACTGGGAAGCAGTTGTGGTAGAAAACCACTTTGTCCATGCACAGTGGGGTTCTTTAAGAGCCTAAAGATTTCCTGGGGAAGCAGAGGAGCTGTGTGGACCCTTTCCTCATAGGTCACCACTGATACCAGTCCTCTTGTTGGCTTGGACACTAGTCTGAAGATCCCTGAGGGCCTGGGGGGATATTTGGCATAGAGGGTGGTCTCTGTTGCCCTCTCTCCATTGCAAACAAGCATAACTTGTGCCTTTAACTGCTGTGATCCAAGCTGGGAACAGTCCTTCCTCTAGGAAAACACCCTAAAATACAGAAGCTCTTGCCATCAAGTGAGTGTTCTGATGGTTTTGTTTTTACCACCTGAAGGCATGAGCCCACCTCAAAGAAAAGCTGCCTCAGCACGGCTTCTCTCCTTCAGGAGCAACGTGATCCGATGGTACTTCCTTACTGGAGAGAGTGCCAAGGAGCTGCTGGTTCAGAGTCTCTAATAGAGCTCCATTTACTGCCCATCAAAGACCTGTTCTGTTCTCTGCTGGGACCTACAGAATAGCACTTGCTGTCCCCTTCTTCCTTGGGATATCTGTCTGCCTGCAAAATGAGGGATGATTTGTGATGCAGGCATCTGTAATGCTGGAGCAGCTCTGTCTTCTGGTGGGGAGGATTGGTTGGCATAAAAACTCTCGGGTGGGCTGTCCCCTTGTCCCCAAGCCTGCTTCCAGCAGCCAGGACGGTCCTTTCTGGGTGGAAACTGGCCCTGGAGTTTGGTGTGGCACTTGATGCCCTTGAAAGTGGCAGAAAGGGTGATGCGGAAGGGCATGGGGTGGTGGACAAGGAAGGGGACAGGTTTGCTGCTCCATCCCTCAGTGTGAATGACCTGTTTTTGACCTTTTAATCCTCTCACAGAGCAACTCCCCAGTCCTGAAAGCAGCATCTCCTCTCCCTGTGAGCAGCTCCTCCAAAGAGAATGGAGTTCATGTGGAGCAGGATGATCAGGACCTATTTGCAGGTGAGTCTGTGTGCACTGGGCCTCTCTCAGCTCCAAGCCAGTGACAGTCCTAAAATATCCATAACCAAAAGCAGGTCATAAGTCCTTATCTCAGGCACGTTTGGTTCTGCTTCCTCTGGTGTTGTGCTCAGGAAGGTTGGAGCAGCCTCCGCCAGGTCTCTAGGATAATCCTGCCACAGGACTGACTGTTTGGGAGCTGAAGAGGATTAAAATGGGGGTTGCTTACGTTACCTGAAGTGTTGAGGTGATGAGTGTCTCCTCAGAGTTAAAGGATTTTTGCTTCTCCACCTTCTCCAGTGGAAGAAGCATTCTTGGGAACAGCCAGGTCTCTACTAGAGAAACAGGAAACACAACCCTCCTCAGCAGGGGGAAATGAGGAGGGCAGACGTTCCCCAGCCCAGGCATGATGGACTGAGAGTCAGTTCTAGATACTTCTGCTAAGAGATGGAAGTTTTTACATCATTCAGGTGAAGTGGTGACCTGGGAAGGAGCCTTCCTCCCAGGCTCGCTCATGTACCAGGTAAAAAATCTGTGTGGCTTTAGTTGCTCCAAGGTGCAGCTCCTCAAGGAGCTGCAACATATCAAGGAGGTGGTCAGTGAGAGCTCATGCCTGGATCCTTCTGGAATAAGAAGTTCATTGGTTTAGCATAATGTTCTCCAGCAGGATTGATCAAATGCTCTTGCTGCAGTGAGGGTGCTTTGTTGTGCTCTTCCCAGTCTCCAGTGCTTACAGGTGTCCTCCCTATGGATTTCTTTGCTGATTAAGGCTGTTGCTACTACCTAGATCCCATGAATCAGAGAATATTTGCAATTGCCTTTCCAGAAACCCCAGGAGAGAGGCTGACCCTTACAAACTTCTTTTGACAGATGCCACTGTGGAGCTGTCCCTTGACAACACGCAGAACAACCAGAAGGAGGTGGCCAAAGCATCCAATCCTTTGCCCTCATTAGACATAGCAGCAAGTTCTTCTGGAAACCTTTCAAAGAGCTATGAGGAGGTGAGAATTGCTCTTTCAAACTGTCCTGTGAGTTTCAAACTGTATTTGGCAGGAACCTCTCTGTGTACTTGGTTGTAAAAGTGAATCTTAAATGATGTAATTAATATGTTATTGCCTTATTGAATGTCCTGATTTGTATCTCGAGCCATCAGTCCACTGGAGTGGGGCTCAGGTCAGCCTGGTGGTATTCCTGCTTGTGTGGAGGTCCAGGTTGCTTCCAGAACTATAATAGTGGTGGATCTGGATGAGAGTCCAAGCTGTGAATTAGAGCGCTGAAGTTTCTTCTTGGGACTGAGCAGTTTGTTCATCAGTTTGGGCAGATAGTGGGCTAGAAATGACAAACCCAGTTTGGGATCCTTACCTGGACATGAGGAGCTGGGAGGCTTTGTAGAATGGTCCTGGCCAGACTAAGATGCTAGAGGTGTCCTGGAAAGGGGGACAAGCTCACTGTAATGGTTTAGGTAGGGTTGAACCCTGGTTTCCTGTTTTTGACTTGCTTTCTCTGTGTGTTTTTTTGAAACAGCTGGAAGAAGAGGAGCAGGAGGACAAATTTGACCTAACTGTGGGAGTGAGTGACCCAGAGAAAGTTGGTGAGTTACTGCAGAGTGAAAGGTTTAGGGGAACCAGGCTTGGCCTGGTAGCTCTGGCCTCTGAACTGTCTCTAAGCACAAATCTGATCCTTGAATAACATCTCTGCTATCTTCAAGAAATGATCCTGTACAAAGCCTAGGGTGAGAATAAGCAAGGCAGAGGCAGGTTCTAGAAAGCCCAGAGCCAGTTTTTTTGGATTCTTGGTGCCTGGCACTGTGGTGACCAACTTGGCATGCCCTCCAGGCAGCACTGCCCTGTGTGGAGCTGGCATGGGGTAAGCAAAATTCCCTTAACCTGAAAGTGAGTGCGTTATTCCATGCTCTGGTACATTCCCTGGAAGCCGGGCTTGCCGGGGAAACAACTCTGGCTTCAAAATAAGAAGCAAGAGGGTTTGTGTCTATTGGGAGAGGGGTCAGAGTGTCATGACCAGCCATGTGGAAGTTCCTGGGGTGCAGAAAACCCAAGGTGACATTTGATCCCAGCCAACAGAGCAGCCTCACGAGTGGCAGCTCCCCATTCCATGGCTTGTGATCTCTGGAACTGAGAGGTATAAATCAGATGTATCTTTAAGAGTAGCAGAGGAGCTGGGAGGATGCCCTTCAGATGAACTGCCAGGTGAACAAGGGGATTTCTGTGTGAGCTGGAGCAAAACTGCCTGTGGTGTTCCAGGATCCAGCCCCATCCAGCCTGACTTGCATCCCATGAATAGACTGTTTCATGTGCCCTACAGTCTCCCAATTGTTGGGGTCTGAGCAGATGTGGGGAGCCAGCCTAGGCACTACTGGCACAAGTGCCAGCTCCTGTAGGAAGTGTGAGGAGGCATATGCAGGTTGGGAAATGGCTGCTGGGCAGTAGTCCAGGGCCAGGCAGTGGGATGCTGCTGCCTCTGATTTTGCAGGAAGATCCAGGGCTCCATCAGACCCAGAATCGGGATCACCAAGGCAGGAAAAGGTCAGGAGCCTTGTGCTTTGTGTTCAGGGAATAGTGGAAAGTGTAATGTTGTGATCCCAACACCTTGTTTCTGTTCTCCGTAGGGGATGGCATGAATGCCTATGTAGCCTACAAAGTGTCAACACAGGTATGTCTAACCCCTCTGTCTAATTTTCCATTATTTTCCATGCTTAAAGGCAGCTGAACTGCATGTCCTTAGCCAAGCCAGCAGTGACCTAAATAAACAGGAGGCCTGAATGCCTCACTCTGTGGATTCAGAAGTTATAATCCACAAAAGGATGAGCCTAGCTGAGGAATAGGGTTGGAATCTATTTGAAAGGAGACTGGCTTTATTTTCACAACCAGTTACTTCTTTGCAGCCCTGGCTGGTAGGGATGTTCAACATTGGAGGGAGCAGCAGGAATGACATCCATTGGGGAAAATTCCTGAGCCCAGGGCTGCTGCTGAAGGTTCTGTGCCAGTAAGAGCATCAGATTGAGCTGACTTGAGCTCAGTGCTCTCTGCAGAGTGCTTTGGACTCCTGGGCAGGACTCTGGAGTTGCTCCAACAGCCAGTACTGACTGCTGGGCTACAGGCAACCTATGGCCTGAAGAAGAGACTAGAGGACTTGTTATCCTTAATTCCTGCTCTGCAAACTCAGTCCAAAGCAATGGTGGCCCCGGTACGCTTTAGGTGACCTGAGGGGTGTGTCCCTATTCCTGAGTGGAGCAGGGATGATGGGATTAGACAGTGGGGAGGGCTTACTGAACAGCCCATGCTGCAGGAACAGCTGCTCATTATTAAATGCCATTAATGCTGCTGGTGGCTCCAAAGAGAACCCAGCTGGGAGGGAAACTCTGGAAAACCTGGGCCCAAACTTGTTCGGTTCACTGCTCATGCCTTGCAGAGCTGGTACTGTCCCACTTCATGCTGCAGGTGCCAGCAGGCAGAGCTGGCAGGGGCAGGCTTTCCTGGAGGAGTGTGACCCAACTGTCATCTCTTCCCCAGACCAGCATGCCGATGTTCAGGAGCAAGCAGTTCTCAGTCAAAAGGAGGTTCAGTGACTTCCTGGGGCTCTATGAGAAGCTGTCGGAGAAACATGCCCAGAATGGGTTCATTGTCCCTCCACCGCCCGAGAAGAGCCTAATAGGTGAGTGAGGAGCTGCACAGCACCAGTGCTGGTCCTTCACAGCTCTTGTGAGTCCTTCTGGTGGTGAGCTCTTGTCCGAGGACTGGTCTAGAGCAGTCTCAGAGCTGACAGGTAAACTGCAGTGTAGACAGGGAAAATAATTGGAGTTCTGTGGCACAGACAAAGCTCTAGATCCATACTTGCAGCTCTGGACTTAAATCCTTGATGGAGTTCACAGATGACTCCCCATCTGCTTGGTGAAGAGTAAAATATCTGTGGTGTCACTGAATTGCTGTTCAGTTGAGTTCAGCCCATTGCTTTGCCTCTTTCCTGAATGCTAATTCCTTGGGTGTGAACAGATTTCAAATTCCCAAAGTCTAATTCCTGTTGTAAGATTCCTCTCCTCCACTGTCACCCTGGTAGTCTGCAATAAACTACTTTACCCTGTGTGTAGAGTTTAGAGCAGCTCATTAATCACATCTTTCTGTATTAGGCATGACCAAAGTGAAAGTTGGGAAAGAAGATTCCTCCTCTGCAGAGTTCCTAGAAAAACGTCGGGCTGCTCTAGAGAGGTATGACCCCATTGGCTGTCCCTGAACTGAGTGAGGGACCTCAGAGAAGTCTGCCAGGTCTGGTCTTCATGCTGGCATCACCAAATTCACCAGGGAGATAGGAAAAATGGTGGAAGAAGTAGAACAGTTGTTGGCTCTGATTTCCAGCTTCCCAACTGCTGTTCTGGAGTAAATACCGAGCTGTGTCGCTGTGATGGCTCAGAGCTGGAGTTGCTACAGCCAGAGTAACTCCTGGAGTTGTTCCTCCCACAGGTACCTACGGAGAGTGGTCAGCCATCCAACCATGCTGCAGGACCCGGACGTCAGGGAGTTCTTGGAGAAGGAGGAGGTCAGTAGTGTGGAGTAAAGTATCCTTGGAAGTGCTGAAGGAAGTGGTACTTGAGCAGCTAAGGAGATGGGATCCTGCAAAGCTCAGCAGGAAGTGGCAGAACCCTGTACAAGTGGGAACTGATGTTGACACCAGGTGCCCACCAAAGCTGCTGAACCATCCCCTCAGCTGGACATGAGGGAGAAAATAAACAAAAGGCTTGTGGGTTGAGGTAAGGGCAGGGAGAAATCACTCAACAGTTACCTCATGGGCAAAACAGAATCATGAAATGGCTTGGGCTGAAAAGGACTTTAAAAAGCCCATCTTGTTTCACCCATTGCCATGGTCAGGAACACCTTCCACTATCCCAGTGTCCAAGCCTCCTCCACTGGCCTTGGGACACTTCCAGGGATGGAGGAGCCACAGCTTCTCTGGGAAACCTGTGCCAGAGCCGCATCACCCTCACAGCTAAGAATTTCTTCCCAATATCCCATCTGTCCCTGCTCTCTGGCAGTGGAAGCCCATTTCCTGTCACTCCAGACTTTGTTCAGAGTCCCTCTCCAGCTCTCCTGAAGCCCCTTTAGGCACTCATTGGGGCTCTAAAGTCTCCCCAGAGCCTTTTCTTCTCCAGGTGAACACCCCTAGCTCTCCAGCCTAGCTCCATCTCCTATGGCAAAGCAAACTTTCCTATTCCTTTCCAGCTCCCAAGGGCAGTAGGAACCCAGACCTTGAGTGGAGCAGGAATAATGAAGATGTTCAACAAGGCTACGGATGCTGTCAGTAAAATGACCATCAAGATGAATGAATCGGACATGGTAAACGTTGGGGCACCTCAGGGTTGTCCCTGTCCTTGCTCCAGAGCCATATGCTCTTCCCAGCTCCAGCTTTGGGTGCAGGGAAAACCCCACCTGTGGGAATCACCTCTGTATTTACCCATTGCAGTGGTTCGAGGAGAAGCTGCAGGAGGTGGAGTGTGAGGACCAGCGGCTGCGGAAGTTGCATGCTGTGGTGGAGACGCTGGTGAACCACCGCAAAGGTGACCGGATCAGCACCGTGCGCTCTGGCATTTGGGCTGGGACAGCCAAACCCTGTGCTGTGCCTGGAGGGGGTCACCAGGGCCAGGTGTCCCAGGGACACACACTTCCAAGGAGGTGGGACAGTGCTATAAAGGACTCTGTCTCTTCCTCCTGGGAGACAGATGTAAAATGGTTACTCCAGTTCTGTCCAGCTCCACAAGCTTGGGATGGTAGCGTGGAAGGGAACCTGTGGGATCATAGAATCTCAGCATGGCTTGGAGGGCTAAAGGGACCTTAAAGTCCATCTCATTCTACCCACCCCCTCCACTATGGGCAGGGACACCTTCCATTATCCCAGGTTGTTCTAAGCCCCATACAACCTGCCCTTGGACACTTCCAGGGATGTGGCAGCCACAGCTTGTCTGAGCAACCTGTGCCAGTGCCTCAGTTCCCTCACAGGGAAGAATTCCTTCCCAATATCCTATTTATCCCTGCCCTCTGTCAGTGAGAAGCCATTTCCTCTTGTCCTGTTCCTTCATCCCTTGTCCCAAGTCTCTCTCTGGCTTTCCTGGAGCCCCTTTAGGTACTGGCAGGGGTTCTGAGGTCTCCCTGGAGCCTTCTCTAGGCTGATCAACCCTAATTCCCTTACCCTATCTTCATGGGACTAAAGGCTGCTATAGCAAATCTGAGCAGAGATGACCTTATTCTTTTTGAGACATCCTCTGGGCTTGGGGATGTTTTCCTTCCTGTTTTGACTGACTTCTGCAAAGCTGTGCTTGTCCTCCCGCTTGGCTGCTTCCCTTCCTTCCCTTCTCCTCATGGCTGGAAGCTGCTAGCTCTGACTGAGCCAGTGCTGGCTCTTCCAGCTGGTATCTCCTGGAGCTATGGAAAGGCAGCTCCAAGGGCTGAACCTGGGGAGCTCCTGGTGTAGCCAGGCCCATCTCCTGACCCTTATCCTGTTCCCCAGAGCTGGCACTGAACACAGCCCAGTTTGCCAAGAGTCTGGCCATGCTGGGAAGCTCAGAGGATAACACAGCCCTATCCCGGGCATTGTCCCAGCTGGCTGAGGTGGAGGAGAAGATTGAGCAGCTGCACCATGAACAGGCTAACAATGACTTCTTCCTCCTGGCTGAGCTCCTGGGGGACTACATCCGCCTGCTCTCGGTTGTAAGGGTAAGGACTCCTTTGCTCCCGCTCCTCGTACCAATCTTAGGCTTAGGGATGCCAGGAGATCTTCCAAACTCAAGCATAGGACATAGCAGAGGGCATGCAGGGCATGGCCTCTTCAGGCACAGAAAACTTGCTGGTTGTCCAGGTGTGCACTGGTTGGAAAATGGTTGTGAGGCCTGGCTATGCTGCTGTTCTCCAGAGGGAATGTGGAACAAGTTCATGGCTTGTGAGTGACCCCAGCTCTTCCAGAGGTGAAGGCTGAAGCTGTAACCTGTGATAGAGGTGGTGAAAGTTGACCTGCCACGTGCCTGCTGCAGCAGAGCCTAAGTCCTGATGCTCCTGAACTTGGGCATCAAGTCCACACAGCCCATTTGGTGCACTAGGAAGAAGCAATCCCATGGGAGTAGCAAGTCCAGTAGGCTGATCCCATCCTGCTACAGAGGCCAGAACACCATATCCTTGGTCCACTGATCCATATGGGAGCTGTGGATGTTCCAGAGCAGGACCCAATCTGTGTTGTGGCTCAACTTTGGTCCAGGACTTCCAGTGTCCCCTTGGTGTCGCCTTGTCAGGAGACCTCTGCCTCTCCTTCCCTCCAGGGAGCCTTTGACCAGCGCATGAAGACCTGGCAGCGGTGGCAGGATGCCCAGACCATGCTCCAGAAAAAGAGGGAGATGGAGGCCAGGCTGCTGTGGGCGAACAAACCCGACAAGCTGCAGCAGGCCAAGGATGAGATCTCAGAGGTAGGGAATGGAGCGTGGGGTCTCTGCTCTGTTCCTGCCCTCCATGCTCCAGTGGGGGACCTTCTGGGCTGGGGAAGGAACCTTCTGGGCTGGGGCACACCTCCTAAGCAGGAGGGACAGCTGTCTGGCCGAGCTGCAACAAGGGCTAAGCCAACCTTGAGTGGGGCTGCAGGAGGGGCTGCTCGTGGTCCTGCCTGCTGTGACCTCTGTGTCAGGGTGGTGACAAGGGCTGGAAGGACTGAGCTCTGCTCCAGCAGCACCTCTCACGTGTACAGCCGTGGCTCCAGACCCCCATGGAGAGGGAAGCAGGAGCTCCTTCTGCCCCCAAACAGTGCACTTCCTGTCTCCGCAGTGGGAGTCCCGGGTGACACAGTACGAAAGGGACTTTGAGCGGATTTCTGCTGTCATCCGCAAGGAAGTGATACGGTTTGAGGTACGTTTAGGGCCACCCTTGGGGCTGACCTGGGCTCCTGCCCCTCCTCCCAGCACAGCAGCATCCCTAAATCCCAACATGTGTGAGCTGGGGTATTGCTGAGGGCTTTTGGCTAAGAGGGGGCTTCCCCACAGGGAATCTATTAAAATGAAGCTGGGTGGGCAAAGATCTTCTGTGTCTGGTGTGCTGGTCTCCTTGGGGGACCCCAGGAGGAACAGGAAAATCCTGTTGGTTTCTCTTTCCCCCTCCCAAAATCTGGAGGGTTTTTGTGGTTGGTCCAGCCTAATGCCCATCTCTTGCAGAAAGAGAAATCTAAGGACTTCAGAAACCATGTCACAAAATACCTTGAGACGTTATTAAACTCTCAGCAACAGGTGAGTGGCCCCTTATGTGATTTTACGTCCAAGTTCAGGCCAAGCTTGTGAATCTCTCAAGCATAACCCCCTGCACTCCTGCACTGCAGCTCCATTCTGAAAGCTCCTGACTCTCTCCCTTTCCTCCCTGCAGCTGGTGAAGTACTGGGAAGCGTTCCTGCCCGAAGCCAAGGCCATTTCTTAATTGGACTGAGAAAACAAATCTGAATTTTGCCTTTTTTTTTTTTTTTTATATACACTATACCTCCTCCTCTTTTCCACGTGAGTGACCCCTCATTCCACATGCTGGAGCTGGTAGAGGTGTCACCCCCAGATGAGCAGCTTGCGACCCAGTAACTCTTCTAACTGTATATTTTTCATTTAGCAACATATATTTTCTTACTGAAGAGAAACTAGTTTCCTGCTTCCAGACAAGACTGGCCGTCAGGGGATTAATGAGATCTGGCAAATATCTATTTTTCAGGCTGGGTTTTAAGGCTCTAATCAATTATCTTACTCCTGCAGTGCCATTAAAGTTCTGTAATAAAACTTCTATCAGGGCAAACAGGCTCTGGGTGTTGAGGGTGTTGGGAGCAGGGAGGGGTAACAGTGCACCCTGTGGAGGGTGAGGAAAGCAGCAGAACCTCCCCCGTGTTGTGATGGGACAGAGGTGACCTTGGACACTACTCTGGTCACTTGTCCCCGCTCTTGATTAGGCTTTGGCTCTCTGCCTTTCTTCTAGCGAAGCCGTTTTTAGGCTCTGAGCTCAGCGGTGCTCTATAGCAAATCTCACTTTGTGGCATTCCCCATAAACCCATGGCAGAGCTCTTAGGGGCGTGGTGCTCCTACCCCCACCCGTATCGGGGGTAGGTTTTGCCCCTTCCCCCCTCCCCAGCCTCGCGTGTGCATTGTTATCAAAACCGATACCCTTTCTGCGTTAAAAAGAGAAAAGGCAACTTGGGCTGACTTCCCTCTTTCTTTTCCCCTTATCCTTGTAAACCGGGTCCCTGCGGCGTCTCTGCTAGTCCTTCCCCCTGTGCTGGACTGGGGCCGCAGACTCGTCCCTGGGGTGTTGGGGGCCCGTGTCCCCGCCAGGGGCGGTCCCTCCCCGGCCTCTCCCGCCCGCGGCCCCGCCGTGCCCCGGGCCATGATCGCCGTCTCCATCGTCGCGGAGCCCCCGGCTGCGCGCAGCCCCGACCGGGCGCACACGGTGAGGGACGGGGCTGTGCGGGGCTCGGGTCCCCCTGCCGCGGGGAGGGTGTTTGGCTCCTACAGGGAAGGATGAACGAGGGTGTCTCCTTCTGCCCCGGCAACTGGAGGTCGCCAGTTGACCCCAAGCGTCCCCCACCCCGCCCGGGAGTGCAGGTCCTGCCTTTCCCCAGGGGTCCCTGCCGGTGGGGAGGTGTCCCTGCTCTCGGAGGGTCCCAGCTGCCCGAGGACTGGAGGCCCCGAAGTTCCCACGGGAGCGTCACCCTATGCTCCAGCGGGGGGGATTTGTCTCCTTCTGCTCCAGCCGTCTTCCAGGTGCCCGGGGAGTAGAACTCGCTGCCTGTCCCTAGGGGGGTCCTGCCGGTGGCAGACTGTGTTTGAGAGAGGGTGTCTCTGGTCCCGGGTGTGCGGGATCCTGCCTGCCCCTGTCCCTGCTCGCTGTGGGGATTGAGGTTTCTGCCGCTCCCCAGTGATCTCTCCCTGCCCGGCGGTTACTGCCACCCTAACCCAGGGGCTGGAGGGCTCTGCGTGTGTCATCTCCCCCGTGTCCTGTTCATCCCCTACTACTGCCATCTGTTCCCGGAGTGGGGGGGGTGTCCCTGGCCCTGCCGCTGGAGGACCCCAAATACCCCTGGGAGAGTCCCTGACAGACACAGGGTCTGGCTCCTCACCCAGGGGTTCCAGGCGGAGGTTCCCCACAGGGACCCATTGCCCTTGAAGGAGGGGATGGGGGGGCATGGGCACGGTGAGATTATTTCCCTGGGGGAGGGCCATGGGGGTGGAAGGCTCTGCCTGTCCCTGGAGAGTCCCAGCCGGTGGGAGCACAGATCCTCTACTTTTGGAAGGGGGAGAGGTTCCCTGGAGCTCCCATGGTTGGGGGTTCCCTTCCTTCCTTGGGCTGCCCCACCTGCTCTGGGACTGAAGATCCCCTCGTTTTCCCAGGAGACCCCCCCTGAAATGTCCCAGTCTTAAGGGTTGGAGGTCCCCAAGTATCCTTGGGTCGTCCCCACTCTCCTCCAGGGGTCTCTGCCTGCCCTGGGTCCCTGCCAGGGGCGCCTTCTGCCCTTGAAATCGGGAGCGTGTCCTGCAGCTTTCCTCTTGCCCTAAGGGTCCCGACATCCCGGGGGTGTTTCCACTTGCCCCTGCCTGCCCTGGGGTTCTTGTCACTCCCACGGGGTCCCCACCTGGCCGGGAGGGTATCTCTGACCTTGTGCATCAGGGACTGATGGTCCTCAAGTGTAACTGGGGAACCCCACTTGTCCCAGGGGTAGCCCAGGGGCCACCCTCTGTCCTTGGTATTGGGGTGTTCCTCTATCCTGGGAATCCCTTCTGACCCCATAGGGTTACAGAGTCCCTGTCTATCCCTGGGTGCTCCCATCTGCCCAAGGGGTCTGTGTCCCACATCTGTTCTGGGGGTGAGATGTCCCCAAATGCCCAGGAGTGGCTGTCCCTACCTGCATCCAGAGGATCCCTGCTGAGACTAGAGGAAGGGATAGGCAGTGACCCTCCACCCCTGGAAGGGGTGGTGGGGAAGGGGCATCACTGGCACGGGGTGTTTCCTCTGTTCCCAGGGGATCCTTGTCATATCCCTGTGTACCCAGGATGGGAATGTGTCCTTCCCCCAGGAGTGCAGGAGCCAAGTGCCCCTGAAGCGTCCCTGTCAGAGCACTCTTCACACCTGGAAGGGCAAGAATGCCCCCTGGCCCCAGGGTGTTGTTGGGTCTCTATCTGCCTCTGGGTACGTCCTCTGCTCTGGGCTGGGAGGATGCCTGCTTGCCCTGGAGGGTGTGGAGGTCTTAATGTGCCCACCAGGATGTCCCGACATCCTCCAAGGGCGGGGGGGCGTGCCCAGCAGCCCTTACCTCCTCCCAGGGGTCCCAACTATCCAGGCGAGTGAGGAGGCAGGGGAGAGAGAGGGGCAGATGGGACCATCTCCCCTGAGGAAGAGAGGGCCCTGACTGAGGGCCCTAACTGTCCTCATGGATCCCTTTCTGGCAAGAGGGATACAAAGCCCTTGAAGAGCTGGGGATGGGGGTCCCTGGCCCAGGGGTGCTGGGCAGAGATCCCCACAGGGCTCCTTTCTGAGGTGGGTCCTCTGCCCTTCTACCTTGGCCTGTGGGGTTTGCTGTGTCACTGTGGGATGGAGGTGCCTCAGGGCCCCACCCTTGAAAACAGGTGCTGTCCCTGGCCTGATGTGCCCACGGGGCTGGGGAGTGAAGTTGGGGGAACCCCTGATCTGGGGGTTTCCTCTGGCTATCTGGGGAAAGAAGGGGTTCTCCTGCCTTCCTCAGGAGGGTGGAGATGCATGACTATCCCTAGGTAGGGGGCCTCACCTGCCTTGGGGAAAGATGGGTTGTCTCCCTCTGTCCTGTTGGTTTGAGGTCCCCAGGTGCCCCTTCCTGGTGTCCCTGCACACCCCAGGTTGTTGGGGCTCCCTGCCAGCTCCAGGGTCCCAACTGTCTGGCAGGGTTTGGTGGGGGTTGGGTTGTCACACCTTGCTGTGTTCCCATCAGGAGGGGAGAATTGTGTCCCATCTGCGTTTGGGAGTCCTGCCTGGTCCCATGGTGTCCCCATTGGCCATGGGGGTTTTGGGGGTCTCTGCCTGTCCTAGAGAAATGGGGGTGGAGTGTCCCAAGTGCCCTTCCCAGGTCTGTGAGTTAGTGGCTCCTACCTCCTCTGGGAGGCTGATAAGGATGGTGAGGCTGATGAGTATGATGAGGATGATGAAGATGGTGATAAGGATGGTGGGGGTGCTGAGGCTGGGGCTGGTGAGGATGGTGAAGGTGGTGAGGATTATGAGGACAATGGGAATGGGGAAGATGATGAGGCTGGAGCTGATGAGGGATGGTGAGGATGATGAAGATAGCGAGAGCAACAAGGATGGTGAGGCTGGGGCTGACGAGGAGGACACCTGTTCCCATTGCAGCTGTTCCAGGTGGAGGTGCTGTGTAATGGCCGGCGGCACACAGTGACCAAGCGCTACAGTGAGTTCCAGGCACTGCACAAGCGGGTAAGACCCCCCTAGCTCTGCAGGAAGGGGACATGGGAGGCCTGGCCTGATACCCCTGCACTCTTCCTCAGATCAAGAAGATCTGCAAGGTCCCCGACTTTCCCCCACGCCATGTTCCCAACTGGATGCCCAAAGTGCTGGAGCAGCGCCGGCAGGGCCTGGAGGTCTACCTGCAGGTGAGGAGTGTACGGCAGGTTCAGGGTGGATTTTTTGGGGTGAGAAACACATGGTGGTGGGCTTGAAATGGGTTTTTGGGGTGCTGACCCCCCTGAGGCATTGTAGGGTGTGCTGTGCCACAACAAGGAGCTGCCTCAGGACGTCCTGGACTTCCTGAAGGTGCGGCAGTGCCAGCAGAACCCCAAGGCCAGCAGCCCTCCGTGAGTAGATGACTTCCAGCACCAGGATTATCTTACCTAACACCGGGATTGTTGCCCTGCCCTGTGTTAGGCTCCCTGAGTATATGGGGTTGAGGATGGTGGGGGCAGGCCGAGGGCTGATGTCCTCTCTTCCACAGCAGCACCAGATTCCTGCCCTCCCAGCGCCCCATTGTCAGCTTCTGCTCGGATCCCTACGTGCGGCCACACGGCACTGGTAAGGAGCAGGGCCATGGAACAGGTCTCCAAAACCTCCAAAAGGCTTTTCTGGGCCCCACAGAGATACTTCTTTAATGGGGCCCAGGAGGGAACAAGCTATTACAGCCCCCCATTTCCTTGCAGACTTGCTCCCTAACACCGTCCTCAGAGGGGTCCTGCAGGGCCTCTACCTCCCCCTGAGCTGCGTCCCCAGCAGGAAGCACCCTGAGCCTCTGGAATGACGAGTTCCCAGACACCCACCCAGCACCCAGGGATGCAGTGGTGAGGAAAAGATCCTTGTGGTGAAACAAACTCCTTTCTGCTGAGCTGGAACAGGGAAAGGGTGAGATGACCCAAGGGCACAGGGGGAGAAGGCAAAGGGAAGTTGGGAACTGCTCTCCCACCACCACGCAAAGTGCCTTTTGTTGGCAGAGCAGGAGTTCTGCCTTTCTCCCCTGCTGTTTTGGGCTTGCAGTACAAGCCTCTGGATGCTGAATGGTGCTGGAAATCCTCTCTGCATCCAGGCTTTGGTGCAATAAATCTCCTCAATTTGAGTGGCAAAGTGCTGTGCTGTGGAATTCTGCAAAGCAAACTCAGGGCCAACTGTGGCACTGCTCCCAGCTGGATGAGATGTGGAAGAAGGAAGGTTGAAGGGGGGCTGGAAGGTTGAGGGGTACATCTGGGTGAGGGATGCAGAGTGATCTGCACCCCTCTAACGGCAGGCTAGGCAGCTCTTTAAAAAACACATTGGTCACATTTATTGGTGCGTGTGCTTCTTACAAAAATGATGGAAGAACAGCCTATGCCCCATCCCACTGTCTGGGAGGCAACACGGAGAGGGGCCAGGCTCTAGGACACAGCAGGATGCAGTGGTCCCAGGGTACAGGAAGCGTGGCAGCCCCCATTCCACAGCCCCTCACAGCCCAGCAGGGCCTGGTCCCCTCACTCTTTGGCGATGGCAAACGGCTTCTCCACCTCGATGGTGCCACAGTCGATGATGGTGACATCCTTGAGAGGCTTGTCCCGGCTGTCTGTCTTTGTGTTCTCCACCTTCCGCACCACGTCCTGGGTGGAGCAGAATGTGAGAGTGAGACACAGGGGCAGAGCCAGCTTGGCCAAAGCCTGCCTGGTCCTGTTCTCCCCAGAGCACCAACCCCTTTCCCTCTCTCATTCCTCACCATGCCCTCCAGCACTTTCCCAAACACCACGTGCTTCCCGTCCAGCCACGGCGTCTTCACAGTGGTGATGAAGAACTGGGAGCCGTTGGTGTCCTTGCCGGCGTTGGCCATGCTCACCCAGCCTGGCCCATAATGCTTCAGCTTGAAGTTCTCGTCAGGGAAACGGTCCCCGTAGATGCTTTTTCCTAAAGGTGGGGACAAAAAGGCCATAGTCGAATAGGTCAGTGATGGTGGTGGTAGCTCCAACACAATCTGGGTGGGGGAACAAGCAATTCCAGAGCAGGCCCTAGCACTGATGCTGCAGGGATACATTAGCATGGGCTGCTGCAGGGAGCTGGAAGCGCCCCAGGAGCTGGGCAGGGGCCTCATGCCAAAGGACCAGAGCAAGAGGCTCCCAGCACTCAGCTCTGTTCCACGGCCATGGCTTTGTGAGCTCCATACCCACTTGTTACCACCAAGCTCCAGCTTTACACTGGTCCTAGGACCCTACAGTGGTTGGAATTGTAGCCACTGTCTCAGTCCAAGTCAGTGGCTTGGATTTTCCATGTTACCTCCAGTGCCATCGCCACGGGTGAAGTCTCCTCCCTGGATCATGAAGTCTTTGATCACACGGTGGAACTTGCTGCCTTTGAAACCAAATCCTTTCTGGGGGTGTGGAGGGAGAAGAGGGAGTGAGGTGAAGGGACAGACCAGAGCTCTGTGGCCCCAGTGCTGCCCCAGGGCCCCAAGCAGGACCCGAGCTGAGGCAGGTGAGGCCCAGGGCCCCTCACCTCTCCGGTGGCCAAGGCCATGAAGTTCTCCACCGTCTTGGGCACTGTTTTGCCAAAGAGTCCGATGACAACACGGCCCACATCCTCCTCACCAATCCGCAGGTCGAAGAAGACCTTGGAGGAGGGGTAGAGAGAGGTTGGGAGGGAATCAGGGGATCCAGACTCACCTTGCTAGACCAACCCACCCCCCAAACTCCAACTCACCAACTCCAACCAGGCCCAAAACCTCACTAGGTGAGGTTGGTGCCCATTTTCCTGCCTGCATCTCCCGTAGCAGCCTAACCCCTCACCCCAGCTCGCTGCCCCCGAAGCCAGGCCTTCAGCCCAGACCCCCCCGTCAGCCTCCCCAGGGCTGGGCCAAGCTGTCCCCAGGCCTCCTCCCCACTTCCAGGGCCCCCGACCCCCCCGGGCTGGACCCTCCCTTCCTCACGGCCTTATCCCACCCTCCCCGTCTGGGCCCCCTCCAGCCCAGCCCCCTCCAGCCCAGCCAGGGCCCCTCACCCCAATTCCCCTTCCCCAGCTCTCCCCCGCCCCATGCGGGCTCCCCCCACACGGACTCTTTCCCAGTCCCCCCCCCCGCCGGCCCCGCCTCGGTCCCCCCCGACCTTGGCGGTGACCTTGGGTCCCTTCTTGCGCTCGTCGGCGCGGGAGGCTGCGGGCAGCAGGAGCAGGAGGGCCGCGCCCAGCGCCGCCGCCGCCACCAACACCTTCATCCTGCGCCGCTCGCAGCCCGGCCACAGCGCCCGCCGCGCCGCCGGCATCCGGCCACGCCCGCCGCGCACCCCCGCCCGCGCCGCGTCTTGGTACCGCCCGCGCCGCGCGCCGGCTCGCTCCGCCCGTCTGGGCGCGACCAACCGCGGTCACGGGGGGGGGAAAGCAGCACCTTCCGGCAAGGCCGGGCGCAGGCGTGTGCCACGTTGCCCCTCGCGGGGCGGCCACGGCGCTGCCAATCCAAGCGCAGGCCGCGCTGATTGAGCGCTGAGGGAGAGGGGCGGGCAACGAGGGACGCGGCCGGAGGGCGGGGGCTGAGGCACGCCGGGGTTGTTGTTGTGGCGTGTCGCTGGTATTGTGCTTTGTGCTGCGGGCCCGTGCACGTGCGCTGCAGCAGCCGCGGCCCCCGGGGCAGGGGACATGGAGCGCCCGAAGCCGGTGACCGCTCGCAGGACAGGCCGAGCCCCCGGCGAACTGAATGGTTGCGGGTCAATGTGTGAGCAGCCGCGTTGAAGAAATGCCACCCGAGAGCCAAACCACCTTTGAGAACAGCTGGCACTTCACCCACTCAGACACCTGCACCTGAACCGAAATGTTCCCACGCTCGGAACCTGCTCCACACTATGATTTCCCGTGTGACATTTCCTCCGCTAATTCCCAGTCTTAAATGAACCATTTTGAGCATGAGCTTTCATTTCCCCAAAAATTTGGGGGCACGTGGGGACCTCAAAGGTTCCCTCTCTAACCCTTGGAACCCACATCTCCACCTCTGAGATTTATCTTTTTGGGGATTGACACTGACCCAGGCTGGATGAAAACCTAATTCCCACATGTTCTAATATCTCCCTGATCTGCAATCACAGACCGAGCTGGGTTCAAAGGGACCTTACAAGTCTAACCCCTGCCATGGGCAATGACACCTTCAGTGATGGTGCTTAGCTGAACATAGACATCTGCAACACCACAGAAAACCCTGTGTGCTTCCAGCCTAGCCTCTCCTGGTATTTAAGAGGAATTGTGGCTTCTCTCACTCCTTCCTTCAGTTTTTATCCCACAGCTTTGCCAGGAAGACAGGTCCCAGTACCCCTCTCCTTACGGTCCCTTCTCATGGGCTGCCTCAGGACAAGGTATCCTGCATTCCAGGATGGCTGAAGAGGCAATATGTTCAGGGAGAAGGGAAATCAGTGCCACCGTGCCTTGGCTGAACTCTGTAGGGCTGAACTGCCCATGGCTGTAAAGCACAAAGTGTTGAGAAGGTCCCACCCACGGCTGTCCCCTCCAAGGGGAGCACAGGGTGACACAAGTGTCCAGTAGAGCCAAAGGAAGACAAAACACAAGTGCCACAGTCAGGCTGAGGTAATAAATACTTCTATTAATGGAGAACAATGCAGCAGTGCAATGTTTTATTGAAAAAAAAAAAAATCATCTCACTTGATACCTCAAAAGACTGCATCGCAACATTGGTGGGCCAAGAGCCGCATCAGAGGCACCTGCACCGGGAGCCCCCAAGAGCCCTCCCCTTGCCTGGGGTCTCCTGGCTGCCGACCGCTCCCAGCAAGGAGAGGAGGGATTGCTCAGGTTAATGCCCTACATCCTACCACAGCATGGCTGGCTCAGTCTGGCTGCACCTCCTTGTCACCTCACAGCTCCCTGGGGACAGCGGTTCCCTCAAGCACAGGACTTGCTGATAACCTGCTTTATTGAATTTTTTAAAAAAATGTTTGTTAAAAAGCCACCCCACATCTTTGCCCTTTTTTTTTTTTTTTTTAAGAGTCCACCGTACGATTATAGTGCAAGAGGGCTTGGTACAAGTGAGCATTACCAGCATGCCGTGGGGGGACAATCCTCCCCTACAAACACATCATTGTAGGATTAAAAGAACACCGTATCTCCAGAGAGAAGCTGTAGTGGGTCACCATGAAACAGCTTTCAAAGCAACCCACTTAAAAACAAGGTCAGGAAAGTTTCTAAACGATCAAATACATTCACTTAAAAAAAAACCCAAACAAAAAACAAACCTCAAAAAAAACAACGGAACAAAAGAAACCAAAAACATTTAGAAATAAAACCTGTTGAGATGGCCCCTTCCCCCCCCCACCCTCCCTCTCCCTGCAAACACTTACATATGCTGCAACTACAAGCTGCTCCTTGAGTAGAGGCAGCGAGGAATGACCAAACACGGCAGGAGATGCAGAAGGAATTGAGTTCTGGTGACAGGCACTTAGTGGGGCTTGGGAGGGCAGCAACAGAAGCGTCTCAGGGCCCAGCTCCAGCAGCCAAGGCGGCTCCCCGGGGAGCGCCTGTGCCCCTGGACCCCCCTCCCAAGATGCCAAACCATGGTTTCCTACAGCAGAGAGGAATACCTGTGCCAGAGACGCAGCTTCTGGGAGCCACTGGCAGCAGAGGAGTTTGGAAAAAACGGAAAGGTGGTATGTGCCCATGGCTGTGTCCTCCCTGTGGCAGGAGGGGACGGGGCCGCACGCCTGTCATGTGCCTGTGGGAGGTGGGAGGTGACCTTCCTGCCCTCCTCTTGTCCCGGCCCAAGGCCCGGCTGCAGGAAAGCGCTTTGCTGAGGGGGAAGGACGTGCATGCCTGAGCCACGGGCTCTGCACCTCCATCGTGCTCATTGGGATAAGGCATGGAGAGAAGGCAGCAGAGAGTGGAGAAGAGATGCCCTGCAGGGATCCCAGCCAGCAGGGAGGCTTTTCTACCCTGGGACCACACCAGTGTCTGCCTGACTCAGGAATGCATGAAGAGCAAGCCCAGAGCTCACTGCCCAGGCTGATCTTCTGCCCCTCTAAGCCTGCTCCTACCCAGCCAGGGAAACTGAACCCCCTGGCAATGTTGCTCTGTGAACTCCAACCTACACAGATTAGCAACAAATCGAATAAACGATTGTTTATAGTCTCTCTTTTTCCTCCCTTCATGCTCTCCAGGATTTTGGGGTAAGCCAGGCCCAAGTTTATGACAAGTGAACCATTCCAGCCTGATCTGGTGTCACACATGGAAAGACAAAGTTGAACAAATTTACTTATAATCTCCCCAAAGCTGCTCAAGTTCTCTCATAGCCTTGCTACCTCTTCAGTAACCACTGGCAGCCTCATCTCCTCCAATTTGGGAAATGCTGAAGTTGGATGCAAGATTTTACTGTTTTTCTGGGTGTGCAAAGCACCCCAAGCCCTTTCCTTGATACTGGTTTTGCTCAAAGTGGTGCAGGAGAACCGTGGCTGCTCTGGGGGTGGGATGGTGTGGGCGGACTTGCACCTGCTCCATGCTCACAGAGAGGATGTGAAGGCGATTCCAGTCAAACCTATCTGACCATCGGGAGATGGGATCAGTGTTAAGGCATGAAGTATCCTTTCCCCTGCTGGGGATGCTTTGCTCCCACTAATATGTTCTTGCAGAAGGTTCCCAACCACCCCAAGGAGGGATTTAGGAAGGCTGCCTGGCCACCCACACCAAGAAATGCCCACGCTTCAGGAAATGGCTGTTTCTCAGGAACCTCAATCCTGATCTACCTTTTAAACCAGCACAAATTTCTCCAGCTTGGCAAAGTCCATGCTGCTCCCTCCAGCCTGCGCTGGGCATCAGCCTTGTGTCCCCCCGCCAGCTGGGTCAGGCATGGTGTAGGAAACCATGGAAAGGACATTCACTGGCAGCTAGGAAGGGTGATTGGAAATTCAAGTATGCTTTCCTCAGCGCGCGGCCCAAGGTGGGCGTCAGGAGCCCCAGACTGGCACGAGGGTTGTGGACATCCCCACTCAAGGGCATTTCCGTGCACCCCACCATCCTCCTCGCTGGATGTCTGCCTGTACTGGCATGGCCATGCAGAGATCCACAGATACAATGTGCATCTGTAAATGCTAAAAATAATAAAAAGTGCAACGACGTCAGCTTCTTTAAAACAATCCACACTGCTCTGTTACTGTCAGAGGAGGGAGGTGTCAAGGGAGCCAGAAAAAAACCCCTAACTGGAACAGTAGATTGCAAATTTCTCACAGCTTGCACATTACAGTGTAACTGTTCCCAAGGAGCCACAGAGAGAACCTGTCTCTTCCTGCTGCAGCAGTCAGGCCCTTCTCCTACCCGCATCCTCCTGCCCTCTCCGCAGCCAATTGAGTCTATGGAATTTCTTCACTTAATTAAGGAGGGAGGACAGAGGAACAGAGTGCAGGGGAGGGAGGGGAGGAAAGTGAGCAGGAACTAAGCACAGTCCTCAGGTTTGCATCAACGCGATGCCTTCGCCGTAAACAACAGGAAGGTGGGTCAGCCAGCCAGCCCCCCTCCCAGGGCGACCAAGACCTGAGCCAGCCACAGTCCTGGTCCCAAAAGGAGCTTCAGGCTTGGAGTGAATGAGGGAGACCATTCAGCAGATCTACCCCAGAGTGGTTTGTTTTGGAACGTTTTCTTCTCTTTTTGGTTTAAAATGTCACTTGGATTTTTTTTTTGTTTGTTTTCGTTTTTCTCTCTTCCTCCTATGCCTCCTCCTCCTCCCTCCTAAAGAGAAGCCCCTTCCAGTGAGACAGGGCAGGAGCTGCAGGCGTGGTGGTTCCTGCAAGGCCCAGGAGGCACCGGTCACTTGTGACGCTGAGCCGTCTTCTTCCGTTTCCTCTTAAAGAAGCAGCAGCACCTAGGGCACAAAGGACAAGGAGGGACAGTCAGCCCCTTGCCTGGCAGCCTGTGATGTCCCCGTGATGTGTCCGTAATGTCCCCATGATGTCCCCACCATTGCCCCACTTGTTCTCATGCAACAGCATCTCTGCCTGCCTGGCCGGGCCCCACCACACTGCAGGGATGGGGGGCAGGTGCTGGTGACACCACCAGCCCGGGCTGGGAGACCAGACACAGTTATGTGCAGTGTCCCACTGCCAGGCCCCAGAGAGCCGGCCGTGCTTCTCCCTCTCGGCAGGGCTTCTCCCTCCCGGGCTGGAACACAAGGAGCCATCTGGGAAAGCAGTAAAACACAAACCCAGGTGCTCCACTCCCTCTGTCCCACCCCAGAGGAAGTGGACTGGGATGGTGAGCTCTGGCTGCTTTTCCCAGCCACGAGACACATGGTTTTCACACTGTTCACTAAAAAAAAACAAGTTCCAAAGAGACCTCAGCTCAGGGACCAGGTTTCTTTACTGAACCTTTCACGATAACCAGAGCTTGCACCTTGGATCGATCACTCAGTATCAGGATGCAGAACCCCTTCTTCTTCCCCCATCTGATGTGAGGGTGGTGCACAGGATCAGGGGAAGCAAGGATGGAGAGTGGAGGCTGAGGTGGGGGAAGCAACGCCCAACACAGCTAAACCGTGAGGAGCGGTGGGATACACTGGGAGTAGTCATCCAGATCCTATACTCCTCCTGGCTTCCTACAGGATTACTTGGCATTGAATTACCCTCAGCCCACTGTCAGGAATGCTCTGCACATCTGTGTGAGTTTTCCCAAGCTATGTGTCTTTCTCCATCTGCTGGGACAGCCGTCCCCTGAGAAGCCCGGGTGATGCTGGAAGACTGCTCTTTCAGGCTGCTGGAAGGGATGCCTGGATAAGCGACCAGAGTAGACCACTGAGTCTTAGAAAATCCTGAGTTGGAAGAGACCCACAAGGATCATCGAGTCCAACTCCGAGCTCTGCACAGGACACCCCAAGAATCTAACCATGTGCCTGAAAGTGTTGTTCAAGTGCTCCCTGAGCTCTGGCAGGCAAACATGAGGATGCAAAGACCATTTTTTCCTATAACCATCTGTTGCAGGTTAAAAACATTCCAAACCACTCTAACATCTTCTCCAAACTATTTTTCACTGTAATGTCAGCTTTACACACCTATCCTCTCATAGCTGGAGGAACTCTCACCCAGATGCTTGTCCCTGGGTGCACAAGCCTTACTCTGGGGTGCAAAAGCGATGGGTGAGCACAATCTGCTGTGAGCTGAGCCTGCCAGCACAGATCGACTACTTGGCAGAACAATCAACTCTCCCTGTGACATGGAGAGCTCCCAGGAGGAGGGACCCCTCCCACTGCACAGACTGATGTCCATGGTTTGTCTCTAGGCTCCTGATCAGGCCCAGTTTGGTGGTGGTGAGGAGAAATGCAAAGCCCTTGTCCTTGCAGGTCAAGTGATGCCTCCATTGCTGCCCATCCATCCTGAGGTGTTTGTCTGGCACCTCAGCACCCCCTCCCAGGCTGGAACCCCTGCCCCAGGACTGCTCTGGCATTCTGTTGTCCCGTGCCATCTTGCCCCCATCTCCTGCTTTAGCCTGTTGCAGTATTTCTCTCCCACAGTAGCCACCTTCCTTCATGGCTTCTGCCATGGTGAGCAAGGGAGACGTCACAGGGAGAGGATGGAGGATGCATGAGTGATGGTTTTGCATGCAGCAGGTAAGGGAAGAAGGGGCTGAGCAGCACTCAGCTCCTTGGGCACTGAATAAAAGGAGCTGACTGACTCCTTGTAACTGTCTTTTTAGGCTCTTACTCAGAGGTCCAGGGAAGGGTTCAGGAAAGGAAGTCCTGGCAGTTCAGACAGGCAAAGGCAAAACACCAAAATAAAAGGATAAGGCAGGCTGACAGTTACAGAATGTGATCTCTCTGCATGCAGATGATGCCCAAGAAAACAGCCCCAGACTACGACATACAGAGAAGCCAGAGGTGCCAGAGATATTGGAGGCGATGCCTATGGAGAGCAGGGCAGAGTCAGTCTCCCATCCAACAAGGACACTCCTCGCCACACATGGGCTTGGTCCCCTCACTCTATGGCAATTTCCAATCATCAGCCTACCCTGGAACCTACAAACTCATCTGAGTGTCTGCTTGGTCTTTTACTTACTGGGTAGGTGGTTTCCCCAAGAGGCACCTCCTGGGACAACCTGAGACTAGGACACTACAGCTGCAGCTTCAAAACCCTGATAAAGCCCCAAGGTGGGCTTGGACCAGTACTAATCCCAACCTTTCCACCCCTTCTTTCCTGGAGAAGCCCATTCACCTACACCTCAGCTGGCTGGAAAGGAGCCACCTCCCACCTACCCTCTCTGAGTAGGGGCTCTGTCACTAATGAGAACTCCCTGGCCTTGACCTTCCACCCTCTCTGGCCTATGCTTCTCCAAGATGAGACCTTCCAAGGAAGCATCTCTCCTCAACAGTTAGTGCAGGGTTTTTCCTTTGTAACCATCTGCGTGAGGAATTCCCGCAAGAGGCTCAGCCAGCCTAGGCCCGACTCTGCCCAACTCCATCAGGCATCATCTGCTTGCGGACGTAGACGTTTGGGGGAGATGGAAAGCCAAATAGGAAAGGATTAAAATCTGATTTTGCATCCATTCGTTCAGAGATCAGCCGAATCCCTCAGCCTAGTGTGGCCGGTCACACACAGCCCATGCCCTCCCCGATAGTGCAAATGGTCCTAAAATCAAAACAGCTCTGGGTTGGCTTTGACTTTGTGCCTTTTTAGTGTTTGGTGGGTTTGGTTTTGCCAACCCCAGTCTAGTCTGGTCCGCTCCCCCTTGCATGTGGACTGGAGAGAGGGACTCACCACAAGTTGAGCATTTTCAGGCAGCTACAGAGAGTATAGAGAAAAAACACAGAAAGGAAGAAAGAGCGATTAGTTCACAGAGGTGGGATGGAAGCGAGTCACTGCAGCCATGCAAACATGCAGTGCAGAGCGGCAGACACACACCAGGCCTGCCCGCCGCCCGCCCCAGCACTCACACCACTCTGTCCTTGCCACCTCTTCCATGGCAGCAAGGCCTCTGACAAACACCCATTTTCCACGGAGGCACCAGACCCCTCAGGTTCTTATCTGGAGCTGGGATCAGAAAGGGACTCTGGGTCACCATCAGCTCTTGTCCCCTGCAGCTCCAGCAGCAGAAGGGCCTGATGATGGATTTACACCTGAGACCTGCCCTCCAGCAACACCCACTGCCAGAATCCAGAGCTTTTCTCCAGCACACTCCCAAGCAGAAGCATTGGCACGGCTCTGCCCGTGGAGTGCCAGGGAAAGCCCATCCCACTACTGCACATCATCTCAAAACACAGAGCCCAGCTCCAGCTGCAGCTCCTGCCAGGTCTCTCTGGCACCCTCTTCTGCAGAGCAGAATCCCAAAGTCCTTTGCCCTTCTTGTGTGCCTGAGGGGATTTGTGATCAGAGATTTAAGGACAAAGTCCTCCCTGTGGCAAGCAGAATGAAGCAATCTATGCTGAGGAATTACAAGAGACTCCAACTCTGTCAGTGCAAACCAGCTTATGCTCTGCTTCCCAGCACCTCCAAAACCAGCTCCATGTGCTGTAGGACAGGGCCTGGGTGGCACAGCTCCTTCCTACCTGGCTTGATGTCTCCCCTATACACAGAGTGGGGGCTGGACCTGGCCTTGCTGCACAAACACAGGATGGAGATGTTCCTGGTTCTTCCTTACATTGGGTTGTTGGATCAGAACTGTTGAGGGTGACAATTTGCCCCATCCTAGGAGCCACATGTCTGGGGGGACCCCCTTCAGAGCCCATGATACCAAACTGGTAGTCTCTGTCAGACACACAACCCATATCTAAGAGGTATGTTGCCCATTCTGGGAGTTGTTCTTCAAGATCTTCCCTACCCTTCCAGCTTGATGAGGAGCCTGCACCAAATCTGAGGCTTGTTGGGCTGGGAGGAGAAGGTGTGTCTGTGGCTGCTGGGATCAAGGCCAGGCCACCTACCAGTGAGCAAGATCCCACACACGTGCAATCCCCAAGGGATTGGGGAATAGAGAAAAGAATACCTTCAGGACAACCAGCACAGATGACATACCTAGGGACCTTTTCCATCCATACACCCTTCCTTGCACCTGCCACTTTTTCTCTTCATACAGAAGTGCTCGCGAAGATTGAGGCAAACAATGGGGGACAAGTGGCACCATATCACCCAGTGAAATAATAACCAGGCAGCTGGGCCACATCCCAGAACTGACCAGTTCAAAGGCAGCCCTGGGCCAATTGGCCCCTCGCTAGGGGAGCGCCAGAACTCTGTGGTGACTCTGCAGTGACAGGTTCTGGTTTCATTCAGAGGCAGTGAGAAGGTGCAAAAGGTGACGTGATGGTGCCAGATGCAGGACAGGAGTCAAAATGGTCAAAAGCAGCACCTCTGACAGCAGTTCTCACATCTGACCACAAGCTACAGGAGAGGTCAGCTTAGAGGGAGCACTTTCATCTCCACAAGTTGCTTCTAATATTCTCACTCAAGTTTCTCAGGGCTGGACCTAGAGAACCCCTAGGGAGAGCTACCCATCCCTGCAAGACTTACTTCCAGGCTGCTCTGGATACCTGGGACCCACCTCTCACAGCCAGAAATGAAGCGACAGCTCAGACCAATGATCTCTTTGCTGAGCTGTGCTCAAGCTACTCCTACGCTCACGAGAGCACAGCGTGTTCTCCCTCTGCAATGGGGGATGCTCACCGGGATTCCTGAGATCAGCTCCTGGTATTTTGGTATCTGTGTTACTGAAATGTATATCTGGCAATGCATGCTCTGAGTAAGAGTTATGTTCTCCAGGCATGACAAGTGTCAAAGAGAAGCAGCAGCAGCAGCAGCAGCACTGAAGGCACCATGCACAAAAGCAGCAATATGCAAGGAAAAGGGCATGGGACACGAGCATTGAGGACTTTGACAAGAAAAATGTCCCCACTCGCTTCCAAGGAGAAGGATAATGACCAACCAGTGGAAAGCCTGTTATAAAGCAAACGTACTTAGCTTCCTCCACCACCTCCACCTCCGCCTGCGCTGTGATGGGTGCGTTGGAGTGTGCTCCTGTTGGGTCATCCACGTTCAGCTCCCCGTTGGTTGAGCTCACCACCTGCAACACAAAGGAACACCCCATTCGTGAGGCTCCCTGGCAAAGGCTGCTGAGGGAATGGGAAATCTGATGAATAACCATTTACTCCTGTCTCTTGGCACCTTCTCAGGAGGCTGCCAAGTTTTGTGGCTGCCTTGGAGTCTCCAGGCTGGAGCAGCCAAAGCAGAGCAGCAGGCAGGGATGTGTGTGTGTGTGTGTGTGTCTGTGTCTATGTGTGTGTGCGCTCCCTAACTCACACACCTGTTCCCAGCACATAAGGCCCCTCTGTGAGCACTGACTGCCAGCCCTATCCACATCCATGAGCTGTATGATGCTGATTGTTTTCTCCTGACATTTTTACAGGTGAGCAGCTGAGTCCTGCTGCCTGACAGTACCATGGGGAGAAGCCTCAATCCTTAAGTTTCGTTCCTTAAACAACCAATTTTGCCAATTATGTCCTCCCCTCAAAGCTACTGACACAGTCGCTCATCTCTTTTTGCCTCACATCTGTGATGACTGCTCACTCCAGCTTTTCCATTATAGGGATAACCAGCAGCTCCACTGTTGGAGATTACGATTTTTCTTTCTCTCAGGGAATTTGCCTAAGAGACTATAACGACCAGTACTTAAGAGACAAAAGAAGTGGCCAAGGAGGGGAAAGTATGCAGCTGGCTACTCTTTTATCTCTTGGGAAATTATCTCTTGGGAAAGGCAGAGATACTGCCACATTTTGACTGGGGGGATGTTGAGAGGCTGGCCTCAACTCCCTTGCTCTCTGAGATCGAGGGGAACGGTCGAGTTGCTGCTACCGCCAGGAGAATTCACTGCCCCTGTGGAGTCCAACCCCTGTACTGCTTCTTCCTTACAGGGGTTGAACCTTTGCTGGTAAGAGCAGCCTTTGAACTGGGACCTTACTAACATGTGATTGCACTGGAAAGGACCCTCACCATCTGTTTGGGTGCCTCAGGGGAAAAACTGGGGAAGTGCCTGCAGCTGAGAGAAGACTGTTACTGAGTTTCTGGTTCTGTTTGTTGTTGCTGCCGTTGCTGTTGTTTGTTTGCCTTGTTATACATATACATTATGTTAAACATATACATACTGAACAATACTGAAGAGCTGTTGAACTTTTGCCCACATCTTTGCCTGAAAACCTCTTAATTTCAAAGTTATAATAATTCACAAGGAAGAGAGTCACGTTTTCCATTCCAAGGGAGGTTTCCCTCCTTCCTTGGCAGACATCTGTCATTCAAACCAAGACATCCACGTAATTATCTGAATAACTTATCACTGCCCCATTACTATGACAACCCCCAAAGCATCCTCAATGGGATGAAATTTGGTGAACCCTTCCATGCTTCACCTGCATGTTAGCACAGGCTCCTGCACCTTGCTGTGAAAACTGGGAGCTGCTCTTGGCTCCAGAGCTGTAAGGATGCCTGGTTTCCCTGCCCTGTTCCTCCTCTCAGTCTTCCTACAAGGTAAGAGGAGGCATCTCCCATGGTGGGGGGTTAGGGGTGGTACCCTGAACTCCTGGTGGCTCTGGATGATCAGACCACCAGAGATGAAGGGAAGGAAGCCCTTGGAGCAGATGTCCCCTAGTCAGCACATTATGTTAGTTTTTAAGACTTCAGTCCTACCAGGACCTACTGTTTCTGCCAACCAGGCCCCTTGGGCTCAGCCAGAACAGGTCAGAACTCAGCTCACACGGTGCTCAGAGCTCTCCTGGAGTGACAACTCCTTGGTCTTCACCCCTTCCCTTACTCATCACTCCTGGGCTGCCCCGGGTTCTCCACACCCCCATGCTTCCTATGCAGATTTGCAGAGCACTGGCACTTAATTGCATTGCTCCCAGGGCTCTTCCCACCTTTGTTCAGCTACTTGTTAAATTCCATTTTACAAAAAGCTTTGATTTTCCTCCTCACTTTTCATGTGCTACCACTTCATTTTCATGAGGCAAATTCTGCCTTAAAGGGAATGGTGACTTGAAGCTGCTGACCTGCCAAGGTCCAGCATGAGCTGGGGTGTCTGATGAGGAACAATTCCAGCCTCTGCAGCCTAGAAGCCACACACAGCACATTTCCTGTTCTCAACTGCAGATAAGCAGAATTTTAGTGCTTACAGTGGCACAAGGAGCTCGTAAACTGCTCAGGTTTGCAACCTTTCCCATCCAATACCTAGGGCTGTTTCAGTGCTGCTGTCACAAGGAAACATTCCCCTCACTGAGAGGGGCAAATCTGATTTTTATTTATGCCTGAACATATGTTACACATGACATGAAAGACTGCTATAAGAGCTGGACATATTGAGCTAGCAGCCCTGTTCCTGGGGAAGCTTCTCCTAGCAGCCAATCAGTCCTGAACCTGGGAACCTGCAGCTGCTCCAGGACTGCACCCATGGCCACAGCACCCTGTTCCCAGTGATGGAAAGAACACACAGCCTGCTGGTGTTTGGAAATTGCACCCAGCTCGCCACAGGAGCTACACAAACCCACCACAGTTGGCAACATGCATGCTCCACCTGCTAAGAGCCGAGGTTCTTGTGATAACACTGCAGGTAACGTCCCTGTCTTCTGTTTCTTTGCCCCTCTCTCTTTTTCCTCGCTCTGCTCCTTTTTGTCTCCCCCCTTAGTAGGAACATTTACCCTTTTTTATCAATGAACAGTCCTCGGATATAATATTGCTGTGTTGGCACTTTATTTTTGTTTGAGAAATCTAGCAAAAGAATCCTTCCTGAGTCCCCCTTTTATTGTGGAACAGGACACTCACATAAAAAAATATGAATAAAAACATCTGCTCTGTACTGAGTGCAGAAGTTGTACAATCACAGAATGGTTTGTGTTGATGCCTCAAGTTCTATGTTTTTCTGCTCTGCTCGGGCGTGCTTTTTCCATTGTGCTTGGGTGGTGAAGACCAAACAGTCCTATTCCAGCTGGAGACTCAAGGATAATTTCTTCAAATTTCAGGCATAAACAACGTGAAAAGAGGAGGGCCAGCAAGCAAGCAAGCAAGGAGGATGAAACTTCATTATTTGAGACTATTAATTGGACAATTGACTCTTGCATGCAAATGGACTAAAACCTATAAAGATCTTGTGACCAAGCTCTTTTTTACTTCCATCTTGAAGCCATCCAGACAGGGTGTGGCCTTTGAAGGCCTCTCCATAAATATCCATTTTATTCCCCTTAACTGTGTATAGCCTCCATTCCAGCTCCTCTAGGCATCAGTGTCAGAAAGAACCTTTACAGTTCATCTAATCCAACCTCCTGACAGGGGCAGGGACACCTTCCACTAGAGCAGGTTGCTCCAAACCCCATCCAGTCCTGACCTTGGACACTTTTCCAGCTTACTCTCTGCTCACATCTGAGAGCAGAGCTACACATCCATCAGGTCCTCCTTATCTTTGCTTCTCTTCAACTCAGTAAAGTATCTTTAAATTAATTAAAGAGGATTGTGGCGAATCAAGCCAAAACCACATTAAACCCAACTTTTCAGGAATAAGTAAAAATGTCAACCTAATCTGCATTTTTCTTAGGGACAGTGCACTACCTGTCTCCTTGGCTCAGCTCTGTCCTGCTCCAAGCTCTAATTCCCATTTCACCAGAGCCAGTGTTCAGGGTGTTGTGTCTTACAGCAGAGCCAGCTCTCACAGCAAAGCTATGCCAAAGGTGCAGCGATAGCAGAGTTGTTATTTGCTTGGATGACTCCTGCACCTTCTCTCCAGCTTGTCCAGCCAGCTCACTCTGGCTTTAGTGCCAGAAGGTCCCTCAGTGAGCCTGAGTGACAACCAGGGCAGGTAGGGCTTCACCAACAGGAATTTTTCAGGAATTTAAAAACACCAGTAATGCCAACTCCAGCATTGTCTGTTGCACATCCTCTGCTCATCTCCTTCCAGTGCAACCCTCTGGAGAGTCACCTTGTGTTCACCATGCCCTCAAACTGGTGGTGATCTGCTTTGGGACAGTTCAGTTCTTTTCCCAACATTAATGGGGCCTACGTACAACAAATCCTACTTCAGCTGCCTGTACTGCATCCAAGATAGGGTAGAGGGTACTTTATAGACCAGACCTATTAATGCCACTCCTTTCTGTCTCCAGTTTAACAAATCTGGGTTCAAAACAGCTTAAATTTTTTTGTTCTAACAGTAAAAGCCATGGTGCTGGCCATCACAGCTTGAGTCCCTCCCAAACCATGGCTCGAGCATGACACATCGGACAGGACCAGTAAAATTGCTCTCCTGACCACAACATTGCTGCAATTTCAGGAGAATTCAGGGGGTTTAACACAAAGGCTGCACACAACAAAAGGAAGAGGTACCTGCACTGATCCTCCATGTCGATCTGCAGCCAAATGAGATGTCAAGTACGAGGTATTTGTCTGCCGGCTTGGTTGGATCTCCCACTCTCCTCTGCGATCCGACGATGCCTACTCAGAGTTCAGGAGCATGAAAGAAACAGAAGAGAGGGCAAAAGGTGAATAAGGAGAAGAAATAAAGGTGTATTGGTTAGTGAGTTAGTTTCTTTGCAGAAAGCAAGGCATTTGCATTTTAGGTGGGCTGAAATTCCCCTCTACCAATGCACCTCATTGTTTACTTCCATGGTGGCTGCAGTGATCCACAGCAGGAGTGGATTTCATCTCCTCTAGCTGCTGAATGAAGCGAAAGATCAATTCTGGAAATAATTCCTTTACAACAGCTTCACTTCCGTGGATTTCAGCACATCCACAATTACACTGACAGTATTTAACTATGTCTGTCAGGCCACACACACCAGAGCACTTGGCACAGCAGCAAGATGGGATTCACAAGTTCAGCCTCCCTCAAAAACATCTTTTTAAACTAAAATTTGCAACATAAATCAAAGCCAAACATTAAATTTCACCCAAAGGCAGTTCCACACACTGATTCACCTGTGGAGTGCAGAAGGAAACATCCTCACCTGCTTGACTGGAGAGAGGGCTGGGGGCTTTTTGAGTTTCTGCAGAAAAGTAGATAAGAAACTTTGGCTAACAAGTTTCCCCTTTGCCCCCAACAGATGAACAGATTATTTAAACTATTAGAACTTCATTTGTTTTATTAGAAGAATCACTTTGCATTTGAAGTTCTGGTGAGTCACTGTTGGGGGTTAGGGTTCTTCCTTTTGTTTCTTTCCCTGATGGAATTTTGTCCCATCTGGAGGAGGAGCAAGGGTGCAGCTGGCTACTCTCTTACCTGAGGGCTTTTCTCTTGGGAAGGGCAAAGTTACCAGGAGATTTAAGTTGGGGGGAACAGGGTGTAAAGAATTGTTAAACCTTTTCCCATATCTTTGCCTGAAAGCCCCTTAATTTCAAAGTTACAGTAATTTGGAGGGAAGGGGGTTGTATTTTTTCCATTCCAAGGGAGGTTCACACTTTCCTTGGCAGACACCTGTCTTTCAAACCAAGACAGTCACCCAGCTATGATGACAACACATTCAGTGCTCACCTAAGACCCAGGAGGATCTCAGCACACCTGAACCCAACTGACCAGTGGGAAGAATGCTTCCCAACACTGGGAAGTGTGGGAAAAACAGATCTGTGTTGGCTTCAGGCCTCAGTTGAGACACCATGGATTTGGCTAGGAAACAAGAGGCTCCAGTGAATAAATCCAGGTTGTGGACAGTGAATGTGCACCCAGAGAAAGACTCCAGAAACCTCAGAATAAAATTCAACAACCACTAGTAAATTGTCATTCTGCTACAGCAGGAGCACATGCAAAAATTAGGAGAATTAAAAGAGAAGCCTCCATGAAACATCCACTTGCTCTGCCTGCCTCCCAGAGAAACCCATGGGGGTGCTCTTCCAAGCAGGCACCAAAACCAAGTGCTATTTCTCTAGAGGTGGTTGGAAGGGACCTTAAGATCATCTAATTTATCAAATATTCTCACTACATGTTCTTTCCATCAGCCTGAGATGCTGCTCACACCTCTTGTCATTGGTGAAATCCAAAGAAGAAGCATCTGCCTTGGAATAATTTTTTAATAGCTGTAATTCACAAGATTAGGAACAACTGGAGAATTTAAATGCAGGTTTTATGAGCTAGTGGAAAGCATATATTGAGTGCTACTCTTCCACGGCATCAGGTGACTTGATTAGCCCAGGGAATGAAGGTACATCAATTCTGGGAGAAGCAGGCTCCTGCCTGAGAGCCTGGAACCAATTTCCAGGAAAGACTCCAGTAGCCACAAGAGCCAGATTTTTCTCTTTTAGCTCTACAGCCAAGTACATGAAAAACTAGGTCTGAAGTTGGCTTGAGCTGAGCTCAACACAACCTAAGGAATGACACTGAGGAAGTGATGCTGTGAAATTAGAATAGACTAGAATAGACTAGAATAGAATAGAATAGACTAGAATAGAATAGAATAGAATAGAATAGAATAGAATAGAATAGAATAGAATAGAATAGAATAGAATAGAATAGAATATTCTGAGCTGGAAGGGACCCACAAGGACTATCAGTCCAAGTCGTGGCCCTGCACAGACACCCCAGCAAACCCATCCTGTGCCTGAGAGCATTGTCCAAACACTCCTGGAGCTCTGGCAGTCTTGGGCCATGACCATTCCCTGTGGAGCCTGCTCAGTGCCCAACCACCCTGTGAGGGAAGAGCCTTTTCCTGGTATCCAACCAAAATGTTCCCTGATACAGCTTGGGAGCATCAAGTTCCCATTAATACTCACCACCCTCCTACCACCTTCCAAATCACATGGCAAGATTAAAGACAGAGGGGGAAGAGCTCACTCATCTTTGATTAAAACCCTTCACTTTCCAGAGGCAAAGTCTGGGGGAGTTTAGCAAAGAGGAGATTAGCTCTTTACTAGGAGTCAAGTACTCTAAGAGAGAATCTGCAGTTATTACATCCAAGAACAAAAATTAGGCCATTAAATCTGGAGACCCAAACCTCTAATTTACTTCTTGAGACTTTTTTTTTTCCCTCTTTCCTTTTTCCTTTAGAAAAATGCTTTGCTCAATACTTTAAAGAACATCCCTCAGAAGAGAGCTGTTTGCGTTTTGGTGAGAAGAACCTGATTTCTCCCATGTTATATTAAATAATTCATCACCCTAAGTAATGTTTAAGTGAAAATATGACAAAAGCTGTTGTGCAATCCAGAACTGGACTATCTGTGCAGCTCAGAAGAACAAGGCCTGCAGGCTGCCTGCATATTTTGGGATTTCTTTGGGCCTTTGTGAACTAAAATGCCTGAAAACGAAGCCAGGTGTCACTGTGCTGTCAAGGAAACATGTTGCCTCACACATACACACACACAATGTGAGGGTCTGTGGCCAGGGTGGGCAAGAGGAGACTGGCTGAACAATCCCCCCAAAACCAGGGGGTTACTGCATCCATCAGGGAATTTATTAGTGCAGATGACAGTATCAGGGCTCATACACCAGCCCACACTAATCACCACACATATGTGCTGCAAACAATTCAGCTTCCTACAGCAACACTACCCAAGGAGGGGTCATCTTGACTGTAGCTGATGGATTGGGATGTATCCTACCCTATGTTAGCTGTGTGACCCCTCAGAGCCCAGGAAGGCTGAGCCCAGACAGGCTGTTACACCCCATGCTTGGTTCTGTATCCACAAACCCTAGCTCGAGGAACTGGGTAGAACATGGAGTTTGGGGAAGCAGAATAAGCCTGGAACCACTCCCTGGGAATAAAAGCAGCAACAGCTCTGGCTGGGAGCTGCAGCTGGAGACCTACTGAAAATCTGAGATTTTTATTAACACAGAAAATCCAAACTCTCCACACCAGCCAAACAGTACAACGAGAAAGGAAAAAAAAGGGAAATTCAATTTCCCTGTGGCAGTTCATTCAGACTGTGAAGCCTTCCTTAGGGTTCTGCCCTGCCTGTCCTTTGTGCTCTGCAACACTCAGACTGTGAACTGGACACTCTGAAAAGGATGTTCATCCATCATATGGATGTTCTTGGGACACACATCCTTGTAATAGCCGCACACTCCGTGGGCAGAGGGCACCTGGGAACAGGCTGCCATCAGCACAGCTCTCAGTCTGCTCCATGATCTGTGTGCTAAGAGTAAAAGCACCTCAAAAATGTGGTAGTCAGGGATTCTAACCAGGTTGGAGGATCAACTTTAACCTGTTTACCCACAAACTACAGAAAAACAACCCCATTCCAAACTGGACTCCGGTTGGCTCACGATACCAATGAATTCCACTGGTTGATACCTTATTTCAACAATCTGCTGCTTTGACAAAATTCTCCTTATACCACCATCTCTAAATTAAGCACAAATTGTCCTTGGTATGACCAAGAATCAGCCCCAGACATCTATAATGCCATGTGGCTTGTGCTTCTCCAGTGCCAGAGGAGTGGGGAGAGGAGCTAAGCAATGCACCTGATTGCGAAGGGCCTGTTGTGATGGTCGATCCCGGTGGATGTGGCTGTCTCTTGTCACTGCAGAGGTCCCAGAATCTACATGGACAGATCCCACGGGAGTAGGCTGGAAAACAAGGTGTCAGTTAGAGGGAAGACTCTCACATGCACAAACCTACCTTGTTGAGCCAGTAGGAAGCAGAAAAACATCAAAATATGGCCCAAAGGAGCCAAGCAGAATTACAGTCAGGGCTATAAAATTCCTGTGATTTACAGACATGGAATTTGATGGTAGACACCAGCACCAAATGTCTTGTATAAAAATTAATTAAGAAGATACAGTTATGTGCCTGTCACAATGTCAGATCACACCTAATGTGTCTCACACAGAAAATACACAGACTTGTTTTTCTCATCCCATTGTCTCACCACTTGTAAAAATCATGCTTGCATAGAAACAGGACATGTAAAAATTAAAGCTTCATCTGCTCTCTTCTCACCAAAGTCATAATCTCTGCTCCCAACATCGAGATCTCCATGGCAACCAGTGTGGTTGTCAGAAATTGCATGCTTGTCTTACGAGGTGCTCTTTTTATCAACTGCCTTTGTAATTAAAGAAAAATGAAGATAAAATCTTGATTCACAAAGGAAATGATTTCTTAGGAACTCTGTTGAGCACAGTAAGCATTGGGAATGCGAAATATAGTTGGGACAATAAAGCACTGGCAGTAGTACCAAGTTTAGCACTGATGGCATTTGATCTGGCACCACTGACAATTCATTTACAGATGACATTACTGGTCTTAGGGATGGGTCGTGAGCAGAATGATCCAAAACAAAAAGCTTTAGATTCTTCTACTGTATTTCCCCATCCTTTGGCCAACGTCTTCCTGAGTTTAACTGGGTTTTGGTGATAAAAATGATGCAACAAATTCAGGGTCATGGTCCACATGGAGTCATGGAACTGCTAAATGGAGGCTGGTTTCTCCCACATTTCCTTGCATTTACTGCACAGAGCTGGTTCAGCCTCTGAGTGTCCTCCAAGATACTCTGAGTTCAGGAGAGCAAGTTTAGATTAGATATTTTGGAGAAATTCCTCCCTGTGACAATGGTGAGGCTCTGGCAAGGTTGCCCCACTCCTGGACAAGGCCAGGCTGGACAGGGCTTGGAGCAACCTGGGATACTGGAACGTGTCCCTGCCCATGGCAGACGGTTGGAACAAAGTGAATTTTATGATCCCTTCCAACCCAAACCATTCTGGGATCTTACTATTCACTGAACATCCATCAGAACCCTGCCTAGATCTCCTGTGCCTTTTAGATGGGAACATGACCATTATAGGGGGTTTCTATGATTTTCTTGCTTTAAGATGGATTTTAGATAGGTCTCCAATCCTGTGCTAGACTAGAGGGAATTCAGTCTCATCATTTTCATTGTCACAAATGGGAAAATGAGGCTTGTATGTCCAGAGAGGTAAATGTCTGTCCCTCAGGAAAATTTTGAGGCACTACAAAAACCCCCTGACAGGACGTTAGGACATCTCACTGTGTTGAGAATTGAAAGATTTGATACTAAACTCACTGGCATTAATTTGAATTATTGGGATCAAAAAGGCAATGGTGGGGAAGCAGCACCTGGAAGGCAAGGAATAGGACTTTGCAGGGACAACTCACAATTGGCCTGCCAACCCAGTCGTAGGCGTAGTCAAAGGTGTAGCCTTTCTTTTCGAACAGCTCCGTGAAGATGGTCCGCAGGTAATCATAGTCTGGTCTCTCAAAGAAGTCTAATCGCCGCACATAGCGGAGGTACGTGGCCATCTCCTCTGCCAGAAAAGGGGAAAAAGCAGCAGCTTTTATCCTGAATCTTCCTGAGTTGTTAGAAACCAATATCTGGGCTGCCAGCGCTGCCTGTGGCTTTTCTCCTACAAGTCATGGTTTTTAGGAACAGTCCTCAATGGAAAACAATCCAAATACTTCTCAAGAAAAGATGGAAGTCCCTCCACTGCTGAAATTTGATCCATCCACTCCTTGATTTATTCTATATATTGGTATGAAAAAACCAGAGTGAGAAATAAGTTCACTGAACCTGACAACAGGCTGCTCACAGGCATTTAGAATGTTGTGCCCAGAGAAGCTGTGGCTGCCCCAACCCTGCAGTGTCCAAGGCCAGGTTGGATGGGGCTTGGAACATCCTGGAATAGTGGAAGGTGTCCCATCATGACATTGGCAGAGCCTGAATATTTAAAGCTATACTAAGAGGGGGAGGCTCCAAGGTTAATTTACCTGAAGATGGTAAATTTACAGACCAGGGTTTGGTGTTAAGCTAATTGCTTTCCTCCATCTGGGTTGCACTTTGCATGCACAGAATATTGAGCCCTAGGAACTCACGTCCTGCCTCTTCCCAGCTCTCCTTTGGCTCATCACCTTGCCTTCAGCTGATAAGAATTATCAATAAGAACTGCTTATTGATGCTTAACTCTGTGGCTTGTGGCTTCCATGGAGGTAAAAGAGGGGAAAAAAGAGGGGGAAAAAAAGGAGAAAAAGAATTCTCTCTTTTAAGTACCTCTGGAAGGTGGATAACAACTGGTTTCAGGGGAGGGAGGGACAAAACTCAGTTCTCTCATCTCCCATCAGCCCAGACCTGAAGGAGCTGTGAGGAGGAGTACTGGTAAAAAAATGAGAACAGCCAACCTGAAGCTGTTCTGCTTGAAAATGGGTGGTTTTTGGAATGAGACATCTGGGGAATTACAGTGACTTGAGTGAACAATGATCTCATTCCAGGCTTGCTGCTCCTCATGCTGGGAAAGAGCCATGTGGCACAACAGCTCCTACAGGAATGGGATTAATTGTGGGTGCTCTCCCTGGTGTCAGGACTTCAGAAACCCCCCACAAAACCTCCCAAGCTCACTCTGTGGCCAGGGGACCCTGGGGAAGGTGCTAACTCTGTATCCTGCTCTCCCAGCTCCAAGGTCTGTTTAACTGCAGATCAGATGTTGGGCTTGGCTAGAAGCACACTTTAGTAATACTCCCCTTAAAACTGCTCCCAGAAGGTGGAATTAATGGACAGACACACCATCCCATTTTCCAAGCTGACCACTTACACCTGCAGCATCTGTAAAACCTTCCATTTGGAAAAGAATTAACTCAGTAGTTCCAACATGGTCATTTGGGAGAGGGAAAATAATGAGGAGCCCTTTGAGAAGGAAGCTAAGAAGTAAAGCAGGCATACAAGGCCCTTGAGCACTGTCCAACCTTCTTGATGAGTTTTGTTCATTTTAAGACCTCAGACCCTGCTAATTTATAGCAGCAGCTCCAGTTGTTTGCCGGCTTAAGGAACATGATGGATACATGTCATTCAGTACTTTCTGACAGAGGAGTGCAGGCCCATCCTATTTGACAAGGTATGGCCACCTCCAGCTGCACTCACACGATCCCATCAAGGCTTTACCTGGAAAGTTCTCACAGAGAACTTCAACTGGAGTGTTTCTCTTTGTGTCCCCAATCTTCTGATATCTCTCTTTTAAGGTGTCAGCCTGCAGCGCACAAAGACAAAACAGTTGTGGAGAAAGAGTTCAACCATGTGAGAAAGGACATGCTGTATGGGAAGAAAAACAAGATATTTAATGCCCATTCTAGGTGACATCAGGAGATGTTACTTGAAACTGAACTGCATCCTAGGCAACACCAGTAGGAATATTTCACAGACTATTGGGAGGGAAGATCCGAGGATGTTCAAAACATCTTTGCTCAAGAAAGGTATGACCCGTATTAGTGTCTTATAAGGCTCATTTCTCACAGCCCAGTCCTGAGGACTGTGCAGGGAAGGTTTCATGGGAAAAGGAAATAAAGGTGCATGAACTGTGATGGCACATCAGGACCTCCCCAAGCTTAGGGCCATCGAGCTGCCTTCACCAAAAAACTGCAAAACAGACCCATCACACAGCAATTTGAGTATTCCTCTGTGCAGCAGGATATTACTACATTGATAGTAACTCTACATCAGTCACACTCCTCCCAGATCCCAGGCTGCTCTCACACAGCCTTTCCTTTCACCCCCAAACCATCCATCACTCAGCACTGGTTTAGTATCTGGTCAACAAGGAAATTAAACCATTTGCAGTTGGATTTCCCACCTAAATCAAACTGAGGCAGAGAACACTAGCTGTCACCCTGAAAGTGGGGTTTCTTGCCTCCATTTCAAAATATGTCAATTAGACCTGGCAGCAGCATAATTAGCACTGTAAACACTCTCTGCAGATACAGCCCTGACAGTGCAGACTAAAAGTGTAAGCCAAGGAAACCTAGAAGGGCAAACATGCCACATTCTAAATCCAGCCAGAGAGTCAGTGTTTGCCCTGGACCTCAAAAAGGAGTCAACTAATTCTTATCAAGTTCAGCACTGGACTGAGGAACTTTTGTAGAACCTTGTATAAACTTGGAATTATTATATATATTATATAGGATTAATTTACAGCAGATAAGTTCAACTAATACTGAAAGAAAATACATACTAGAATAACACACTTACAGAGAGGTGAGGACATAAAACCAGAGAGATTTCTTTCACAATCCCTTTCATGCTTGAAAAAGCCTTCTTTGCTTTTATGAGCTGTTGCCAACATTTCTGGCATGTGCCCGATGAGGCTGAGCTAACTGGATAGGTGGTGAAAAACAACTAAACAAGGTCTATTAACCCAGCTGGGTCTATACCCACTGACCACTGCAGAGCTCTGCTGAGCAGCTCCCAAATCCAAAGCTCCTTTTTCCAACAGGAGCTCTTGTCTTGCCTGATAAACCTAACCTGATCAGACCCTTCACTCCCTTCAAACTCCAAAGCTGAATGCAGCAGCTTAATCATTAGGGAGGTGATAGAGAAGTGAAGATGCAGCTTCCAACAGCCCTGGAGCCAGCAAATGACTTACTCCTTGTTAGCTCAGCTGATGGATGTTGGTGGCAGTTGGCAACTCAATTACTTGAAGCTCTCCACATTGTACACAGCATCTCATAAACTCCCCAGCACTGAGTGTCCAGTGTCTCTGGAGGGAAGCCAAGCCAAACACTTGTGCCAGAAAACCAGTTTTTCAAGCTGAAGTCCATCTGTGCATCTAAACCCATCAAACTGCTCCCATTATAAACACGGATCACAGATGCAGCTGGGGGATTGTGTTGCCTTAACTGGAATTTCATAAACAATCACTGTGTCCCAGTCACGCTCCAGTTCGGGGCAGCTTCCAATCACAGCTCTCTCACTGCTGTCCCTGTCTCTCTGTTCAAGCTTCTCTCCAAAATTGTACCATTTTGGCATCTTGAAGTGCCAGCTAATGTATTTCTACCTTAAAATCTTCCCTGCAGGTAAACTTAATGCCTCAGTGTTAGGCTTCAAGGACAAAACGGAGAGGACAGTGTTTCTGACTGGATTTTGCCAACGATTCCCCAGTGGATTCTCGTTTGGGTAGAGACTAGCCAAAGTTTTAAAGGACAAAACCTAAAGCTCAAACCTACCTTCAGTCCTTGCCAGGGCAGGCTGCCTCGGAGGAAATACATGAACATATGGCCAAGGGCTTCCAAGTCATCTCGACGACTTTGCTCTAAAAGAGATGACAAATTATTGCTGCAGAAGCAAAAAGGGCTGTGAGATCTCAGCAGTAGCCACACCTGTATCTGAGATAAAGGCACCACAGGGACATTCACTCACTGTCTGCGGCTCAGATCTTGTGCAATACCAGAGGCTGTTACAGAAAGCCAGAAAATGTGTAAAATCAGCCAGAAGCCATGAGATAACATGGGAACTGCACAACACACATCCAACCTGAGGTAGAACAGACAACTCTTAACTGCAGAGGAATAAAGCAGTGCCCCAATTTTTCTCAGTGTCACTGGTGCCATGTGGTGCTGGATCATTTCCTCTGGACTAAATGGGAATGGGATACTCACAACCAGCTGCAGGGATCTACCCTTGCACAGTGCCAACCCTTTCCCAATTGCCTCTGCTGCTCATCAGAGCAAATCAAAAATAGCTCCTTCCAGCGCCGTGGAACACTTGCTGCTGCTGCCATGCAGATGTTATAATTATAAATGAAGGGAGGGAAAAGGGGCACAGAGCCAAAGGAAAAATATCCAAAACCAAGCTGTCAAAATGCATCCAAAACCCCAGGGGAGGATAGAAGAGAACAACAGATGAGGAGGCAGCACTGGGCTGGGCTGAGGTGCATTCTTGGATTCACTGAGCTCGTGGACTCATTTTGGTGCAACCTCTCCTCCTCTGAACCCCACCTGCTCCAAACAACATGCTCCACATGATCCAGCACTGGATCACAACATGATCCAGAGCAGATCCAGCCCACAACACTGCAGCCACTTCACTTGCAGGAGATGTTGGGAGTGGGAACACTCAGGAGAAAGGAACTGAAATGACAGTTCCTGCAGTTATCCTGATAAAAAGGGGGAAAAAAAGAGGATGTCTCGGGTAATTTAATGCAGATGGGACTTCCAGGAAGATAGTTGAGTGCACTTTTCTCTCAGAAAAGCTGCAGATTCCTGAGTTTGAAATGTGAAAGGATTGATTCCACCTGGGCTGGTCTCACCAGTGAAGCATCAGCTCCTCACAGCCTCTCTGGGCAGGGACAGCCCCGTCAAATAAAACCCCAGAACTGATTTGGACCCTTCCCCGCATGAGCCATGGTGGGAGTTGAAATCCTGTGGGAAATGGGTCCTAAGGAAAGCACATGGTGCACTTCCAACATAAACGTATCTTCCCTCCACACTGCCTGCACCAGCAGGTCCCCACTGTGCCCTCCCATTCCTCCCTCCCTGCCTGACTCTTCACTTTCCAAAATTAGAAGCTAGGCTCATCCCTCCTTACTCCCCAAAAAGAGTGAGCTCTCCAAGTGGGAGCAAACATGCTAGGAGGCCTCCTAGAGAATATTCCATTATCTCACTGCTTCTATGGATTTAAGAGAATATAAACATCTAGTAAGGTTTTTTTTTGCCTTTCAGCCACACAAATGTAACCTTCTGGTAGGAAAGAAAGCAGCAAGGAGAGAAGATGAAAGCCAGGTTTATAATTATTTAAATAATTCATTTTCTCCAACCAATTACTAGGTCAGAGAACATCCAACTCTACCACCTGGAACTGGAAGGCATTGGGACAGTGCTGTGCTATAAAAATCTATTTGTCTATCATCCAGTGCAGCAATCATCGCCTGCCTGCTTGTCTTTTATCAGTGCAGGGCTGCTCCCAGTCATTTAGTTCTTAATAAAAACTGTAATTATGAGGCTTCCAACATTTCAGCTGGCTCAATTCCTCAAAAGAGGGGAGAAAAAAAGAGCCACACAACTGTAAACAGCTTTGGGAGGTTCACAAATAGTTTCAAGGGTGCAAGAGAACTGAGACAAGATGATATGGGAGGTCTACAGGATTCAAATGGCAAGCTGGAATGTGTCCAGGGAAGGGAGTAGAGCACTGGAGCCAGGGAAGGAGCTAGAGCACCAGGAGCAGCTGAAGGAACTGGGAAGGCTTAGCCTGGAGGAAAGGAAGCTCATGGGAGACCTTCTGGCTCTCCACAACTTCCTGAGAGGAGGGGGCAGTCAAGAGGAGGGGGAAAGTGGGCTCTGCTCGCAGGGAATAAAGGACAGGACAAGAGGAAACAGCCTCAAGCACCACCAGGGAGGGTTTAGGTTGGATATTAGAGAAAATAATCCACTGAAAGGCTGTCAAGCATTGAACAGGCTGCCCAAGGCAGTGGTGGAGTCACCATGCCTGGAAGTGTTCAAAAGGTGTGTGAATGTGGCACTTGGGGACATGGTTTAGTGGTGAACATGGCAGTGCTGGTCAATGGTTGGACTCAATGACCTTAGAGAGCTTTTCCAGCCTGAAGGACACTCTGTACTCCCCCCGTGCAGACAAACCTTTGCCAAGGTGTGTGTTGATGGACATGTATCTCGCTGTTCCAGTGAGACTCTTGTGCTCCCTGTAGGGAATGTGTTTTTTGGTTTCTGGGTCAATGTACTCCTTGGCCAATCCAAAGTCTATGATGTGAATGACGTGCTCCTTCTTATTGCCCTGCCGCCCAATGAGGAAGTTCTCCGGCTTGACGTCCCGGTAGATGAGGTTCTTGGAATGCACATACTCCATCCGAGAGATCTGCAAAACGACCAGGGAAATGTTACTTGTGAGCAGAGCTGTGGCTCCCAGCAGAGCTGGAAGAGGAATTTGTCATCCCCTCCTTTCCAAGGCTGTCATGCTGTGCTCCCTGCTTTATTCCCACGGAAATGGCAAAGGCTGTTCCTGAGGCGTTACCACTGGGATGCAGCTCTTGGCAGGATGCCACGGGGAGCTGCAGCAGCCTTTTTGTACTGATTTTAAACATACTAAGCCAGTTACCAAGAGCTCTTCCCTTGCCCTCCACCTTCCCCTGTTGCTGTGTCATATCACCTTCCTCCCTTGACCCATATGCTGTCTTAGACATGCCAGATTCTTCATGGAGGGGGATTTTTGGGCAGGCAGAAACTTTACAATCTTCAAAGCTGACTGAAATAATAATTAACTTCATTGCTGTCAACTAGAAATTGCTGGAATATTTTTCAGCTTTTGACTAACATTTTTCTGGAAGTTTGAACGGGAAGGTGAAAGGGCAGGAACCCCACTTCTGAGGTGATGGAATGCCTCTAACGACACACCTTATCCAGAAGTTCATCATTAAAATTGCTTTTGAAACCAAACATATTGTAGGTGATGTCTGAACAGGCTGTCAAGCAGTTCTCCTTTGGGTCCTGAATGTAGGAGATGATTCCAACTGGCAATCTCAATTTCATTTCATTTATTACCTTTAATTGCCTTTATGCTTCAAATGAACACACATGAGCCCCCATTTGTGGCTGTCCTGGTTGCAGCTGCCCTGCATACCAGAAGTACAGTGGGTTTAAACAAGATGCTTCTTTGGAAAGGCTGCTGTGATTGACACAGATATTTATGGGCCAGCAATGCTACGAAACCTCTGCAAAGCTCCACCAGCTCCCAGTTTTACACTAACAAGCCTCAGTCCCCAGAGGTCACTGCCACACCGTTTCGAGGGACAACACAGTGCCAGAATGCCGGGGGACATCCAGGGTGAGGGCCACCAGCTGGTCACCCCCACTGGGTGGATCCTAGTGGGAAAGCACTGCAGGCTAGATTTTCTGGGTCACTGAGCCAGCTCTCCCCCAGCCAAGCAGCAGGGATTCCCTGTCAGCCCTTCCAAACCCCTGCTCACTCTGTTGGGCTGGCAGACCCTGACTGCTCCTTCATTTCTCATCGAATCCAGACACATTCCCAGCTGGCAAACTGAGACCACTCTTCCTCTGTACAGATCTTGGTTTTAAAAGTCCACATGCACGTGATCCTCCATCACACTCCCAGACCCTTACCATGCACCCTATTTTAAAGGAAAATCTGTTGCATTTCCACCTCTCAGAAAAAAAGTAGCAGGCAGGAGGGGCAGCCCTCCTTATAAAATAAACAGATGTACAGGGAGGGCAGCAGACAGAAAAAAACTGGCTGCAGGTGAATCAGGCTTAAAAAAGAGAATTTGCTCAAAGACTCTTCAAAGAAGGGAACAGCACGTGCTACCGCTCCCTCCCCTTGATGCAGTGATTGATTCCAATGTGCCGAGAAAATGGGTTTCACGGGTAACAGCCATTATTTCCAATCAATTACAGGCTGGTGCAGAGCAGAGCAGATGCTCTTCAGTCATTCTTCACACTTTGAATCACCTACAGGACACAGCAGCAGCTTGTGAGACAAAAAGCCGTGTTGGGAGGCAATTCAAATGAAGATGCAACCCTTGAAAGTGGAACAAAGAGTTTCCTTGCCTCTCTACACATAACAAGCTTCCAAGAGGAGCCTGACTGGCTCATTTGATTTGTTCCTGCTACCAGAGCAGCTCAGTTGTTGAAATCCCAACAGCAATTAGAGAACCTGAAAAGGATCCATTTTTTTCTTCTTTAAAAATTCTCAGTGAGTTGCAGCAGGCTGGACAACAACCTGGATAGCTGAGGTGTCAGATGAGGGAATATGCTCCAGCAGCACTCGAGGGTAAAATACGCAGCATTTGTTTTCCTGCCTTTTTTCCTCCCACCTGCCTTTTTTGCTTCCACCATACACACACAGCTGTTGTAGGGTCTTTCATATTCCTTCTTTACTTCCGTCTGCCTGGATGCTTCATGCTGGAGAGCTTTGCTCAACCATGGCAGCTAAAGATGCTCCCTGAGTAAAAGAGATGCTTCTTGGAGTAGCTTCCATGCTTTATTCACCCTGACAAGACACTCTCCCTGCTTGTGGCTGCTGTGATGTGGAGTGTCTGGGTTGCATCTCCCTTCCAGACTCTGCCTGAGCACACACACGAGCACAGCCTCAGCATCAAACCCATCACACGGCTGAACGAGGGGGGAAGTGGAGTTCCCACTCCAGACATGTGCTGGATGCAGAGGTGCAGTGCCTACTTCTTTGGGTTTGAACTACAGGCTCAAACACTCTGAATTCATTCTTTTAGGGGCAGAGAAACCACTCCAGGAACTGGGACTAACTTGCAATTTCTCTAACACTGGAAAAACAGCAAGCATGGGAGCACGAGGGTAGATGGAAGACTGTGAATTACAGAGGGATTTCCATGGCCACGGAGAGCTGAGTCCATCCTTGGAGCCATAAACCTCTATTTCAGATGTCAGAGAAACCCTTAGGAGGGGGGAGAATCCCTTGGCACAAAGCAGGATCCCTGTGTTGCAGTGGAGAAATGAGAGGATATTGTGACATTTAGCAGGTGCCAAAGAAACCCATGCTTTCATTTGCCTTCCTCCTGCCAAGGCAGCAAGTGTAACAAACCCTCTTCTCCCACAAAGGTAACTCTTAAGGGGCTGATCTTGACAGCAATTCCATCTCTAGACCTTCCTGATAAATTTGAACCCTTCTTCCCCACATCACCCACTTAAATATACATCAGATCAGCAGAGAATCAAATTAATCTTGATCAAGGGCAATTTTGATGGTCACTGGTAGAAAAACGTCTTGCTACATCTTGGTCCAGATCACATCCAGAGTATTTTTCCAGTGCCTGGTGGCACAACGGAGTTTGTTGTAAGCTGTCAGTGAGCATCATAAAGGTTGGACTGGGCAAGAGTGAAAAACAGAATCCTGAATTAAAAAAAAATAATCTCCCCCAATTTATAGGCTGTAGGTACTGACATAGTGACCATATTTTAATTGCCATGCTTGGTTTTGTTCAGGAGCTTCACCCACTGGATCTGATTTACTGGATGTTTTCAGCTGCATGTGGAGTATGGAGAAAGCAGTTCGAGTCTGAACAATTCCCAAACAGGCTGTCTTTCTTGAAGACTCACTGTCATCCAGACTCACTGTCACTCTCTTGCCCTCAGCCAGGAGAGCCTTCCTGATGCAAAACTATGTTTGAATTCTCCTGTAATCCCATGTGGCACTTCTTAAGCGACACTGCCCTTGTTTTTCCTAGAGAAACTCCTTTTTCTTCTAACATCTGTAAAGGATCCACCCCAGTCCTGAGATGCTGCAACCTGTCAAGCTCATTCACACCAGTCAAGCAGAAATACGTATTGAGAAATATCTTTCCAGGATGTCTCTGATTAAAAATTGACCACAGGACTGGATGCTCCTACAGATATGGGGATCATCATAAGTATGAGGAGAAAGATCAGGGGACAAATGTCCATGGTTAGAATTACAGCAGCTTAAGCAGACTTGGCCGGTCAGAAGCAATAACAACATGCAATTCATGAATGTGAATCCAAGGAGTTTGAGAGTCCAGCTTTCCTTTCTGATGTGTCACACACTGGAGTGTGACACATCGACTGCAATCATTTCGTGTGGGAGAAAGACAATTTTCCCTAAAGTTTTGTGGCTGGAGCAAAGAGATTTAATTTCATTTGAGCAGTAAGTACCAGCCCCTTTGGAAAACACTTCTCCCAGGGCCAGGTGATGGGGCACACCTGAAGATGCTGAATCTGTCTCCTTAAATGTGCACACTCCAAGCTGGCAACTCACACAACCTCCCTGTGGAGACTGAGAAGGCCTACAACATCTCCCCATGGCCAAAGGAGCACCTGATCCTTTGAGAGAACATCTGCTCCTCCATTTCTTACTGCTTTTGCTGTATCCCTGCATCAGCCTCAGCATGTGTTTTCCAACTGGCACCAGTACCCCAGTGAGTTGCCACAAGATCAACAGATGATGCCAGTGAAGAACATCCAAGCCCAGAGCTGAGCTGCAGGCCCGGGACTTGGCAAAAGGTAGCAGCCATGGCTGTGACAATCTTGATTTCCCCAGAAGTCCCTTGGGAATGAATGTACATCTTTATAATTTCCCTCCAAACGTCACACAAGCCGTATCTGAGGCTTTGCCAGCTGTTGCCACTTGATTTAATCAAAACCAATACTGTAAATTTGTTTTCCATTGATAAAGAAACACTCAAAACCAAGAAAACTTTACTGCTTTGCTGTGGGAGGCCTCAGTATTAAGCAGGTGCTGTTCAAACTTCTGCAGTTCTGCTCTCAGTTTTCCATTTAAGATTCTGCTGTGTCAAACTTCAGTTTATCTGGGAAGGATTGCATTCCCTTACATCTCCTCTTCCCTACCATGCTTCTATCCACAGAGCTATTAATGTGAATATACAACCCCAACTCTGCTGTGGAGTATCTGGGTGATCCCAAGGTCTGGTTATCCAAGCAAGTATCTTGGATATCTGGCTGTCCAAGATCTGGATATCTGCAGATATTTAGATACTTGGGAATCTGCAAACCAGTTTGAAAACAAAAAAAGCCAAACTGACTGGCTGGGCCCACTGACTTGTGAAAGTTTCTGCAGCACATTTAGTGTGTTCAGCTTTCATGCTGTCCACTTTTAACACAAGCCCAAATCCAAGCCTGGATCCCTTCCAGTTTGACTCTCTTTCCTTTTCAGGTAGATTAAAGGCTCTGTGACATTGCCCATAGACCTATTATATTTCCAGTGTCAGGAATTTAAACCCATTTGATTGACCAAATTTTGGACCAAATTTGACCAAGGCAGAGCCCTCAAATGCTGGTATTTTGGCTAAGGAGGACTCAGCTCCCATTGCCCCGTGAGGTTTCATTCTATGGGCAGCCCAGTAGCACCAAACCAGTAGAACTGGTAGGAGCATGGGAGGGTACTGTGCTCTGTGTGTCCCGTGAAGTGGGTGAGAAATGAGATGATCCTGAGATCCCAAACAGGGAGCTGGGGCAGGTAATGGGGCAGGGGCGTGTAGGGGATGTGGGACACAAGTCCATAGGAATCCAGCTTCACTGGTTCTGCTGTGCAGGAAGCCAGTTTCTCATAAGCATAATTTGACCTTCCCTTCCTAGGCAGGAGTCCTCATCCCTGAGAAGTTTTCTTTTATAAGAAAGATGGAGAGGGACCTTGGACAAGGGACTTGAGGGACTGGACAAGGAGAAAGTGCTTCCTGCAGCCAGAACACAGGGTAAGATGGGGTATTGGGAAGAGTGTGAGGCTGGCGAGGCCCTGGCACAGGTTTCCCAGAGAAGCTGTGGCTGCCCCATGCCTAGAAATGTTCAAGGCCAGGTTCTATGGAGCTTGGAGCATCCTGGTCTAGTGGAAGATGTCCCTGCCCCTGGCAGAGAGGGTGGGATCAGATCTTTGAATGTTCCTTCCAACTCAAACCACCCAGATGATGGAAGAAGATTCTCTCAGCCCTGAACCTCACACTGTGCTGACACTAGGATGGATGGACACCCAAGGAGACCCCAGGGCAGGGCCCTGCCCATCACTCACCAGTTGAATGGCGATCATTAACACTGTCTTCAGAGTGAACGTCCTGTCACAGAGGTCAAACAGATCTTCCAAGCTCGGCCCAAGCAGCTCCAATACCATGGCATTGTACTTTCCACATGGTCCGAAGTAATACACCTGGGGGAGCCCTTCAGCTGGAAGAATTGGAAAAGAACTGGGATCAGTCAACGGGACAAAGTTAATTCCCCTCTCCCTGTGTGTACATCTTTCGTAAGGCAGTTTTATTGTCACTTCTTGAGTATTCTAGCTGATCCTGCCCAGTAAGGAAATAAGTTCCAGCACAAACTCTGACTGAATCAAAGGTTAAACCAGTGCAGGCTCTGTTCAGCTACACCCTTGGAAAGACAAATAGATTCCAGAGCAATTAACAGACCACCTGAAAGCATAGAGCTTTGGCAGCTTAAAGGCTTGGATTTAGGGAACCACTAAACACCAGGCAGAGAACAGCCCCAGATGTGGGTTGGCACTTGTTGGAGCAGTTAGGAAGAAGACAGTCCTTGGAGAAATTGAAGCATAGCCAAAAAAGGGCTGCTTTGTCACCAAAGCCCTTGTTTTTCAGCACAACCTTACACGAAGCTTACACTCAGCAAAAAGGAAAAAAACACTTTTCCTCTTTTCCTTTAAAAAAGGAAGAAGTTTTAAATTTTGACCAATCATCACACAAAAATAGGTGATCATGGTCATTAGCATATGTGCACACATACAACTGTCAACATCGAACTGGTAGGAGCCAGAGCCCATCTTCCCACCCAACAGACTGTTCTGTGGGAGTAGTGTTGATACTCAGCTGGCAGGGGATTTTTGGGTGGATCAGCTTTCTGAAAGTCATCAAAAGGAAAGGGAGAAAAACAGCCTTGATGCTGGAAGACTCTAAGAGCTGCAAAGCGCTCCTGGAATTAACTTTGAGTCAAAGAGGAAACCATAGCAGCCTATAGAGGAGGAATTTAGTGCAGGTCCAACTGCTCATTTTGCTAATCAGCACCTGCACCAGCACTTGGCGTCCCAGCATCAGCGCCAAGCTGGGTAACATGTTTAAATATCTATGTGTTTCCAGTCTACACCTCATAAGCAGCTCCAAAACACAACAGAAAGGTTTTGTTTTGAAATATAGGGCTTTGTCTTATGCCAAAACAAAATATTTGTCTGAATGCCCAAAGATGCAGCATCCTGCTATGCAGTGTAAAGGCTGAGCACGAGGAGAGCTGCTATGTGTGCAGCCTTTCTTCCCACAGAGATCCATAAATTACAGCACATGGGACCTGAAAACACTGTGATTATTAATTTTATGGCATGTTTTAAACAAGTGCAGGCACACACCTGGATTTGCATAAGTGATCGATGTTAGATATAGCAAAATACTTGAATAATTAAGTGCACTGTTTGGTGTCAGCCCTGCGAGGTGCTCAGGCAGTGAAACATTTCAGGCCTGAGTGTGTCACCAACACAAGTGCATGTCCTACTCCAGGTTTAGGGAAGCCCCCACTAATCCACCCAATGGCACCCGGAACTCTGCAATCTGGGCACAATGTAACAAATGCAGTACAGAGATCACTAAAGCTTAAGTATCACAGAACTTGTGCTCCCAAGTACTGCTCCAAAAGAACAAAATGCAGTTTGACAAAGATTACCCGAGGAGGGTTTTAATCTTATTAATTCACATGCTCAGGGAATCTGTCATCAGGACGCATTAATGGGATATTACAGAGTATTGCAGGAATTCCTTGTCTAACTAGTGTTTTGTGTCCCATGTAAAACACTGACCCAGCCTGGATTTGGGAGGCTGCTGCTCCTAACAGAGCTCTAAGCTTTAGGAAGCAGTAATAGTTATTAAATCCTCTAGGAAGACAGGATGGTTTGATGCAGAAGCAATTCAGAAAGGCAAACAATGGTGGGATACGATCCAGACAGCTCCAGGATGCTTTCAAATATCCCCAAATCAACACAAATGGCAATTTAATGTCATCAGCTTAGTGCTGAAGGCTGGAATAATTGCAACAGCTCTTGAAGTGACTCATGGTGAGCCACTGGATTTTCAGTAAAGTCTGATAAGGACTTACCTACAAAGTCACCTCTACAACCAAGATCAGCATCTCTATTTTTTAGAGAATAATAGGGTAATAATAGAGAATAAGAGAGTAACAGAATATTTTATGCAAAGTTTAAACCTGAGTCCATTATAGATTCTAGATACAGATAGACAATGAGTACCTCTACCACAATTTCTACAAGTCTCAAACAGTAGAACTGGGGAAGGAATTAGGATTAGGACTCTGCTAACTAAGGTTTGCAGGAGAATAAAATTGCAGAAAGGAATTTCTGCAATTTTTCCTTCCTTCTTAAGGAGGTGAAGGATCCTGTTCCCAGACCAGGGGAACATGAGAACATTTACAGCCTCACTCAGTAAGGAGTGAGCACAGCAATTAAAATGAATTTCTTACTGGGCATAAGAACCAGGAAGACAGGTTGCAGCATGACCCAAAAGGTGGGAATTTCATGTAGGGAAGGAAGCAACTACTTAGTGCTCTCTGGGATCCCAGTTCCTTCAGCTTTACCTACTTAGAGCTTACAGCCAAGAGCTAGGAGTCCCCTTTTTGTTTCAAACCCTCAGGAAGGCTCTGCTTTCTGTGGGAGTTCTGACAATGTGAGGCCTTAGTGAAGAACATTAAAAAAGTATCCTAAATGTCAGAATACAGGAGAGGTTTCAGGCATATTTTTAGGGTTCGATTTTTCCCTGAGGGTTTTCCCTGCCTGCCAGTTCTGCAGTCAAGGACTTCCCTCTTGCCTTTGCCAGGATAAAGCTGCTGTAACATCTCTCTGAATTCCAGAGCCAGGCTGCACCAGTGTGTCCTGGATCCAAAGGAGAATCACTGATGAGTGCTGTGGAGCTCCCAGCCCAAGCAAAGGATCCTCAGCCCTCCACTAGTTACAGAAATAAAGTTGGAAATAAAGGGACTTGGTGCAACACATCCTCAGCTCACTCAAACTCAACTCAACATTCACCATCTTTTTGGGAAGAGGAAAAGCTTGAAGAATGAACTTGATGTACAAATTAATGGGTGAGTTGGCAGACAAGACTGGATGAAACTTGAGATACAGGCAGCTCCAGAGGCATTATGAATAGTAAAAAGGATCAGGCTAAGAAAATCTGCATAAAATTGGATTTTGTCACAGCCCATCTGCATAATTTATGACATAGTTTGGCTTTATTTCAGCAAAAAGCACTGTGTCCTGGTGCCAAGTCCATTGTCACAGTGAACCACAGGACCTCCATAAATATCAGCAGCAGATCTGTAAATACTTAAGGATGTTGCCAAATAAAGAGATTGATGGAGGAAAAAGGACTTTTTTGCCTGGGCAGCTGAGTTGAGGTTTTTAATGGAGAGCAATCGCATTAGGAGAGGACTGGAAAGGTCACACAAAGCAATGGTGTCATGCTGTAGGTGAGCAGCTCAGAATTCAGAGACTGTGGGATGAAAAGCCACCAGCAGGGCAGAGTCTCATACTGAAGATTCAAAGGTAGAACTCCAGACTTTGAAATACAAACCATGATCTGTTTAATGCAATTAATGTGTGAAATCACATCAGATCTAGGAATTTCTCCACAGTATCAAACAGGAGCAATACACTAACGGAAGAAAATACAGGCATGGTATGTGCAGGTTCTCCTTTGGAGGAAAACCAGTTTATTACAGCAGAAATTGCTGCAAGCAGAAATCATCTCAATTTGCTTAACTGCTTTGGTCTCGCTGCTGACTGATTTGGCTCAGCTACATGGAAAAGAGCCCACTCCACCCTCACTCTCACAGGAAGTTTATCACCCCAATAAACACAGACTGATTGCTGCACTGGAATTCACAGGCAAATTCTGCTATTTCAGCAGAGTGATGTCTTGGAAGAAATTCAAGCTGAGCACAGCGAAAACCTAGCAAACATTTTGTAGATTAAAGCATCACTGCTGGAATGAGAGCAAATGCAGATATCAAAGCCAAAAACTCAAGACTTTGATTCCCCCCTACTCCCAAGACTGGCCTTGGTTTTCCAGGGATGCTAAATTCTCACTGCTCCTGGGCTGCCACCAAAAGGGACTTTTGCATCCCTCCTCATGCTCTGTGGTTGAGCAGTATGGTGGATAAACCCAGAAATACTTGGTTTGAGCTTGAACACAAGAATGGGAACAGTAACAAAAAGCATGATCACTGCTCTTCCAGAGACTTTCATCTGAGCCAGATAAACACCTAGAACAGCACCTTTCAGAAACTTCCATCACAAGATCAAGTGTCCCAGATGATTTGAGTAACGTTATCTTGCTGCCATATGTTTTACAGCATGACTAATGGCCACAAAACTCCTCAGACATCCAACATACTCCAAAAAAATATATTAGTTCAGGCACACAGACATTCCAAAGCTATTTCCAGGACTGATTATAAAACGACGACGGGTAGAGAAGCCAATCTAAGGTTATGTCTGAGGGAAATCAGAATTCACAGCACCTGCCCTGCATGGAAGGTACAGGAAGCAGAACCAGTGCCAAATCCCCATACAGCAAATCACCAGGAAAAATACGGAGCTTGTGATCAATATTGGCAGTTTTTGAACCATCATGGTTTTTGCTCCCATGAGGAGTTGTTTTCCACTGTCCTTTGATGAGGTGTAGCCAAATAGAGAAGCTAATGTCTTCAATTTCAAGAATTAAAGAAGAGTTTAGACCCTCTCTTCATGCAGGTTTTGACATTGAATATACTGCAGAGGGGAGACACTTCTGAAGAGCCCCAAATTCCAAAGACAGAGGGAGGGGGGAGCAATCCAAGGGCCAGCAAAGGGCTGATGCTTGATGGAAACCTATGCTGTGTGGGCAGCAAGAACTCTTTCTCATGAAAGAGATGCAGACACACACCAGAAACATCGGTGTACAGAAAGTTCTGTGTGGTTTTAAAGAGGCTCTGATGAATGGGCTGTGAATCGTCACAAAATTCTCATTCAGAGCAGAAAGTTTATTTTTACAAAACACAGAACACAAAATTACACAACGAACACCATAAATAGCAACTGTGAGAGGGCTGAATATCTATAGCTAAAATTAAACATGTTCCAAACAAATTAAACAAATTGCTTTAGAGAAGTCAACCCATTTAACGTGATTACGCTAATGAGGATCTACCCTTCTCTTAATTTTCAAATAGGAATAAAATCCTGGCTGAAAGAGAAGATTTGTGATCAACATCGACTGGACCAAGATCTCAGCTTTTAACCTCTTCAAACATGTCCCCTGCAAATCTACGTGAGCACGTTAGCTAACAGGTAATTCCTGTGAGCTGGAAGTAAAAAGACTTATCCTGCCCTTCAGACTTTGGAATAGTCTGCTTCAAAAATAGAAAGATGGGAGGAAAGCTGAGATTGGACTTGTTACTGGAAATAACCTTGTCCTAAGGATCTTTTATATATTTAATTGGATGCCTTTCAGAGATATCTTCCTTCAAAGTATAGCTGCAAAAGCTTTATAATACAGTCCTTCACCTTCAATCTCACCTGGAGGAGCTTAGGGAAAGACAGAGATTTTGGGTGATTAAGAGTGTTTTCTCTTGTTTGAGAAACAGCAGTTGAGATGTGAAGGAAAACAAGAAGAAAATGCAATTTGTGACTCCAGCACTAGCTCACTCGCAGATGGAAAAAAAGGTGGTGGAAAAGGTCTGCTGCAATCTCACCAACCACTCCTAGGCTCCACAAACCTTGAACTGGCATAAGATTAGGGAAAGAAGCTAAAATAGTGATCTGATCCAACAACCACACACAGAAACATCCATGTGGAGAAGTGGGGTTGGAGGAGCCGGAGGACAGCCAGCACCGCAGCAGCTCCAATGGTGATCCACAGAGAGGACCACCATGCTATGAGTGCTTCCAGCCTGTAAAGCTCCTGAATCATTTCCTTCCTCTCTTGAGCTCTGATACTGTGGTTTGAGAGCCCACAATTTACCTTTAGTTCTTTCTCACTCACCTGAGCAAGGTAAAGAGCAGCTAAACCTGTCCAGAGCCCCTCGCACATCTCCTGTCCCCAAACACCCTCTTGCTCCATTTGCTCCAGCTGCTGCCAGATGCTCGGTTCTCTGCTGCCAGCTTTTCACAGTGTCTTTTCCCTACTTCATCTGGGCAATAAATCATTTCTCCTAGCAAATGCTGAATGCTCTTGCACCACTGCCTGGCAGGAATTTCTGCAGCAGGACTTTCCGCTTTAGCCCATCGGTGGGTGATGAAGAGGAGAGGCAGAGCAAGCCCTTATTCCCGGCCTTGGATGTGGAAAAGGTGCAGCTCAAACACTCTTTGAACTCAAGCAAAAATAACTCAATGGAGAACATCAGAAGCTGGAAGGGACCTCGAAGGTGCCATGCGCAGGGACACCTTCCAGCAGACCAGGTTGCTCCAAGACGCATTCAACTTGGCCTTGAACACTTTCAGGGATGGGAAAGCCACAGGAAGGTATTGGATAAACACCTTCTCTCCTGATGATGGCAGAGAGGGTTCATGGGGAGAGATGACACTCAGCACATAATGATGCAACAGTTGACAGAGTTACTGTCACCTCCAAGCAGTTCCATGCGGACTACAAGACTCCAGCCTCACTCCAGCTTATCTCAGAATATGCAGGATGTATTTAATCCCTGTTGTGGTTTGTTTCATTTTCGTAGTATTTGAATCTACAAAAAGAAAAGGTACAGGAAAAGGAACAGCAGAAAAACAGAGCAGGGAAGGACAGAAGGAAGAACATATTTGTTCTTGATGCTGGTAAAAATCCAAACAATTTGATTTTTACTTCAACTGCAGAAAAACAAATCTCAGGATCGCTGTGTTATTAGAACAGGGTGGCATTTCATCTTCCTCGAGTGGTACAAGCTGGTTACCCGATATCATGGCTTCACTTTACTAAACAACTCCTCACATCCACAAAGCAAGAAGCACTTGAAGAGGGGGTACCAAGGAGACATTCGTATTTGTATTCATAAAGATAAAAAAGGATTGGGAGGAGAATCAGCCCTATCTGCAAAGGTCGAATGCAGGAAAACTTTCAAAATCTGGGAAATTTACCCAGAAACATCCATTCACAGGCAGTTTTTTAGCTCTAACAACTAAATTAGTTAAGTGAAATTGTTTCTATTCTTGACAAACACAAAAGAATGAAGCACAGCACAATAAATTGTTTTTTTGGCAAGTTTCAAAAGACTGAATTCACATTCCTAGGGCTTGGGGGAAATCACTACATTCAAATCTTCATGTTACCGTTGGATTTTATATCCAACACAATGTCTTGCTCCAGTGATGATGGCAGCTGGCACATAGAACAACACCTTAAGAGAAGGATAAAACCAGTAAATAATTTTAGAAGAGTTATTTTAAACCATCCAAAAATATTCTAGCTGAAGTTCTATCCTTATTACCTTTTCCCACACACCTGCAATACAAGGACAAGGATGAAAGAAAACAGTTGGAACAACTGCCCAGGGTAGTGGAGGAGCCATTCAATAACATTCCTGGAAGGATTTAATAGTCACATGGATGTGACACCTGGGGACAGGGGTTCATGGTGGCCTTGTCAGCACTGTGGTATGGCTGGACTTGATGGTCTGAGAGGGCTTCTTTTCCAATCGAAACGATTCCGTGATTCTGCTCCATTGCAGGTCACACAGCCACATGAGCTCTGCCAGAGCACGCCTGTATGGCCAACTGGGTTCTGCTGCTTAAGAACAGCCACAAAAACCCAAACAAAAAGAAAGAAAGAAACCAACAAAGAAACAAATTCCCTCCCCCCACCCTCCCCCCACAAAAAAATATCCAAGGAAAAACTGGAAGTTGCTCCTGATCAGTTTTCCTTTGCTGTGCAATTCCTCAGCCCTACTTTCTGAAAGGGAGATAAGTGCCAGGTTTGGGACATTTAATTTGAACCAGGTAACAGAAAAGTTGAGATGAAATAATGGGGCCCTCGGTAATTTTCTTTCTTTTTGAGAACAAATTCATAGGATCATGGAATATCCAGCGCTGGAAGGGACTTACAAGGACCAATGAGTCCAACTTCTGTCTCTGCATGTCTTCAACAATCCCACATTGTGCCTGAGAGTTTTGTCCAAACACTCCTTGAGTTGTGGCAGCCTTGGGGCCATGACCATTCCCTGGGGAGCCTGTTCAGTGCCAACCACCCTCTGGAGAAAGAACCTTTTTGCGACATCCAACCTAAACCTCCCTACTACAGCTCCAATTTTTCCCTCAGGTGGTGTTCCTGGTCACAGGGAGCAGGGATCAGAAGTGCCCTTCAGCTGCCCTTCAAGAACATGTTATGCACATGAAGTGATGCATGTTAATGACATTACAGGTATAATCTAAAGAAAAATCAACAACAGGAGTTCTTGGTTGCTCAGCAGCACTCAAATTTAACTCCAGAAGCAGTGCCAGGGAAGAGCCTACTTATGGGCAGATGAAAAATGCCACAAAAGCAGCAAAAACAAATTGCTTGTGCTGAATTGCTCCTCTGCTGCCCAGAGAACTATTTTGGTTTGATCACACCAAGTATTGGGTGGCCCCTGCTCTTCCTCAGCTCATCTCCATAGGAGACTGTTGGCTGGAGGCAGAGCTTTTCCCTGCCTTCTCCCAGTTGCACACCGGGGTGACACTACCGCAATGACAATGCAAGGAGGGTCTGACAGCTTGAGCCGCGGCTCAGCTGCAGCCACAGCACTGAGCAGTGGCCACAGTCAGTCTCACCAGGACAGTACAGCGACATAAGGCACATAACAGGCAGGAATTGTCCTGGAACTAACAGCATTTTTAACTGGGATGGCAGATCAGTGAGTCAGATCCAGCTGGATAAAGCAGACAGTGGTATCAGACATGCACCTTTGGGTGCTCAAGAGGAAGATGATGCTCAGCCTTGCTCAGGAATCTGAAGGCCAGATTCCCACCAGACTGCAGCGGGACAAGCTGGTGGCATTTCTGGCAGAACAGCTTTATGTTTCATCCCAGAGCTCTGCTGGGATCTGCCTGCAAAGCTGTGGGTGCAGCTTGGGCCCCCAATACTCATACTGGTCCCACTTGGAGGACGGATTTTTGCAGGTTTGCCCCTGTAGTAGCATCAAACTACAAAGTGATGGGTAAGAATCAAATGCACGTAAACTCTCCACAACTAGCCAAGAGATTGGCATCCATCCATCCCATCATTACTGTAGGATTGAAAGGGGAAAGGGATTTTTCACATGAGTAGGAAAGTGTTACCCACATAGTCCTTCCAACCTGAGGGAAAACCTCCCACTCCCTCTTATCACAGGAGAATCTGCTGCCAAACAGAAGTTCAGAGGTGCTAAATCAGATCCAACCTCCAGATACCATCTCTGTTTCACCTTAAGAGAATCAAGTAGGAGAGGGTAGGAATGGAATTTTAAAAGGAAAATTGCCGCTTTCAGACAGAAAAATTATTACAAAACTTCAGAACTCCAGCCTGACCCATCACAGACTTGGGCAGAGCCCGTGGCTTATCTTTTAGCAATGAAAGGAAGTTTTTCAATAACAGGCTAAAACACAAATTTCAAACCCATTGGAGAGCCTGTATGGGAGGTGGGCAGCCCTCCACAACAGGACTTCCCTGGCACTCAGTTTTTCACTTTAGAAATCTCCAGTGTGTGTAGGCTGCCTCTGCTGCATTGGAAGGGATCCCACTAAATCCAGCACCCACCTTCCAAAGGGGAAAGAGGTTTGGATGAAGGCAGTGCTCAACACCTGACAGAGCAGCACCCCTGAAAACTAATTTTATAGCTTTAGACCTCAACTAGTTTCTCAGTGTAGCATCTCCATGGTTTGAAGAATGTTCATAGAAGGGATAGGAAAGGGGGTCAAGCAGAACAGCCCCCCAGCTCCTAATCCCTATTAATTATCCTGGCCCTCATTGCCAAACTGGGTTTTTCATTCAATGTAAATATAAATTCCAAAGTTTATCTTCAAACAACATGTATCATGTGGACTCCCCATCCATGGAAGTTTTCAAGTCCAGGTTGGACAAGGCTTGGAGCAGCCTGGGATAGTGGAAGATGTCCCTGCCCATGGCAGGGAATGGAATGAGATGAGCATTACCATCCCTCCCAACCCAAACCAGACTGTGGTTCTGCAGTCATCACCTCCCCATTCCAATGGCTGAGGCACTGCAGTTTCCAAGCACAGCCTGGGCTGATAGCCAGCAAGACATAATTCAGCTCAGGGTTTGCTAGAAAGTACCAGAAGCAGAAGAGAGACCCTAATGATTAAATGTCTGTCTCTCTCCTTGAGTCTTGCTGGATCCCCAGAGCAGTAGCACATCCCACAACCCACAACCTGCTCTTAGTGGACACTGCTGACTATGAGGAGAACCTAGTGAGACATCTGGGATGGCTTGGACAAGTCCGGCTGCTACAGGTTAATGGCCATGTCAGGCTTCAAGGAAAAGTGTCTCCAGGAAAGGCATTTTCCAGCTTTCCAGCATCCTGCTGTTCCCCTTCATGTGCTACCTGGAGTTGCTGGCATTTGATTCATGTTTAATGGCACAAATACTGGAAGGGTATGAGATGCGTGAGGAGTTTTCAGAATATAAAAAGGAAACTGTCTTAATCTCATATTCAAATATTAATGGCCTTGCTTTAAAAGCATCTGATAACTTCCAATCGACAAAACCTAAATTTAGCCCAAGGAAGTCAAAACTTCTGATGTTGAGATGCTGAAATGTGCACATCCAGGAAGCCCTTCCTAACAAGGGAATGGCCACATGAAAAGAAAGCCAAGTATTTTTAAATAGTGAAACATAATTCTCTGGAGATCAACAGTAAGCCAGCTCTGAAAGCAGCAGGGTCTAACTGAGCACTTTACAGTAATCCACTATATTTCATTCTGCAATTCAAAAGTCTGGAAGTCCAGCATCCCTCAAGTTCAAGCTCCTTGGACTACCCTGACTTTACAATGAAGCTGCTGATCACCATAATTTGCTGATCACCAGCTCAGCGTGAGGGTTTTCACTTTTTGCCCAAAAAAAATCTTCAGTAGAATGAAACTGTATCTCCATTGCTGAACATCTCCCACCTATGGCCAAGGACACGCTTCTGTGCCTGATTTGAGAATGGAGACACTTTTCTTAGCTGGCAGAAAATTAACACAACATCTTAAAACCTTGGGGTCCATTGCAGGTATCTGAGGTAGGGAATGACTGACATGAGATTCATCCCAAAGCTGTTTTCCTTGTAAAGAGATGTCAGTTTTGTATCACCTTGCACAGATGAGTCACTGATTGAATCCTTACAGCCAGTGAACACTGGCAATCTAAAATATTTCCTGTATTTCAAAGGAGGAGGCTGCAGTGCTCATCCAGAACACTGTAGTGTGACAGGTATGAACAAACCCTTCCGTACAATAAGCAGGACACAAAATACTGCAAGTGACAGCCACGTATTGCTCCACATAAGTCCAAACTCACTTTGGGGTGCAGAAGGACAATCCCTGGAAGTGCTCAGCATCAGGTTGGACAGAGTTCTGAGCAAACTGGTCTAGTGGAAGGTGTCCCTACCCGTATGGCCACAAGATGAGCTTTAAGGTCCCTTCCAATCCAAACCACTCTGATTTTATGATCATCCCCACCCAGCAGCTCCATCCCCCTGCTAAGGGGTGACCTGGCTCAGCTCTCAGCCACAGCAATGTTTCCATCCAGGTGGCAAATATGAGTGGGATTCTGAAGATTAAAGTGACTGTGGCCACTGTTAATGGGTATGTTCACACTTCTTAATTAAACAAGGGTGGGGAGCACTTGCACTAACCCTCCCTCACACAGCCTCAAGTTACTCCCACTTTCTTGGGGAAGAATGCTGCGCTCAACAACCTCTCTGTAAAATCGTTGGCAGCTCCACCAAGGCGACTCGTTTACATCCATCCTATAATGAGCTCTACCAAAATGACCCATAATTGCCATGTGAATGACACCATTGTGCAACTGGCACGGAAAGAATTTCTTCATAAAGCACACTGATACATACAAAGTGTTTGTGGTTAAAGCAAGAGCAACACAGAAAAAGGTGCTCAATGCAGGCAATCCCGACAGCATTCCATAGGCAGCATGGATAGCAGACAGCTCAGCCACACTGGGGAATATATATGCAAATATTGACTATGCAAAGGATTGGTTATTTATAACACCTTCATTTCCCTCAGTCCTACCTCCTGACAAGTAAACAGACTGCTTTGCTCTGGCGAGTTGTGCAACACAGAGAGGTCCCAAAGTAAACACACAGACTCCATACTTCATTAGAGGTGAACTTGTTTACAGAGCAGGAATTAAAACAAAACCACTGAATCCGTCAATATTCTATATGTACTGACATACCCCTCCCTGACTCAGAACAATCTGCTCCTACACTGTGACTCATCCACTGCGTGGGCTGGGGACAGCAGAGATCTCGGTTTCCTGGGATTCTCCAGCGTATCAGACTCCTCTTCTGCTCCCCACCACGCCACTGTGGAGGCTCATGACGTCCAACATCCACTTGCCAGTGTTACCTGCCCATGCTGGGAATGACCACTGGCTACAGAGCCATGGCACAGAACTCAATGCACAGTGCCACGTGTCTGAATGAATCACATGTGCCAAGGTGGGACTGTGAAGGGTGGGGGAAGGTGTGACTCATCTGCCAGCTGATATAAAAATAAACTACTACTGAATCAAAAATGCATGACTTCTGCACACGATGTGCACAGGCAGAAGCTGTCACTATGTGGAAACCTGGGCATCAGCTCCATGCAGCCAAAGAAACACGGAAGTACGCAGTGCTCCATTCTACCTTTTAAAGGTGATGCTTACAGGGAAGGCATTACACATGGTTCAGAGGCGCTTTGAAATGCGACAGCAAATCCCAGAATGGTTTGGGTTGGAAGGGACCTTAAAGTCCATCTCATTTCACTCCTTGCCATGGGCAGGGACATATTCCATTAGACCAGGTTGCTCCAAGCCACATCCAGTCTGGCCTTGCACACTTCCAGGGCCTCCCCACCCTCACTGCCAATAATTCTTTCCCAATATCCCATCTATCCTTGCCCTCTAGAAATGGCAAACCATTCCCTCTTGCCCTGGAACTCCAGGTCCTTGTACCAAATCCTCTCCAGCTTTCCTGGAGCCCCTTTAGGCACTGGAAAGGACTTTAAGGTCTCCCTGGAACCTTCTCTCCTCCAGGTGAACAATCCCCAGCTTTCTCAGCCCGTCTCCAGAGCAGAGAGGTTCCAGCCCCTGAAACATTTCTGTGCCCTCTTCTGTACTTGTTCCAGCAGCTTCTAAACAGAAGATTAGATTCTTCTAATCTGGAATCAGCCTCTAAACAAAAAAACCATTCCTGTTATCCACAAGCAAACAGAGCCCACAGGAACAGAGCCAATGGAATCACTGAGACCTGGTGTGCCACCAGCAGGACCCAGCCACTGCAGGACTCCTGCAAGCCATGGGAAAAGAGTTGCTTTTACTCATCTTAAACCAAGCAGGAGGGTCCTGGGATGCTGCTGGGTGTGCAGAGGACAATTCAAGCATAGTCAAAGCTTTGTCCTTCGGCAAGTGCCCAGGAAGTTGAACCATTCCAGGAGCCAGGAGCTGGGTGTGTTTGATCATGGACAAGTCTTGGCGCCCAACATGGGGCACTGAGGGCATTGAAAAGAGGGTAAGAACAGGAATAACAGTTCTTCAGTTGCCTAAGGCTGATTTTTTGTGTGCTAGCAACAAGTGGTCCAGTTTAACCCGGTTTGGGCTGCACGTGATCACATATATAGCTCTCCCTTTTGCAAGCCCTTATCTAAACATGGGCCCTATAACTAAGGCCACTGTGGCTGTTATCCAGCTTGTTTTATGGGCTGATAAGGTGAGGAATTAATGGATTTTTAACTTCCTTTGGAAGGTGGGTACATGGATTCAGGGCTATCACACACTGACTGTATGTTTTTGGGGTTACTTTAATAATGGCACCTACTGTGAGGGAATGACACCAGGGGAAATTTTCTCCCAACCCTTCACCCAGATTTTTGGGTCTACCCCACCAGTTTTTGAAGGGTTCAAATCTCCTCTAAATGCTAATGATATCATACTGGTGTTACTGATAGACTTGCTCTATCTAACATTTAGAGATAAGGGGGGATTGAGCTGGATAACAACCCTGATATCTACTCCAGGAAATAGGGATGGTGCTGCAGACATTGACCCTGCCCCAGAGCCTGACCCTGCCCCACAGCCCACCTCAGAAAGGAACCACCTGGAGTGGGTGGGGGTTTTGGTGAAGGAGATGCGTGAGATGAGCCAGATGATGAAGGAGTACCTTTCCCCAGCTGCTGAGAAACCCTGCCTTAAAGGGGGAGAATCCAACGATGCCGCAGTGGAACCCATAGATGTTACATGTGCCCATGTTCCAGCTGAATTCCAAGGGCAGACACAGCCAGCAGCAGTCGCCCCTGTGGAAACTAGAAAGTCTAAGATGAAAACAAGGCACCTAGACAAGGAGGATCAGAGAGGAGGGCCCTCACAACCAGCAGGGAGCCAGAGGTTGAAATCATCACCTGGTCCCTGTCTTATGAAAATCTCTGCAATCTGCAGAAAGATATTGCACGACGGGGCCGGGAGGCTTTGACAACTTGGTTACTTCAGGTCTGGGAACTTACAGGAACAGGTGTGCACTTGGATGGTACAGAGGCAAGGAATTTGGGATCCCTGTCCCAGGGCTCAGGTGTGGACCAGATATTCTAAAGGGAGCCATGCCCCCTTCCCCTCTGGAAGCAGGTTTTAATGAGTGTGAGAGAGGTTTGTCAACAGAGAAAGAATGCAGGAGCACCACCATAGAATGCACTAGAAGACCCTTGACGAAGGGATCCAACAGCTGAGGGAAGTGGCGGTACTGGAGGTACTCTTTGGGAGGGATGGACAGCATGACAATGACCCTGACAAGGTCAGGTGCACAGGGCACATGCTGTGGAATCTGGCAAACCGAGGGCCATCTCAATACACCACCTTCATTGCAATGATTAATGCTGATGAGCACCGACAAACAGTGAGCTCTGTTGCTAACAAGCTTAGGGATTTTCACAGTATGAAATGGCGCAGTGCAGGCCCAGGTTTCTGCCTTGGTCAAGGATTGCATACAGGCAGGGATAAGGGAGGAGATGAAGGAGGTGAGGGGGGATAAGAGGGGAGATAAGGCAGATAAGGAAAGAGGTGAGAAAGATCAATGCAGCACCGGTGCGAGTCTCATCCAGTGCTCCCCAGCTAGGGAAAGAGGGTACACCCCATGAGCTGACCTATGGTTTTTTCTGCATGACCATGGGAAAGACATGGGAAAATGGGATGGGAAACCCACTTCTGTCCTGGCAGCACGGGTACGTGAACTCAGGGAGGGAACTGACTTTGCTGGAAGCTGAGGTGAGTCTGACAGGGGAGGGGTGGCAGAAACATCCAATTGTAACTGGCCCATAGGCACAACACATTTTAGGCATAGACTTTCTCAGGAATGGCTATTGCAAAGACCCAAAGGGATTCAGGTGGGCTTTTGGAATAGCTGCTGTAGCAGTAGAGGGCATTAAGCAGTTGAACACTTTGCCTGGACTGTCAGAAAACCCATCTGCAGTGGGACTCCTGAAGGTGGAAGAGCAACAAGTGCCAATTGACACCTCAACAGTGCACCGCCGGCAGTACCGGACGAATCGAGATGCCGCGATCCCCATCCACAAGATGATCCGTGAGCTGGAGAGCCAAGGGGTGGTCAGCAAAACCCACTCACCCTTCAACAGCCCCATCTGGCCCGTGCGCAAGTCTGATGGAGAATGGAGATTGACTGTGGACTATCGTGCGTTGAACGAAGTGACTCCACCTCTGAGCGCTGCCGTGCCGGACATGCTGGAACTCCAGTACGAGCTGGAGTCCAAGGCAGCAAGGTGGTATGCCACCACTGACATTGCCAACGCATTTTTCTCCATTCCCCTGGCAGCAGAGTGCAGGCCTCAGTTTGCCTTTACATGGAGGGGCGTGCAGTACACCTGGAATCGTCTGCCCCAGGGGTGGAAACACAGCCCCACCATCTGCCATGGACTGATCCAGGCTGCACTGGAAAAGGGTGAAGCTCCAGAACACCTGCACTACATCGATGACATCATTGTGTGGGGGAACACGGCAGTGGAGGTATTTGAGAAAGGAGAAAAGATCATACAGATTCTGCTGAGAGCCGGCTTTGCCATTAACAAGAGCAAAGTCAAAGGACCTGCCCGAGAGATCCAGTTCCTGGGAGTAAAGTGGCGAGATGGACGGCGCCAGATCCCCACTGAGGTCATCAACAAGATCACTGCGATGTCTCCACCAACCAGCAAGAAGGAAACACAAGCTTTCCTAGGTGCCATAGGCTTTTGGAGAATGCACATTCCCGAGTACAGCCAGATTGTGAGCCCTCTCTACCTGGTCACCCGTAAGAAAAATTATTTTCACTGGGGTGCTGAGCAGCAGCAAGCCTTTGCCCAGATCAAGCAGGAGATCGCTCATGCAGTAGCCCTTGGCCCAGTCAGGACGGGACCAGAGGTGAAGAATGTGCTTTATTCTGCAGCCGGGAACCATGGCTTGTCCTGAAGCCTTTGGCAGAAGGTGCCTGGGGAGACTCGAGGCTGACCTCTGGGATTCTGGAGCCAAAGCTACAGAGGGTCTGAAGCCAATTACACTCCCACAGAGAAGGAGATCTTGGCTGCCTATGAAGGAGTCCAAGCTGCCTCAGAGGTGATTGGGACGGAAGCACAACTCCTCCTGGCACCCCGACTACCAGTGCTGGGGTGGATGTTCAAAGGAAAGGTTCCCTCTACCCACCACGCCACCGACGCCACATGGAGCAAGTGGATTGCCCTCATCACACAACGCGCCCCTACTGGAAACCCAAATTGCCCTGGGATTTTGGAGATAATTATGAACTGGCCAGAAGGTGAAAATTTTGGTCTCGCCGATGATGAGGAGCAAGAACAAGTGAGCCGCGCTGAGGAAGCCCCACCGTATAACCAACTGCCAGCAGATGAAACATGCTACGCTCTTTTCACCGATGGCTCCTGCCGCGTCGTGGGGATGAACCGGAAGTGGAAAGCAGCCGTATGGAGCCCCACTCGACAGGTTGCACAAGCTACCGAAGGAGAAGGTGGATCAAGTCAGCTTGCTGAACTCAAAGTTGTTCAGCTGGCCCTGGACATTGTTGAAAGAGAGAAGTGGCCAAAGCTCTACCTTTATACTGACTCGTGGATGGTAGCCAATGCTCTGTGGGGTTGGCTGGAAAGGTGGAAAAAGGCAAACTGGTAACATAGGAGAAAATCAATCTGGGCTGCTGATGAGTGGAAAGACATTGTCACCCGGGTAGAGAAGCTACCTGTGAAAGTTCGTCATGTGGATGCCCGTATCCCCAAGAGTTGGGCTAATGAGGAACACCAACACAATGAGCAGGTTGATCAGGCCTCAAAGATAGAGGTGTCAAAAATAGACTTGGATTGGCAACACAAGGGAGAATTGTTCCTGGCTCGATGGGCTCATAATGCCTCAGGTCATCAGGGCAGAGACGCCACGTATAAGTGGGCATGAGACCGAGGAGTGGATCTAACCATGGACAGTATCTCTCAAGTTATCCATGACTGTGAGACCTGCGCTGCCATCAAACAGGCCAAGCGAGTGAAGCCCCTCTGGTATGGTGGGCGTTGGTCCAAGTACAAGTACAGGGAGGCCTGGCAGATTGACTACATCACACTGCCTCAGACCCACCAAGGCAAGCGCTACGTGCTGACCATGGTGGAAGCCACCACCGGATGGTTGGAGACCTACCCTGTGCCTCATGCTACTGCTCGGAACACCATCCTGGGCCTTGAGAAACAGGTCCTTTGGAGGCATGGTACCCCTGAGAGAACTGAGTCAGACTCATTTCAAGAACAGCCTCATAAACAGCTGGGCTAGGGAACACGGCATTGAGTGGGTGTACCACATCCCCTACCATGCACCTGCAGCTGGGAAGGTCGAACAGTGCAATGGCCTGCTTAAAACCACCTTGAAGGCACTTGGTGGGGGGACTTTCAAGAACTGGGAGAGTAATCTACCAAAGGCCACATGGTTAGTGAATACCCGAGGTTCCACTAACCGAGCAGGCCCTGCCCAATCTGAGCTTTTGGGAACACCAGATGGGGATAAGGTTCCAGTGGTACACATGAGAGGTATGCTAGGGAAAACTGTTTGGGTGAACTCTGCCTCCAGCAAAGACAATCCTGTCCGTGGGGTGGTTTTTGCTCAAGGACCAGGTTGTACCTGGTGGGTGATGCAAAAGGATGGAAAAACCCGATGCCTATCCCAAGGAGACCTTGTCCTAGGGTGAAGTATTTATGATACTGTGTCTGTAACTGCATGTATGTATATAATTTAAAGGTTCTAATTTGATGTAGTATGTTAGCATGGGAAAAATTCGGGGTGGATAATGTTGGGGGTTGGGGGCATTTTACTCTTCCCCCTTTGTGGAGAATTTTTTCCATTATCATGCTAAGGAAGTCTGCCAGGTGGCTCCCCCAGCTTTTGATTGCTCAAGACAAAGGGGTGGGTGGGGACTGTCTCCCTTCCTCAATCACTGGCAGGGTTTGGGGGGTCTGAGAGGTGTTGATTTTTTTTCTTCCTTGGGACACACGCCAGTCTGACCGCAGAGGAGAGAGGTTTCTCTGCGGTTGGATTTGCCCTGCACCCTGCTCTGCTACAGCCTCCTGCCTCTGAGAACACTGCTGAGAACTGGGACCAAACAGTGAGCGGGGAGTTCTTCCTTCACCCTCCTCCCACCTGGGACATGGCCTTGCCGCCTCCTCCTCCACCTCCCTGCTCCTGTTGCGGCTGCAAGGGCCCTGCCCTGGTCCCCACCAGGGCCGTGCAGAGGAGAAGAGTGTCCGTGACTGGAAAAGGGACTGGAACTGAGTTTTGTTCTGTTTTGTTGCTGATTTTCATGTTGTTCTTGTTTGTCTTGTAGCTATATCAGTAAAGAACTGTTATTCCTAAACCCGTATCTTTGCCTGAAAGCCCTTTCATTTCCAAATTATAAAAAATTGGAGGGAGGGATTTTCACTCTCCATTTCAGGAGGAGTTCCTGCCTTTTTCTTGGCAGTACCTGTCCTCCAAACCAGGACAACAAGTAACTTAGTTTATTCCACAAACTTCAAGTACAGGGGACAAATGACATGCTCAAAGAGATGTATCCAATACCAGAAACATGCTGGAGACTTGAGCTGCTTCTGGCAGCACTTGGAGATGCAAAAGCATCTGGTCAAGTTGGAGTGAGAGCTCGTTTGTCCCCAAGGTATGGAAGCAGTGGATTCAAGCAGCTGTATGAAGCATCAGAGCAAGGAGAAGTCCGGGAGCAGAGAACCAGCCTTGAGGAGGAAGGAACACCTGACTGATACAGCCAGTCCTCAAGGAGGGTCATAGAGCACAGAGCATAATTCTGGGGAATAACTATCACACTTGGACTGTGCTACTCATATTCATGCTCAAGTGGGTGTTGCCATCATGACTGACTGTGCCACCACCAGTAAAGCGAGATCCTGGGGATAGCTCAGGCCAGGATGACTCCAGTCAGGATGCTGGTGCAAGCTCACGTGGCTTTTAGGACAAAAACCAGTATCATTAAACAGTTCAGTACAACACTGGCATTACAGGACTGATGAGAGCAAAGCAACTAGTTTGCACAGAAATTATTAAAACTACTTCAGTTACCTTGGTGAGCAAATAGATCATAGCCCAGACTACCTAAAACATTAGGAATTACATTTCCTAAAGGAAAGATGTGCTTTCCTGAGACACCCTATGGATTGACCATCAGGTCTCTGACTCCATGCCTGAGCTTTGCTGTTTTGTTTTGCTGCTCACATGAAGGTAATGCACTCAGATGCTATTTTAGGTTATTTGATATTTAATTCCACAGCGAGAAAGAAGCTAGCAGATGGTCACTGTGCAGCAGGGCCTTGCTCAACTTCTGTGGGGAGAGAAGTTCCAGGAAGAATCTTAAAAATCCCTTTCTATGTGCAAACATTCCTCCAGTTAGAGAATTACAGGGGAGCTGTTAGTTTCCTTAAAACAAGGAGGCACTGAAACATCAGAGACAGTATCAAATATCCAAAGTAGCACGTCAGACACATCTGTTTGTTGGTTACTTCTGACTCAGGACTTCACCTCTGAATCCACTGGATCTGTCCACCAGTATTGAGCTGTTCTGAGAAGCACCAAGAAGAGTCACATGCCTACAGTTTAGATCCCTTCAATAAACTTCTCCCTGCTCCATCACTTAATCTAGCATGAAGCATCTTAAGATGTCTGAAACACATGAAATCCAGTCTGCTCCTTTGCTAATCCAAGCCGACTAGGGACCCTCATCCGAGTCATGTGGCAGGCAGAGAAACTGGTGCTGCTGGGAGGGAGCATATGCTGTCAGAAAGTCTTGGAACATCAAAGCTGAACATGATGGAGCACGTGGCACAGGGAGCCACAGAGTCACTTTAGCCACTGCTAAAAGAAGACGCAGTTATCACATCTGTGTTCATGTGGAAACATCTCACATGGAAGTTGATCTCAGGATTTAACTTCTGAATTACTGGGCTATTTGCTACTCTGTCCAACTGCACCAAGGGAAATGCAAAACTTGACTGAGTAGCTTAGAAAAAGGAAAAACAAAAAGACTATTTTCACTAGTTTTTGATTATGTTAAGTGAAGTAGGTAATTGATACCCACAAACATCCTTCAGGCACTGGCCAAGGAGGTCAGTCCCTTCCAGCCTCTGACTACTACCAAAGAGCAACACATTTAAAAATGTTTATTCTGAACATCCAAGAAGGAACTCACCATTAAAACTCTTCTTATTAGGAAAAACACCCCCATTTTTCTCCCAAAACTTTAGGTGATGACAATTTTGACATCTCAGAGCTCATGGGGACCATCTGGCTGTACCTGCAATTGAACACGGCTGCTGAGCTGCTGAGGGGAGGAGGGGGCTTCCACAGTGTCACAGTCAGGCTCCCTTTGCTCTTCTTCAGCTAATGGTGGGAGCTGCAGCCACTCACGTCATTTGGCAGATTAATTCTCTAATTTATTGAGCAGGATGTCACATGAAACACTACTGTTGTTCTCTCTGACTCATACACACCGTGTGTTTGGACACTCCTAGTCTTCAATTGCTAAGTGTACAACAATTCCAAGTAACCAGACATCCCTACTGGAAGTTCAAGCCTGGTTGTTTGAGCAGTTCTGGAGCAAGAATTATGGGGAGCCTGGCACTAGCAACATTGTTGAGAACAAACCCCTCTATTTCCCAACATTGGCACTTATCTGTTTTTCCAGCCAGACATTCTTCTCCTAATCCCTGGCGCAGGCACCAAGTCAAGCCTCCCTGCTTCTGGCAGTCTGACTCCATCAAAATTTGTTTTGTTTGGATTCCAGGTTTCATGGTGAGACCAGAATTGTAGTCCACATCCTCCACTCCAGTCTTGGCTGATTTCCAAATTTTTAGCAAAATTGCAGCACAAGGGCTTCTAGGCATCCAACAGAGGCATCCAACAGCTCATCAGAACCGGGTGTGTGACACCAGTGGGATCACACAGAGAAATACTGTCAGGTTGTTCAGGAGGCTTCTCAACAGTCCCTTGACAAATACTCCAAGACAGCAGATTAAAGACTAGGAGGGAATTCCTCCCTGTGAGAGTGGTAAGAGCCTGGCACAGGTTGCCCAGAGCAGCTGTGGCTGCCTCATCCCCGGAAGGATCCGAGGACACGTTGGATGGGGCTTGGAGCACTCTGGGACAGTGGGAAGTGTCCCTGCCCATGGCAGGGGGCGAAATGAGATGGGCTTTAAGGTCCCTTCCAACCCAAACCATTCCATGACTCCCTGAATGCTCTGAGTGGGTAAGTATCACAGGACAGAAAGCTTAAATTCTTCAGGAACAGGGAAAAACTTAAAAATACTTAATCTGAGCAAAATAAAGCCACTCCTTCAAATTTTGATCAGTTTTTAAATTCCTTAATAATATCTTCAAAGAGTGGAAGCAAGTCAAGTGGTGTAGTAAAAGTAGACTGGGATTCATTCATGTATCACAAGACATCTGAGCTGGGGTATCCCAGAAATCACAAGCACCAACAAAACTCAAGCAGGAATTTCAACTTAGTATTTTGGTAATATATTATTACTAAACTATTTCTGCGATTGGAAGCTGGGTCCATTCAGGAAAAAGAGGAAAATTAAAATCAGAAATATTAAAAAACTACAGTAATGTAAGAAACTTGTCAAAACCCGAACTCAATACATGATCAAGACACAGAAGGAGCAGAGAAGGTTGTTGCTTCACAGAGACTTCCTTGGGCAGTGGAACACCCTTTGTGAGGCTGTGGAAATCCTTGGCATGGGAAACAGCACATACTAAGAGACCCTTTAGGCTTAAAAAACAACCATAAATTGAGGGAAGAAAAATCCAAACACTATTAGACACAACTCAAGCTCTGTATCAGGGAAATCAGAGACTGCCAGAAAAAAATGTACAAAAAATTCCACCTTTGGCTAATCTTGCTCTATTCTTTTCCTATTTGCTGTAGACCACGATTGCACAGAGGAGCCATGGGGCTTGTGGACACTCTTACAATTTAACATGTGAAAATGAAAACAATTTCTTAGGTTTAAAGACTTTATATCACCTACTTAATGGGTATTGTTCTTTCCAATAACTTTGCATCCACTGACAATTCCTATGTTTTACAAACACACTTACGGGGCATTTCCATATCAGCAAATCCTCATGAACTCAAGGTTTTACAATTACCCAATATCTCCATTATCATCCCATTCTCACCAGATCACTTCCAAAACTTGTGTGAGGCTAAATGAATTGGCCCAGATCCCTAAGTTCGAGTCAGAGTTACACAACAAATACTATGGCAGTGTTTTAATAAAGAAATCCCTTTATTAAAGAAATTTAATAAAACTTTTTATAACCTTAAGATAGGTTTACTCACCTGCACTTCCAAGTTGTTTATAAAATCTGTATTCTAAATGAAGCTGTGGTGCCCGGGATTTGATTGGTTCCTAGAACAGAAATAAAGACATTGGTTAAAATCAGTTTTATTAAAAGAGGTTCTGTCTTATACTTGAAGATTTGTGCATAATTAAAAGACCCCAAATTAAAAATTCTAACAGACTTCACCATTACATGCCATTTAATAAGGAAAGGAAAAAAAGCAGTAAGATTTGCTCTCTGGTAGAGAAATAAACTCCTCATTTAAATACAAAGCTCACTCATTGCAGTGAAATTCAAGAATCATTCCACAAAGATCCTGGTCCTTGAAAAACAACCCTGGACACTGGCCCAGGGAAGTCAAGTTTGCCAAAGCTTAAGCCCCAGTTCACTCCATGGGCACTGTGATTGCCCACAGCGGTTTTCCTGGTCTCTAGCCTGTATATTTTTGAAAAATGTTGAGTCATACAAGTGTGTTTTAGATCAGACTACAGTCTCACAGCAAGCACCACAGTGCAGCCAGACAGCTGGGAAAAAGGAGGAAGTCTCCCCCTTCTGTGGCAGGTGTCAGTCAAACATCTTGAAACACTCAATAATATTCTCTTTTTATTCACAAAATAAAAAGAAACGCAAAATGGATAAGTCTGCAATGTACCCAAACCACCCCATTTATTAACTGTTACTCATCCACACTTGGCATAAAAGACTTAATGCCTACAATCCATCAAGGCATTAACGTGCAAGATGACAGAGGTTCTAAAAATATGAAGTTTATATGGAGAGGATTAAGAGACTGGAGTAATTATATTTGCAATAAAACTATGCACTTGGGATAGGCATGGATGTGTGGCCAGGCAGCCTGGAGACAGGAGTTAATACTGGTTTCAGTTTTTGTTGAGCTCCAGTCTGCACTGTAAGACTGATGCCCGCACTGGGTGTGAACTCCACAGTCAAGGCTTCTTTCCAAGGAAGAAGGAGAAGGAATTCTGCCCAGGAATTCAGGCAATTTGACTTGCAGCCAAGCTGTTCCTCATCAGCTCAAGTCAGCCCATCCATTTCCCAGCAAGGGCCATGAATGCTCCTGGTTACTTCTCAACTTAATCATAGAATCATTAAAGTAGGAAAAGGCCTCCAAGGTCACCAAATTCCTGATGTTTTAAAGGTCCGGAAGACAAATATGACCAAATACTCAGCAAATAGTGTGAAGAAGTATTCTGGTGGGAAAGCTAAACCTGCACCAAAGGCAAATACAAAGCAACACACAAACAAGTTTGTTATATAAGTCACATTTAAATTAAGATAATTGTTGCTGGTGGCTTGAGGGAGAGTCTACAGACACCTGCAAAGCACAGGGATCCAGGGTGACAGGAACTCAGCATGTTCAGGGAGTAGTTTATTTATCCAAACATGCAAAGGGGAAGGATTGATGTAGCAGGACATGATGCTGCACATGACAAAATCAGGGGAGGCAGCCCTGATCCACTTCTGCATCAGGAGCTGCTGGAGCTCTGACACTTGCCAGAACCATGGCAGCTTCCAAGAAGATCATACCAGCACAGATGGTTGTCCTGTAGGCCAAGGGCTTAGGGATGACAGCAGATTTTGTTAGTGGTAAAAATAACTGAATTGCTACTGCCTAATGGAGAAAATCCACAGCTCGAACCAACAATATCATCATTGCTGCGAGGGGATGGCCTGGTACTTGTGCTCTGACTGCAACTGGATGGCACCAGACTGGCTTCTCCTAGAGAAGAAATTCCTACTGTAGGCAATGCAGCTTTGAAAACCCTCAGAAGAATAAATCAGATGCTCATGACCAGATAAGTCAGCTGAGGAGCAGGACCAGGAGTTACACAGTGACACCACACAAATCAACACAAGGACCAATTTCCACTGCCAGCAGTTTTCCAAGGTGCAGCCTTAGTCCCAAAAAGAAACCATGAGGCTTTAGCATGGAATTTCACAGCACTTTCCAATGGGTTCTTGGTATCCATCAGACATTTCTCTCATATCCCAGCTCTAATGCTGTGATAGGAGGCAGCAGGGCTGCAGTGGTAGAAGACAACCTCACAGCTTGAAGGACTTGGAGCAGCACTTTGACTCGGTCCAACAATGAAGATTAAAGAAAATGTTGCCTATAAGTACATCTTACAGCTACTCCACCACTAATCCACAAATGATTTGAAGGATAAAGAAAACAGCAGTTAAGTCTGCATGCAAGAGAAGTGTATTTGCTGCTGAGGAGGCTGAGTCATTCTTATCCCTGTAGAATTTTGTCTAAGATTAGGAGACCAAGTAACCCCCATTTCTCTTACTGTTCCCTCCTTAAACTTCTCCAAAACAAAGCATGTATATGGACACCTGGATGGCCATCAGATGGCAATTCCAGCCCCTGAGATCTCAGAAGGACCTGAGATTTTTAAGCCTGGATCACAACAGGGCAAATGAAACTGGAGAGTGTTGCAGAGTAACTGCTTTAACACTCAGTTATTTGGGAAAAAAATAGTAAGAAAAATGAAGAAAGAATGTGACCAGAAAAACAGATCAGACTGAGGCAGCCATGAGGCAATGCCACAGAGTCCAGTCATATGGAAAAGCTTCAGGTTACTGAAAGGTGTCACTGTAGCCACTTTTCTGAGAGAAAAAAAGCACCCTTTAGATCAGTTCAGCCGTGCTTTACCTTATGGTTTCCAATGCAACAACTTTGTGGGATTATCTTTGGAAGCAAATTAGAAGAATCATTGTCTCAATAAAACATCTTGTCTGTGTACACTGTACATTTTCTATTGTCTAAAAGTAACAATTCTTCTTTCTGATGTGCATCCCTATCAAGGGCATCTCCTATGGAGCCAGGCTGGGAGAGCTGGGGGTGCTCACCTGGAGAAGGATCCAGGCAGACCTTAGAGACCCTTCCAGTGCCTAAAGGGGGCTCCAGGGGAGCTGGAAAAAACTTTGAACAAGGGTCTGGAGTACCACAACAAGGGGGAATGGTTTTCCACTGCCAGAGGGCAGGGTTAGAGACCCTGGCACAGGTTGTCCAGAGCAGCTGTGGCTGCCCCGTTCCTGGAAGAGTCCAAAGCCAGCCTGGATGTGGCTTGGAGTAACCTGGGATAGTTGGAGGTGTCCTTGGTACTCCACCATGGCAGGGGGCGGAATGAAATGAATTTTCAGATCTCTTCCAGGATACCCAAACCCATCTGGGATACTGTTCCTGAATTCCTCCACATGCATTTATTTATTTACTTTGGGGAACATCTTCTGACATTTGCCAACAGGTGTGAAAACAAGTCCCTCCTGCAAAGCTGTAATTATTTTTCATCTAAAACACATCACAAGGAGTATGCCAGAGATATGGAATCTGAGGCACTCAAATGTGATCACAATTAATGCACCAAGTCCATCCTGATTTTCTGTCACCAGAGTTACTCCTGTCATTTTGCCAGGTAGCATCAAGTGGGCAAACTGGGGAGTTTCAAATTAGCACCACAACTTTAACTTCAGATTTTAGGGTTTGGATTATGTGTAGAGAGTGTTCTTACGACAACTCAGCACATCAGGAGAAGACATCAACTCTGAAACCCCAAGGGGCTAATGAAAGTCTGAGTTTACAGGCAGGAAAAATTAAGGCCTAAACACAAACTACTAGGCTGTGAGTTTATAAATGTGGAGGAGCTACAAGTTAGGGAGTCCCCATCCCCCAGATTCCACAGATGATATCTTCTCTGCAGCCCAAGGCAGCCAGTGGAAAGTTTGACCTTCACCAAATTGGATCTTGGTTTGCCTGTTGCAACTGCAGTCTCCCAGTATCACAGCAGACCGAACTGTGCTCTGCTCTACCAGGGAATTTTAACCAAAGGAACACCCTCTTTCCTGCCTCTTCACTCCAAATACACATACCACTAGGTTGCAAAGTGCCATGCTCCTAGCCGAACATTCTGACAGCTGGAGAATTCATGGAGTCCTCAATGGAAAGGTTTGAGCCATGAAGCAGCAGGAGGTGGCAAACCCACTGCCAGTGCCCTTCACTGGGACCTGGGCAGAGGGACAAGGCTCTCACTGCTCTAAGACAGTTACAAATCCTTTAGGTACCAAAAACCTTCAGTAGGTGGAAGGATAGGTTTTTTTCCTGCTTTTAGTGCTTTTAAGAATTTATCTTAGTTTTAACAAGATAATTCCCAGCTCAGGTTATGAGACCCCAAATTGAAGAACTCGCTTTTGGTCTGAATTTTTCACGTGAAGTACAAGTCATTTAAAGACACCTGAAGCTACTACTTACCAGTTTGATCGCTACATATTCATTGGTGTAGAGATTTTTACCTGCAAAGGGAGAAGAAAAAAATATTTTAGCTCCACATTCAACACTTGCAGCTCGAGGCACAATGAGAAATAGTGACACTGATGCCAAAGGGCTGTTTTCCCAATTGCCCCTGAAGTTCCCACTCTTAACAAAGCATAAGCCTGAAAATAATAAAAAAATGAACAGTTTGCAGCAGTTTAGCAGGGCAGGCAAATAACACCTTCCACTCAGCACAAGGAAATTGTATTTTATGGCAGCACTTTTGCTCCATGCACATGTTAAAGGAGGTATCCCAGACACACTAAGCTTCATTATCCACAATGCCAAAAACGTCTGGGGAACAAAAAATGATGAGTCAGAATTCATTGCTTTTGGAAATGCCTTGGATCTGCTGGACACTGAACAATTTCATCCTGGGACATACAGGGAGTTTTGCTAGGTTGATCATGCTCTGGGAAGCAGGAAGAGCAGGAGTGAGAGATGAGCACAACTAGCTGAGCTCAAATCCAGCTCCTGCTGCACCTAACCAGAGCTGGGATCCATGCATGCTACAGCTGGAGGGGAATTTTCCTCCAGGAGCCTGTCTGAGTGTTTGAAGCGAGCCCTGGGCCTCTTCAGTGATCTGAGGCAGTGATGCACAGTTCCATGTCACGGAGCATCTCTCCCTGTGTTCTGACACTGCCAGTTATCATATCACTCAACATTCTCTGCTTCCTCTGCCAGGGAATTTGAGCAATCACTCCTCCTCTACCTCCACCTGGCTCATGCCTGACAACAGACTCTCCTGGAAGAAATACCATGGAGAAGGATGCTTGGGCAGTCCCTGGACCCCCTCTGCCCCACCATCCTGACATCCTCCTGACCTCCTCTAGTCCCACTGTCCCTTCAGAGAAAGGAAGCCCCCACACAAAAGCTCCCTCTGGTTTTATTCAGGGAAATGTTGACCTTTGTCATCAGTGTCACAGAACAAGTAATGCTTTTACTGAGCAACTCCAAAATTCAAGAGCAATCCAGGATGGAAGTTATCAGGGCTTATTTGTAGCATCAGCTTTGCTCATTTATTTTCCAATTCTTGTAATGGATATTGATGCTTGGACAGCCCAGTTCTTGAGAAAGCCCAGGACAGTGAATGACATCATTCAGAGCAGGCAGGAGCTGGAGCAGCTCTTCCATATCCACATGGCAGCATTAAAAAACCATGCCATGCACAGGTACAACAGCACAGGGAGACTCAATAAGATTAAAGACATTATGAACATGGGAGAAGACCCACAGCCATCTTTAAATCCTGAAATATCAGGAGAAATTTAATTTACTTTATAACAGCTTAATGTTTTCTGCATTTAACTTCTTTCGATGCTTTCCTCGTTGTATCCCTCAGGGTACCTCTAGCCTCTAAATCTGTGATTGGGTGTTCCCAAGCCCAGTCTGCACTAAGAAGATTGTTTTAACGTCTCTCAGGAATAAAAGACATCATAGCTCCAATCTGTTTAGATACGTGGTGATGCTCTTTAACATAGGACAGGGATTTAAATGTGAGGTTAAACATGCTCAAAGGGGGTGTTTTCCACCAGTAAAGGTGAAAGTTGAGCCCCAGCATTAGCCCCTCACACACAGGGGAGGTTTCCATTTATTTCTTTCAATCTTTTAGAAAAAGACATAATATTATGCCCAGACTGGAAACTAAGGGTAGAAAGGAGATTTTGCAGTTTCATCAGGAACCTGCCACCACAAGAAAGCATTGCAAGCGCGACACGCTCACAGGCCAAATCCACAAAAAAGCAGGTGGCAGATAAACCCCTCCACTCTCTGAGACAGACCAGGGCTCCAGCCAACAGCTGGAGGTGGGGAGGAGACGTGAAGACATTAAAGAAAGGAAATCTAAATACACTGGGATTATCTGCTCTGCATTAGCAAATAAACCAAATCAGCAGCTCCAGCTTTATCTTGCTCCCTGAAACTGCCTCTTACCCTCCTCTGACTGGTTTGGGTTGGAAAAGCCCTTAAAGCCCATCTCATTCCACCCCCTGCCATGGGCAGGACACCTCCCACTAGCCCATGGTGCTCCAAGTCCCATCCAACCTGGCCTTGAACACTTCCAGGGGATCCAGGGGCAGCCACGGCTGCTCTGAGCAATCTGTGCCAGGGCCTGCCCACCCTTGCAGGAAACAATGTCTTCACAATATTCCATTCTGGCAGTGGGAGGCCATTCCCCCTTCTTGTGACACAACAGGCTCTTGTCCCCAGTCCCTCTCCAGCTTTCCTGGAGCCCCTATAGGCACTGGAAGAGGCTCTGAAATCTCCTTGGAGCCTTCTCTTCTCCAGGGGAGCACCCCCAGCTCTCCAGGTTGGCTCCAGAGCAGAGGGGCTCCATCTTTCAAAGCGTCTCCACGGCCTCCTCTGGGCTTGTTCCAGCAGCTCCATGTTCTGATGTTGGGGCAGGAGGCAGCTGGAGGCAGCTCTGCAGGTGGGGTCTCACCTGAGTGGGGCAGAGGGACAGAATCCTCCACTCCCCTGCAGCCCACACTGAGGGATCACCTCAGGACATGGTGGAGACACTCAGTTTGAGGACACTGAGGCACAGAAGCTCCAGCCCAAATCCCCAAGGAAGTTGGATGCTTCGAAGAACAAAATAAAACCCCAAAGAGGGACGCATGAGAACTCCACTCTGTGGATCCCATGACTTCCATCACAGCACCTCCACCCAGGGAATGATGCCCTACAGACCTTCCATCAACATTTTTGCTCTCCCACTAATGCAGGATAACGGCACTGGGAAAACAGCACTCTTCCAAATTTGATCCAAGGCAGGAAGGACACGGCCAACACCCTCTCCATGTATGCGGAGCCATAATCCAGTCTATTATGGTCTGTTTCATGAGGCTGAGGACTCAAATGATACTTTTGGTAATGAAATTCCTTGGTTAAATAACCGGAGTTAGTGGTACACCAGCCTGGGGTGTCAGGCCAGCAGCCAAAGGTAAATGAACTAATTCATCCTCCAGTTCATCCCCTTCGGAGCATGTGCTATGGGAGATTCTGAACATAAACGGGTCCAGACTCTGAACTTCAAACCCTTCCCAAAGCTGCAGTCCAAGATGCTTGCTTTGCCAGCTGCTCTAGGAAAGTAAATCCCCAAAGTCTCTCTGCTAGCTTGCTCCAGACTCAGATCCCTCCCTTGGTTTTGCTGTCACACTGTCCAAGCTGCAATGGTTTACTCTCCCTCCTTCTCCCAGGCAGAATAGGTTGCATGGAAGAGCAAAGGCTACAGGAGACAGTGATCTTGCCCACTGAAACAAGCCCAGAGCAGTAGCTTAGCATGACCAAAGATCTGTAGCACAGTGAGGGGATGTAACTGTGCTGGCATAAGCCCTTCAAGTTGAGGCAATGCTTTTGATGGAGCAGTAAGTCCATCCCTCAGTTCTGGGTAGTTCCACTGACAATTACAAACTACACGTTCCAAAGGAGAAGTGTTGCATTACATCACCAGCATTCACACGGGAAACTTCCCCAAGAGGATTTCTCAAGGCCTTGGCAGTGAGACGTGGTGAATGTATGGATGGATTTGAGACAGCAAAAAAGCCCAAAATTATCCATCTCCAAAGTGATGCATCTGCACAGAGACTAGATCATCGGATACATGGGACATGCCTGATTCGCTGTCCCTTGTAGAGCAGGTCTGAAACTAACAGTTCCTGGTGTAGGTGCTTCCAGGATCTACTCCTGCCCTGCCCTCCACATCTAACATTATTCCAGTTAAATCATGACTTGTTATTTTGGAATTACAGCCTCAGTATCAGATGCTATTATCACATTTAAGTATTTATTTTACTGGTTTACTCGTTTTGAAGCAGAGTTCCTAGCTTCAAACTGCAGCCTGGGAGGCAGCTGATTCTCACTTTTGGGAGTACCTTCACAGTTCCAATGAAACTGCTCTGACCTGACAACCTACAAAGAAGCAGTTTTTCTGCTGGTTTGGGGTCTTTGCTCTTCTAACATTTTTTCCAGTCTCAAGCAGGGTGAAAAACTGTTTTAACAGCCATTTTTAAATGATACCTGAACACACTGTTTTGAAAATGCCAGATAATGTTTCAATAGAGCAAAAAGATCTAGGCTCCAGTGTACAGCTCAGGGGTCCCCCACATCAGAATGATAAGGAGCTGCTGGAACAAGCCCAGAGGAGGCCATGGAGACGCTTTGAAGGATGGAGCCCCTCTGCTCTGGAGCCAGCCTGGGAGAGATGGGGGTGCTCACCCAGAGAAGAGAAGGCTCCAGGGAGATTTCAGAGCCTCTTCCAGTGCCTAAAGGGGCTCCAGGAAAGCTGGAGAGGGACTGGGGACAAGAGCCTGGTGTGCCAGGACAAGGGGGAATGGTTTTCCACTGCCAGAGGGCAGGGTTAGATGGGGTATTGGGAAGAAATTGTTTCCTGTGAGGGTGGTGAGGCCCTGCACAGGTTGCCCAGAGAAGCTGTGACTGCCCCTGGATCCACAGAAATCTTCAAGGCCAGGTTGGATGGGGCTTGGAGCAATCCTGGATACTGGAAGGTGTCCCTGCCCACGGCAGAGGGGTGGACAAAGATGAGTTTGAAGCCAAACCCCTCTGTGATTCACTGATTAAAAGAAATGTCTGCTGTAACAAGAACTTAACATTTATCCTAGCAATCCCTCCAACCTACCAAAACTGCAGTAATAATTTTACATTACTACTTATTATTTGCTTTACTTAAGCAAGGGTGCCAAACAGTGGGAAAAAAAGAGAAATTTTGAAGAGCCTTATTAATCCCTACCATGGCTCATGGTTAAGGATTGGGAGAATAATAAGAATATCCCCTGGATAAACTCTTGAATCAGTTTAAGAGGGCGGCTCGCAGGCTTGGCTGGAGATGTCTCTGGTGGAGTTTACAACCACAGCTGATCACAGCACTCCATACATACTCAAATCCCCATGAAACCCCAAATCCATGCAGGGTCTGATGTGGGGACTGGCACTATATTCCTGCTAGTATGTTGAGCCAGTTTGGAAACCAAAGCTCTTGGAACACCCTACTCAGCAGCCTGTCTGAAGAAACAGCCATTGCTTTACCCCGTTTCAGTGTATTACTCTGGGTCAGATCACAGAATCATGAAGTTTGTAACAAACATCCAAGATCATCAAGGCCAACATTCAAACAAATCCCACCACTCCCACTACACCACATCTTGCAGTACTACATCTCCTCCTTTCATAAACACTTCCAGGGATGGCGACTTCGACACTTCCCTGGGGAGCCTATTCCAATGCTCAGCCATCCTTTCAGTGAGGAAATTTTTTCCTAATATCCAGCCTGACCCTCCCCTGGTACAACTTGTGGGCATTTCCCCTGTCTTATCAAATGCTAAGTTTTGTGATCATCTCTCCATCTCCTTGAGGGCTGGAATCCAACTGCACTGTTCCCACATGCTCCAAAGAAGTCATATTCTTGGGTGATCTCTGTTTTCAGGAAGAAAGACCAACTCTGAGCAGTGAGCTGGATATATACAGCAAACAGTTTCATTAGGTAAGTGCCATCTCCTTCCTGAAGAATCAAACAAGAGCAGTTTAAACTGAAAGCACAACACATCGAAAAGATAAAATTCTTCAGGGAATTGGAAAAGCCTATTTTCCCTTTGCTTGTCAGTCATGAATTTGTTCTGCCTCTGATATTGGTGGTTAACTGCTCTGAAACCTGCAAAAAATAGGCAAAAAGCACAGGGCACATCATTCATCTTCGCAGGGCAAAACTGTTATCAGAGACTTGTGTGCTCTGATTTCGGCTGCTACTTCTCCTTCCCCTCAGCGATAATTACCATGGGCTGTGCAAGAGAAATAGCTGCTATTTGAACAAACAGGAGCTCTTAAAGTGATAGTGACTGGCAAAAAGCAAGAGAAATGTAAAAAAAAAAGAGTATTACAGCTTCCGTAAGAATCTTACAACAAATTGTTGTTATCAGTATGTGTGGCTCATTGCCCAAATTTTTAGTAAACTAGCATTAACAAAACATGTATTATTTAAAAACAAAACAGGTGTTGCAATTTAAAACCGAATTTCTCTGTAAACTGACATTTTCAGAAGTGAAATTTCTTCTGTAAAGTCCATGCCATGAAACCATACATGAGTCACAAACCCAATACCGCTAAAATTTGAGAAATGTGGAAACAGGAGCTGCTTCCCTGCAGTGTGGGCAGTAGGGGAGGGGGCTTCTGCCCCTCTGCCCCATTGAGGTGAGACCCCACCTGCAGAGCTGTGTCTAGTCCAGGTCCAACAGCAGCAGGACATGGAGCTGCTGGAACAAGCCCAGAGGAGGCCATGGAGACGCTCTGAGAGCTGGAGCCCCTCTGCTCTGGAGTCAGGCTGGGAGAGCTGGGGGGGATCACCTGGAGAAGAGAAGGTCAGGACAAGGGGGAATGGTTTTCCACTGCCAGAGGGCAGAGTTAGATGGGGTATTGTGAAGAAATTGTTTCCTGTGAGGGTGGTGAGGCGAGAGAAGCTGTGGCTGCCCCTGGATCCCTGCAAGAGTCCAAGGCCAGGCTGGATGAGGATGGAGAAACCTGGGATAGTGGACAGGGTCTCTGCCCATGGCTGGGGTGGGATGGCATGAGCTTTAAGGTGCACCTTTCAACCCAAGCCAGTCTGTGATTCTGTGATTTGGGCGCCAGTTGAACAAACTCAAGAGCCATATATCCAGAGGGATCCACTACAGCTGCTAAACCTCAGGGCAGAGTTTGGATTACAAAGCAATTCAGCAGCTCCCTGGGGATCCTGAGATCGTGACATTTGCTGTTGGGGGGGGCCTTGAGAATCCAACACAGTAATTAATGTTATGTCACTGTAAGGATCCAAATATATCTTTTGCTGCCAATTGTTCTCATGTGCAGGAAAGTGAGAGTTTCCACCCTTGCCCTTGGTTTCTCTCCACCTTAGGAGTGTTATCTCTGCTTAGTTAATCAATAAAATTTCTCTGACGCAATGCTGAAACCAAAATACCCAGTTAATGAGACACACCAGAAGTGAGCTGGTTGATCTTCACACCATGGAACACAGCATATGTATTGATGCAATAACCCAATCTCAGAGTGGGAAATCACACAGATTCATTTAAGATGACAGATTCTGAGCAGGAATGTACAAAGACACTACCAGTAGTGTTATGACCGATGAGTTACGTGAAGCAACACCAGCTGCTTCCCCCACCTCATTTAAAACATAACCATTGTTTTTTTAGGATGACTTAAGAGCTCAGTGCACTGCTCTGCACTGGTCTCTTAAGTAGTCCTAAACAAACAATGCATCAGTGTAGCCATCTGTTTTGGGCAACCAGCTGCAAGACGTGGTTAGGAAACCAACAGACCATGAACAAATGTCAGGCTGCCAGGCTGGCTGAGGGAGCCAGATGGCCACTCGGCACATCCTGCTCCTCGCCAGCAAGTCCAACACACAGACAGAGCAGGGAGAGAATGACAGGGCTGAAATTAGGGCAGTGGGGTTAGAGAAGGACATGGAATTGAGTCTGAGTGCTGGGAAAGTCTCACCTATCCCTTTAAATGGGAGTTCTAGCTTATAAATAAAAAATTGAGAGCAGGATTTTGCAATTCACAGGGTTTTTTTTTCACCCTAGGCAAGACATACAGCACTGTGAACAGTCATCATTTGTTGTGATTGTTCAAAATTCGCAACTTTGGCCTCTCCAGTGTATTCTCTTTGACTTTATGCAAATCAAAATCATGCTAAGAGTTACATCTTCTGAGTCAGAAGCTTTGGATAAGGCAGCTCAATACTTGGGAAACAAGACAGCGCACATGTTTCTCAAGCCAGGGTAAATTTTTATCTATTTATATTCCAGTGGTGAGATGCTAATTTGCATAATGCAGGCCACTAAAATGCTTGCTTCTTACCTAGTCTGAGTTCTCCAAAGTTCCCACACCCAATCTTCTTGCCCACTCTGAAGTTGGGTCCCACCATAAGAACGCCAGAAGATGCTGACGAGCTTGGCCGAGAACCGTGCCCACTCCTTCCTGGCATTCCTTTCGTTGTCCGCTGCCTTTCATCCTTATCCCTATTAGGATGGTCCATGATCTTAGTGAAATACCTCTGCCAGCAAGCTGGCAGAAAGGAGGTGGCGTACACACTCTTCTCCTTAGAATAGAAATTTATATCCAAAAGAATCTGCGTTGGAGTTCAAGAGAGTCATGGAAACTCATGGAGTTCTTTTGGCACTGGATCCATTTTCCTAATGCATCTTGATAATGTACCAAAGGGTCAACTGTGCTCTTGAGAATTCAATAAAGGCAGGTTGCTTTTGGTTTCTTACCTGGGGAAAAGAAGAGATACATTAAATAAATATCATTATTTTAAAATACCAGGTGAGAAAGGTACAATGGGGCCAATGTCCAGAACTTTCCTGGCCTCAAGGAATTTAACAGCTATATGAAAACTTTTCTTCCATTTTCTTTAACACTTTCTGATAAAAAGCCCTGATGTCATGAAGAAATCTAAGTGCTGCCCAACAATCCACTGTTGCTACTTGTCCCATTCCTGGAAATGTCTCAGGTCAGGTTGGATGGGGCTTGGAGCAACCGGTCTACTGGAAAGTGTCCCTGGCTTTGGGGGGATCCAGTTGAGCTTTAAGATCCCTTCCAACCCAAACCAATAATTCCATGATTCCACTGGTGTGATCAGGACTGACACCAAATGCAGTAACCAAAGCCATTCCAACTACATCAGCACATCAGGGGGACACTGTGAGGAAACTGCAACTCACCTTTAAAGCCCCTGTGAACCACAGATTTGTTTTTTGTCACTTAATACATGTATCAAGTACTACAGAAAAGCCAGACATAAAATACAAGGGAGTCGATGAAAGGTGCTAAGAGAAGAAAATTTTGTAGCACTTAAATAAAATTCTCCTTGCATTTACCTCTTTTCAAGTTGATCTAGATTGTCTCAAATAACCTAAGTTGGAAGTGACCCACAAGCATCACTGAAGTCCAACTTTAAATCAACCTCAGATGTATTTTCTAATTCAAACTGCTGTCCTACAGAGATGACCAAAATGAAGAACCAAAGCACAATTAGTTATTTTTAAAAAGCTGACAACTCAGTCAAAAGGGGACAAAACATAGATGTTTCTCAACTCTTGCAGGCTAAATGGTTCTTCTGTGCTCAGGAACAAGACCAAAGGAGACTGGCAACAGCTGCAAGGACCCAAGAGGTCCTGCCTCACAAGGACAGTCCAGAGGTATCAGTATCTCCTCACTTCCCAAGAAATCAGCATGATAAAGGGAAAGGTTGCAGGATGTCTTGTCTGCACAGGTGTTACATCCAGAGATGGTATCAGGCACTCTTGGGGCGCAGCTCTTGAGCAAGAATTAGAATAAACACACATACCCCCCATATCCCAGGATATAAAGGTGCTGGATTGTAGCCCTACAGGAACACTGCTGCATTCAGATTTTCTAGATGTGAATAGAACAATTCCTGTATAACTTTACCAACAAGGTTTGTGTCCTACTTGCAATGCCTCCAAAGCAATCAGAGAAGTGCTCAATGAGACCACCCAACCAAGAGTCCTGTGGAAGGACACCCAGAAACACAGCCATGTAAATGTGGGCTCAGAAGTTACTTTACTCAGGCAACTGTCTCAATTCTCCTGCAGCAATACTTCTGTAGAGGGTTTAGCAAGAATTCCTTCTGTTCATTTTGCCACAAAATCATTAAGGTTGGAAAAGACCTCCAGGATGATCAAGTCCAACCATTAACCTGGCACTGGCCCATTCAATTATGATCTCTGGTCCATCAGAGCATGAAGCTAAGCTACCTGCTTCCAGTTATCCAAAAATAAAAGACAAGGATTATTACCCATCCACACAGAACAGAAGCATGAGCCCTTCTGAAATCTGACTATGCTTTCCCTGACCTCCAGCTGTGGAACACTTCTATTTCTGGAGACTTTTCATTTGACCTAAGGCACCTGGACAGAAGGCAGAAATTTCTCATGCTGGATCCACAAAATACAGGGAACTACACTTGGAAATCCCAGTTTTTGAGTATTTATGGAATCACAGAATCCCAGAATGGTTTGAGTTGGAAGGGCCCTTTAAAGCCCGTCTTATTTCATTTCACTCTCTGCCATGGGCAGGGACACCTTCCACTATCCAAGGGTGCTCCAACCCCCAGCAAGCCTGGCCTTGGACACTTCCAGGGATGCAGGGGCAGCCACAGCTGCTCTGGGCAACCTGTGCCAGGGCCTCACCACCCTCACAGGGAAGAACTTCTCCCTAATATCTGATCTAAATGCATCCTTTCAGCTTAAAGACTACTTGTCCCATCACTTCTTGCTCTTATAACAAGCCCCTTCTCAGCCTTCCTGTACATCAGTCCCCTCTGGGTACTGGAATTCTCCTTGTCACTTGGGACAGTTGTGGATCCCTGCAGAAAATGTCACACAGCATGTCTGCAGCATATCCAGGAGGTCTAACAATCACTGGGTCACCTGAGAACCTCCATGTCTCAGCCCCACCACCAGTTTGGTCATAAACCAAAGTGACAAGCTCCCAACATGCTCCCAAGCAATGTGTGAAACACCATTTGTGATTCAGCACCTCTGGCATAGACAAGAGAGCTGGAGATGATAATGTTCAAGAAATTATTTAGCATTACCAAGCTCTGCTCATCCCTGAAATTAATTCCAGATTTAATACTCAGAACTGAATATGGATAAGCAGGAAGCACCTATTACCGGTGAACTGGCTGAACTGGTTTTTCATCACAGACATCTCCACATACTCTCAGCTGCCATGCTTGGCACAGACACAGTAGAGTTGTGTTTGCCCTGTGAAACCAGTCAGCAGGAGCAGTGATGAGACTCTATCAGATATCAGAAAATGACTGGACCCCACCCCAGGCTGTCCCGGGAGGAGAGACCGGCTTTAAAACAAACAACATGAAGAAGAATCATCAGTGAAACTATGGAGTTTTACTGTTGAACTCAAACCAAACATGAGAATGACTTCTAGTAGTAGGTGGATTTACTCACAAAGGTCTTTCTGATAAAATTTGGGAAAAATCAGACTGAAGCATGGAAAGTTTTGGTCTATCTGTCTATTTGGTCTATCTCTGCTATGGCAAGAGAAGTAGACACAGAGCATTCCAGCCAAATGTTTCAATTCCAGTTAAAGCAATCATCTTCCATGCAAAACAACACAGGGATCTGGCACTTGGGGACACGGCTTAGTGCTGAGAGAATGGCTGGACGTAGTGATCTCACAGGACTTTTCTCACCTAAATGATTCCATGATGCTGGAGGGTTGGATCACTAAGATGAGCAGCATTTCTATGAGTAAAAACACCAGTAACACTTTGGAAAACACACTCAAACCCACCAAAGCCAGAGGAGAATTTTTTTCCCTTGGAGATCAAAGTTATTATTTTAATCAAGACTGAATAATTTATGACCAAGAACTACTTACAACCTCAGAAATGGAAACAGAAATCTCCAGCTAGAGTACAAACCCTGCCCAGTTTATACCTTGCTCAGCACATCTCAGATGGGACAAGCAACCCCATTATCCTCAGGCAAATTAAACACAAGTCCCACCACACATTTTCTGGCTCACAAAGTAAGATGTTAATGGTTATGGGCTCCTATGCCTCTGTCCTTCCCCCGCTCCCCATCTGGATCAGGTCTCCCTGGGGAGAAGGATGGAAAGGTCACGCCTGACAGTCCGCAAACACTAACCATCCTCTCTCAGCTAAAAGCCTCCTGCAAACAGGAATTCAGAGCAGCAACAGATAAGTGAACCAAGCTTCTGAGAAGCTGTTAATCACAGCCAAGATGAGGAGCAGAGCCCAGCTGTTAGCACACTGGCTCACACAAAAATCTTAGAAGATCACTACCACCTATTAAAAACGTAAGTAGTAAATATGGCATCAAATATGGCCTTTGAGGACCAGCAGAGCACTTGCCTTTGGAGAGGAAGTGGCAGAAGAATGAACACCAGCCTGTCAGTCACATTAATAGTTAAAGGCTGCTCAGAACACCAGGATGCCATGATTCAAACTTCTTTATAATGATTCCTTCCTACCTTTCCACCCACTCAGCAAGATTGCTCCTCAAAGTTACTTCCATTTGAATGGAGCTGCATAAAGATATTTCCTTAATGGTGAATCAGCCCAATTCCAGGACTGATTTCACTACAATACAGTTGGAGACACAGGAACAGTTATTTAATGAAAGACACAGGCTTGAAAGGAAATTACTTGCAGCACAGTAAGCTAAGTAAAAACAACAGCACTGTATCCTACAGGCTTCCAAACACTTAGACCCAAATCTATGTCACGACCTCTCCTCCATTGATAAACCCACAGCACTACAGCTAGAAACCAGCTTGCAGGTGGTGTTAAATCATGGAATGGTTTAGGTTATAAGGGACCTTAAAGCTCATCTTGTTCCACCCATGGTCGGGGACACCTTCCACTAGACCAGGTTGCTCCAAGCCTGGACTGGAACAACTCCAGGCAGCCCTGGAGGGCAACTGCTGTTTGTGTTGATATCAACAATCCAGTATAAAGGAGTGTTTAATAAATGGCGCAGAGACACTGCTCATAGCCACACAAATCTTCAGGGGAGCCCTTCAGATGTAGGAAAGGACATTGCAAACAAGAGGTTGGTGTACAGAAGCCAAAGCAATCCTTGTTCCCCCTTTTCAAAGGAAAAACTCACTTTCCTTGAACTCAAAACTTCTTCGACCTCCTTGAGTTATTCAGGAGACTCTTCCATGACAGGAATAAGTTTTGTCAAAGTCTTGGTTTGTGGCACAATTTCAGAAATCTGTCCAAACTGAAATAGTCACTGAACATCCCCTTCTTCAAATTCAAGCAAGCAGATCTGGTCCAGGTCTGTGTGTGCTTTTGATCCTGAAGGAGTCACTACATGCCAGAAATAAAACTGCAAATGCCTGGTGGATGAAGCCACACCCTAAAAAGCAAGAATTCAGCCTCAAAATTTCTTTTAAAATCTTTTAAGAAGAGATGTTCAAGAAAGCCCCATTTTGTGTTGGGATGGGTGAACTCACCCTGCTCTCTACAGACACAGGACCACAATTCCTCAAAGCAGTTCCAAGATCATTGCTTTAGGATAAGGCACATGGGTTTTCCAACTTCCACCCCATGTGCCTGTGAAAATATGTCTGGTAAGTCTCCTGAGGTGGAGAGCACTTTCCAGACAAGATCTCTACTTCCCACATGACTAGAAAATCCTCCAGGGCTCTCAACTGACATGTTATGAACACACAGATATGAGCTCACCAGCTTCCACCCTCACACTGTGTAAAACACAGAGCCTTCAGCAGCAGGAAACTTCGCTGGTTTTGCCACAGATTGGGACAAAGTGCTCACCCTCTGGAAAAGGGAGAGCAGCCAAGCTGCAGGTAAGGAAAAACATTTTGAAACCAGGACATACACGATATGTCCACTCACGTTTTTAACATCTACCAACTTGTTTTATGAGCTTACAACCCTAAGTTTAGAGAATCAAGCTGGCTTTGTATGGTCTGCCTCACTGTGTGCATTAATAGTTTCCAAGGCATCAGTGTTCTGCCTTTATTAAACTGCAATTAGGAAAGCCTCCATTCTCAGCTCTGTTCTCTTCTGCATGGACATACATCTCTACAGGTTTCACATTTCTTAAAGCATTCTCATCCCACTGCCTTTATCTCCCTGCTTTCATGACATTGCATTTCTTATCCTGCTTCTGCCCTTCCAACTGGCCACAAGAAAATTTTCTTGTGCAGCTATCCCTTTACTTACTCATGGCAAAGTCACCATTCTATTAATGAGAAAATAAGAGAGTTTTGAGATCAGCCCTGCTCCTGAGGAAACAAATGAACAGACTATCAAATATCCTATCTTAGAATCACAGAATCTGTAAGACTGGAAAGGTTCTCTAAGGTTATCAAGTCCAACCATTAACCAAGCACTGCCAAGGCCACCACGTACCCATGTCCCCAAGTGCCACATCCACACATCTTTTGAACACTTCCAGAGATTATGACTTCATCATGGCACTGGGCAGCCTGTTCCAATCTTTGACAACCCTTTCTAGGAAGAACTTTTCCCTAGTATTCAAATTGACCCTCATCTGGCACAGCTTGAGGCCGTTTCCTCTTGTCCTGTTGTTTGTTCCCTTGCAGAAGAGCCTGATCCCCCTGCCCGCTTCCCCAGCTGTACCCTCCTGTCAGGGAACTGTGGAGAGCCAGAAGGGGCCACTGAGCCTCCTTTTCTTCAGGCTGAGCCTCCCCACTTCCTTCAGCTGCTCCTGGTGCTCCAGCCCCATCCCTTCCCAGGATACCCTCCAATCTTTCTTGCTGTGAGAGGTCCAAAACTGACCCCAGGATTCCAGGTGTGGCCTCAGCAGTGCCCAATACAGGTGGTCAATCCTTACCCTGGTCCTGCTGGTCACACTGTTGCTGACACAAACCAGGACACTGCTGTTTTTTGGCCACCTGAGCACATCAGGGCTCATGTTGACCATTAGAGGTCCTTTCCCACCAGGCAGCCTCCCAGACACCAATTCCATGCCTTAAGTATTCTGCAGGGCTGTTGTGACTTAAGTGCTGGACCCAGCATTTGGCTCTATTGACCATCACACTGCTGGCCTTGTCCCATGGATCCAGCCTGTCCAGATCCTTCTGCAGAGCCTTCCTCCAGCAGATCCATTCTCTTGGTGTTACTTGGAAGAGGGCCCTGCTCTGGTGCTTGGTTGTTACCCAAGTCAAGAAAGGGAAGAGGGAAGGTCAAGTACTTTCCCCACTCAGACATGAGAAATATCTTTTTCGGGGTTTTTTTTGCCTTTTTGTCTCCCACTCAAGAGCTTTCTGGTTACTTCAAGGATCTTCCACTGGATGTACTCCAACTCCCTCCCTGTACCACAGCAGCACCTCTACACAGAGATCAGCATTTATCTGTGCTTCCCAACCAGCACTACACTGACCTGGGTTCAGTGTCCTCACTGTTATGCTAAACAACAGAAAAACTGAAAAAGTAGGTCAAAATTCTCTGTTGCAATTTACAGCTGGGAACAGCAGTGAAAAGCTGGCTGTCAGCTACAGCAAGCAGGTGCTCGTCAGGTCAGACACCCCTCACTTGGGAGATTCTTCCCAACCTTGGAGGCTACAGATGCCTTTTAAACATTATGAATTGTTTCTGTTCAATCAGTTGACCCAACAATTTAATCTTCAGCTTGTGCAGTTGGTTTTGTTCAGCGCCTCACAGGCAGAAAGTAAGGAGGCACACAAACAATATTTAAGTCTGTATTGCTGGGAAGGGAGAAGGATGGACAACTGTGGATCACTACGCTCATTCATTACTCATGAATGCCCAGGACTGTCAAGTTTGCATCCTCTGATTACAGTTTTACAAACAGGGATGAACCCAAACAAAGTCATGCCTTTCTTCTTCCAAGTGAAGTGAACTTCCAAGAGCTCTTTTGCTTGAAGACCTTGTGAACGTGCTAAAACACATTAATTGTATAATCCCCAACTAAATCCATTGGCAAGTTAATTTTCCAAGTGAGCTCAGTTGATTGCTTCTCTGAGAGTGATCCAAGCACCCATTTCTCTAAGTTCATTCCTGAACTTTTCTCCCAATCCCCTCTATGAAAGCTCAGCACAAAACCCAGGAATGTTTGGAAGGGAAAAACTAATTTAGTTGGAAATTCAGTTCTTCCACATGAGTAGAGTCAAAACAAAGCATAGGGCATTTTCCAGGGAAGCGGTTTGTGTGATGTGAGATCAATTCATCGACTTCTCTCCCTCAACTGAGTCCTAGCCAAACATGTGCCAGCAGCCAGGGATGCATATTCCTATAGATGTAAAAAGTACTAGAGACCATAATCTGTCAGAAAAGAAGGGTTAGTGCTGTCTAAGAGGAAGACTATGCTGGAACAGCTAAAGGAACAGTTGAATGCTGGAATAAAAGGAAAAAAAACCCTCATGAAACCTGAGTTCAACTTTTTTTTTAAAGACTGAGCAGTGAAAAAGCTGAAATGGAACTGCCTGATCAGCACTCCTGTATCTTCTGAGGCTTGAGCAAATGTCAGACACTCATCCCTCTGTAGAAATCTCATCTGAATGCCAACGTCTGGCTGTGAGCAGCACATCCCTGTGATCCACACAGGTGCTCAGTCCATACTTCCAACCAGCCCCAGGGCTGCATTCCCTGCATCCCAGGGGTCCTGCATCTTGCTGTCCCTGCCTGGAGGGGACTGCCACATGCACTTTTGGAATCTACCTCCTGACAGTACAGCAACTGACCCCAGCTTTACAGCTCAGTGTTTAGAATTACTAAGGTTGGAAAAGGCTGCCAAGATCATCAAGTCCAATCTTTGAATAACTTCGCAAAGAGCCTGGTGGTCAGGATACCATCTCTGCTCACAAAATGTGTGTAAGGTCACATAAGATCAGATTTCAGCACAAATGTGTATTTATGGGGATGCCACAGAGGGAATTAGGAAAAACCTGCCAGCAGCAAAAGCTCTACAACAGATCCTGCAGAAGTTCTCTTCTCTGATATCCAGGCATCATAAACTTGTAGGTTTGTTTTTCCTCTTAAAATACCAGATTGTTTAACAGCAAAAAGAGAGGTGCAGATGTCCCTACACCATCCCCTTCCTTCCAGACAACAAATTTGAAGAAGAAAAGGGCAAAGATGACTTCTAGACAACTATGTGCATCCATCATCAAGGAATAACCCACAGCACATGGATTCAGGTGCATCCATGGTGGTTGATGGATTAGTTTGCAGTTAATGGTATTCAAGTCCTAGGCAAGACCACCAAGGGAGCTTAGGCTCTGGAGCAGCTTTAGATCACTGGCAGCAACATCACTTTTACAGATTTATAGCCTAATTTAACACAGATGCACCTCAATCATCTACAAGTGTTTTATCTGTGCTCTGTCTGGCAAGGAAAAGCAGAGCAGAGGATAAATTGTGGACAGGCTCAGACAGCTTGAAAAGACTGGTGAACTTGGCAGCCAAACACAACTTCCCTCAGCCCCCAAAAAACCTTGGTAGTCTCCAAACCATGAAGTGCTTTTTGCTGCTTCAGAAAGGAATGCAAATATCAAGTTTAGAGCAAAGGTAGCTTTCACAGTGTGTGTGGGGTGGAAAAAAACCTCTCACCAGGAGAAAAGTCTTTGTGAAGTTGAGGAGATGGGTCAAAGAAAACTGAAGACATCTTGATAGCAAGGGTGGGTAGAAACTATGCTAATAGAACCCAGCTTGGCATAACAGGAAGCCCTGAGGTGCTGAGAACTTTTTGGCCCTGTCCCAAAGTGAATTCAGCACACAACTGGAAGGACACATTTGTGTTGAGTGCTATCCAGTATCCATAAAAAATGTCATAACAGAACAGCAGTGAGGTGGGATTTAGATTTTAATCCAACTTAAAAAAGCTCCAGGTCCCCAGGCTTGGTTTGTGGTTACCTGATGGGAACAGGTTGCCTCCTCTCTGTTCCACCAATACCTAAAGCACTTCCAAAAGCTGAGGACAAACAAGCAGAATGGTTTCTTTGTTGCCTCAGCTCAAAAAGACACCAAACTTCTGCTAAGTCTCATATCAGCTCCTAAAATCTTCAGACACCACTGTCCAGATTCGTGATCAGCCTGCTGGTGCTCAGTGTTTGTATCTGATGGCTCAGGAGACAGGAAAACATCTGGACTCTCGCAGCACTGAGGTCTAAACACGAGTGTAAGGGCTCTCTCAGTGTCCAAGTATCCACTACAGAGCAGCAAAGCCTTGGAGAAAATTCCACTTCCATGCAACAGGAATGAAATTATGAGGGTTTCAGAAAGGGATTTTCATGCAAGTACCTAACTCAATGAGGTGATTTAGTCAGCGAGTGCCAAATGCACCACAAATGGGGCATGATTCAGCCTGGCTCGGGTGTGTCCTGCAGGGATGAACAAAGTTTGTGTGACTCTAAGAGACTGTGCATCCATATCCTTCTGTGATTCCAAGTATGACCCCAGAGTAACTCAAGCAGCTGTTCTTCACCACCACACAACCTCATACGAAGAGAGGATGAAAAGATAAGAAAGGAACATGCCCAAGAACAGTGGAGTGGGTAGAAGTCTCAAGTATACTCTGTGCAGCTGAACTTTAAGACCTGGTATGGCAGGCAAAGCCCAAACACCACACAGAAAATGGGGAAGAGAACTCTGCCAAGCCTCTGTCACTCCATCCCACAGACTCTTGACAGTGCTCAACAGACTTCATTCGAGGTTGCTCATCACTAAGAACTCCTTGTAAGAGCTGAGTAATAAACTGGAAACACGGTGATGTAAGAGATGAAACAGCAGCACTTCTTTAAAAAATAGTAATGGTGATGCCAACAGGAGAGAGATGGAGTGTATTAACGGAAAACACAAGAAAACCTGATAGCCCATAGCTTCTTCCTTTTAATGCCTGAACTTCACCTTCTCTTTCTGTGACGATACTGCCTTTTCCAGCAGTGATGGAGAGAGGAGCAGGCCATGCTGCCTCTTCATATAATGAGACATTTGGCAGGAATTTGACTGACATCACCTACATATTTTTTTTGCAACTGAACCATGTCTTGAACAGGAAACTATATACCTGAGACCTACACAGGGAGAGAAATCTGCCCCAGCCTTTAATGGGCTGCTTTTTTGGAGGCAGACAGCGTTGACTAACCATTCACCTGCTGCTGAGGTTTAGAGCACAAGGGAGCTGGAAAGCTAAGAACCACAACCCCTAAGTAATAAATCCTGTTAATTTCGACTTAATAAAAAACAGTACTTTAGTCTAAGCAACCCAATGCTGTTGCCAGCACCCTGATTCCTTGCCACTTCTGTCACAGGAGAGGAAGGTTTTTATTGGGATAGATAATGTCCATTAAAAACTGCCAGAGTTTGAGATTTGAGGCACTGTTACACTCAAAGCCTGAAACCTTCTGCAGCAATTTGTCTCCTCTTCCAGTATGGGATTATAAAAACTCCATTATGTCAACACTGCAGCCCCAAAACAAGTTGTCCCATCCCAAAACCCACCTATCCCACAGGGCAGCATCCTCATGGCACAAAAAGAGTCATCATTTCCTTCCTCTCTGAGATGTAAGACTCCTTAAATCTCCCAGATCTCCCAAATCTGTGTTCTGGTGAAGCAGTTCAGCTGTCAGAAGGATCTGGATTACCTGTGCGACTGAAAGCTGCTAGGAATTACATCCAGACCAAGCAAAATGCCCACTGGAGAAGCACAACTCCCTTGCAGGCAGGCCAGAAGACATTCAGATCCTGTCTCTTGCCTTTTAAATTTTCATTTATTATAATTTATTTTTCTTTACTTCTTTACTTATTTCTAAATGAAGCAAAGGTCACTCTGTTTGCTGGCAGTTGAACTGCCTCCTCCCCAGTGCAAGGTCTAGCCTTGGTTACTAGTCTAATTCTGCGCTGGTGGCTACACCCACATAAACACCATCAGCTCAATAAAAATCTGCACTTCCTCAGTAGGGCAATTAGGCACCATAATCCCAAAATACACAGTCAGACAGTTGCATTTGTTCACAGAAAGTAAATGTTGGGGCCAAGTTCCTTTCTCAATCTGGTAAGGAAGTGGCCTGTGGCACTGCCCGCAGGAGGAAGCCAAGCAGGAGCCACCAACACTCTATGAGCAGCCACATGGCTTTAAAAAATGATAGTACTTGAAGGTTTGTGCTGTTGGTTGGTTTTCTGGTTTTTTCTTCCTCAAATTTGAAGCTGTCAGCTCCTTAAAAGTCTTCAGACATTGCATGGGTATTTTAGCTCCTTCTAGGTGTATTAGGAAGCACCATCCCACACCTATCATTTTTCTACCTGTGCTTTTACAGGTGCAGCTTCTTTGTAAAATAACACCAAGATGAGGTCCATGTGCTCCAGATGGAGCAGCACAAGTAGAGATGGAGTCTCTGCACTGGCATTCCTGTAAAGCCATCCTACACACCAGAACACATCTAGGTGGCATGTGCAGCACCAGAGATGGCAACAATAACACTCGGGTTTCTCACAGTGATAGCCTCAAGAAGTTTCAGACACGTCTTCTGCCAGTATGCATCTAACTCTCACATGGGCAGCACCCAGGTCATAAAATTTCCCCCCTCAAGCTCACATAAACGGGGCAAATTTAAATTTCTGAAGGATCAGCCTGGTTGAGACATCACCATCCCTTCCTGGCTCTTCTGAACACAGGCTGGCAAACAGGAGTGGCCAGGTACTACCTGCCTTTGCACTGGGTGATGGACAATGTGTCCAAGAGGATGTTAATGCCTACATTGCCTAAGGACATCTGCAATCCCCAAAATCCCTGCACACTGAGAAAAACACCATGGAATTGTGGTGAGGGTGGGTTAGGTTGGATATTAGGAAAAAATTCTTCTCTCAGAGAGTGGTCAGGCACTGAACAGGTGCCCCAGAGAATGGCCTTGGCCCCAAGGCTGCCACAGTTCAAGAAGCGTTTCGATAATGTTGTTAGGGACATGGGATTATTGGGGTGTCCTATGCAGGAACAGGTGCTGGACTTAATGATCCCTGTGGGTCCCTTCCAGCTCAGGATATTCCATAAACTATGGCTAAGTCACAAGCAATAACTTCAAAGTCATATCCAGCTTCCACGGCACATTTATTTTCATTATTAAGCCAAATATTTGGAAATGCTGCCATGTGAAGGTCACAGCAGTGGATTTAACTCATGTCAGCTTCTTCCATTGACACTGATAACCCTTTATGGGCATCTCAGCACTGTGTCACCACCTGATGCTTATCTGACAGGTCAATCAAAGGCACTTTAACAGTGAGTGAACACCTGAGCTCCCTTTCTGAGGTCACCTTGCTGTTTTGGTTACATCTATTGCAACTTGTGCCAGAGGAGCATTACCCCTGGAGCTACTCAATGCCCTAACCAACACACAGCCCATCCAGGAAGGGCAAGTGGCAGGAACAGGCAGCACTGACACAAACACTCAAGCTCACAGTGCATCCAATGGAGCCGTGTCAGCTCAAGGAAGCAGCCTGAAAACCAGCAGGGAAATAAGCTGAAGGGATGGTTCAGTTTCAGAGAGGTAATTTTACATGACAACTCTTCCTGCTTCTCTCCTTTCCCTCATGTTAAGGACTTTGCACAGTTCATGCCTGGCTCCAGTTTGCTCTAAACTCCAGACATGCTTATGTAAATATTGTGCCAAAACAAACAAATCTTCCACTCACTTGTGGTCCTGCAATCCATTAGGAAGGAAAGACAAGGCACACACCACTAAAACTATAAATACTTGCTAGTATGGACAAGAGTGAAGGCTTGAGCTTAACAAAAAAGAAGGATTTTGCTGCATTTCTCAAGGTATTAGATTTACTTGTTGACACTCCTGTTCCAGAAGTTTCTGTTTCCTGTGTTTATAGACTGGTTTGGGTTGGAAGCTCAGCTTGTTCCACTCACTGTCATGGGTTGGGACACTTCCCACTAGACCAGGTTGCTTCAAGCCTCATCCAGCCTGGCCTTAGACACTTCCAGGGATCCAGGGGCAGCCACAGCTGCTCTGGAAACCTGTACCAGGGTATCCCCATCCTCAGAGAGAAGTATTCCTTCCCAATATCCAATCTAACCCTGCCCTCTGGCAGTGGGAAGCCATTTTCCCCTTCTCCTGTCCCTCTAGGTCCTTGTTCAAAGTCCCTCTCCAGCTCTCGGAACCCCTTTAGGCACTGGAAGGGGCTCTGAGGTCTCCCTGAAGCCTTCTCCAGATGAACATTACCAGCTCTCCCAGCCTGGCTCCAGCCCTTGAACAATCTCAGTGGCCTTTTCTGGACTGGCTCTAGCAGCTCTATGTCCTTTCTTTGCTGGGATCCACGAACTGGAGTCAGCTCTGCAGGTGGAGTCTCACCTGAGCAGGGCAGAAGGGCAGAATCTGCCCCTCTCCTGCTGCCCAAGCTGGGGAATCACACAGGGCACTGGGACTGCCAGGGCTGTGTTCAATCCCTTTTCCACCCAGGCTGTGTTTGTGCTTGGGGTGGTCCTGGCCCAGGGGCAGGATATTGCACTTGGCCTTGAGTTCCATGAGTTTCCCACAGTCCCACCTCTCCAGGTCCTTCTGCATGCCATCTCTTCCCATCAGCCTGTTGACCACAACATAAAGTCGGCATCAATCTCACTTAACAAAGAATTCAAACACCCTGAATTTCTCCATCGCTATGATAAAGTCCTGGGAGACCTATCTAAACATATTCCCTCAGTGAGAAAAATAAGGAAGCACCAGTTCAGCTGTGCAGCATAACACAAAGGAATCCACATGGGAGTAGAGTCGCTCATCGCTGTCCACAGAAAAAGCTTCAGAACTTGGGCCTTATTAGATACTGGATCATCCAAAAACTGAAACACATTTCCTAAGACATCCTTGAATTTACTTACTCCAGCAGCAGAAACTATAAGAAGTGCGCGCACTAAAGGACCAAAATTGTGACATAGCAATTGTGATGCACTTTGATGCACTGAGATTAGAAAACACCTTATGGACTCCCTGGATTAGCAATGGGAGAAACTGAAGCCAGTGCCCTGCAAGAGAACACTGAACAAGGAGTGATGATCAGAGGAAGTTTCTGGAGCTGGAGGACAAAGCTGTTTATTCTACCTCTCACACTCATCTGGACTTCACAGAGACGCCACATAGGTACTCACAGATCTGTAGCCAAGGGAAGCACATCCTGATGATAACGTTCCTTTATCCTGCACTGCATGGCCCTGGACTAACCACAAGCAGTAACCTCACTGAGCAGAGACACAACACCTTTTCCCACCCTATTAGTTTTAAAATCATCACCTAAAACAAGACATGAGGAGTTCCCCATGCAGGACTTGCCTCCTAACCACGTGAGAAGTCAGTTGCTACAGAGCCTCTTTGCCCTCTGAGAGAGACCAACCTCCCATCTAAATCCTCCCCCACCACGAAATCTTTGCCTAAATACAGGCTGAGCTCTAAGAATCCTTTGCTGGAACCCTGCCTCCCTCAACCACAGATCCCCTTTAGGTGCTATCTTAAACTGTATTTCCAAGAGTAATTACTCCATTACAGCACCTGTTCCCCTCTCCCATGCCAACAACATGACCTTGAGAAAGCTGGAAAAACAATCCTAATTCTCCTGCCTACAAGGCAGCTCTTCCACAATAAAAGACAGCACCTCTTGATCGCATCTCTAGATGACAGCTTTATCAAACATTATCTTTTGTGGTTTGAAACCCTAAAATGGCTCTGTACCCAGCCACAAAATACCCTTTTGAATCACTACACGCGGAAGAAAATTCAGGCTATTTCTATCTGTCTTGTCAGTCAGATCATGAAAACAGGCAGGTGGCACAAGGGCATTTCAGATTATTTGTGAGAAACCAATGCCATTACAGTGCAGGAGTGATGGACAAGTACGAGCCAGCCAAGCCCCCAGGAGCACAGGAAGAGCACAATGTGGGAGTGAAGGACTTAAGGACTATCCCAAAACCTCGTATCATCGATGCAACGGTGCTGGACTGGTTTTCCACACATGACTGAACTCACCCTGCTCTGGGTGAGTCTGTGCAGCCTCTGTTCTCACAGCTCATAGAACAGTGACCCTACAGCTTAGGCCATGCAAGGTAGCTCATCCCTTCTTGAACCTGCGACCTTCAGAGCTTATTTGAGATCAACCACTATTCTTGTTCACAGAAGCAGCTCCATGTTCCCAAAGATGACATCACAGAAAAAGTGAAACTTGACAATTTCACCATGGCCAACTTAGACATCTGCATCAGAAAGGTCTTTTTAACCCATTTTCCAATTCCACTGATAGTTGAGACAACAAGAATTGGAAGAATGTTGTTTTGTCACAGAAACCACCCAGATTTGATTCTCATTCATCTGGAGAAAAAAGTTTATGTGAGAAGGAAACTGAGGGCCATCTGCCTCCTGGTACAAGAAATGTTAAAAATTACATCTCCAAGAACCTGAGGGCAACATTAAAATGGAAAACAAACTCTCAGCCATGGTGGTCTGGCCATCATATCCCTCCCAGGCTGCATCTCAGGACAAGGTGAAGCCACACATGGAAAAGGGAACAACCTACCTAAATATAATCAATCCCTGTTTGCGATGGACCACTGCTTGACCACATCCATAAAGTACCTGTCTGATGTCCTCAAGGGACCTGACTTCATTACCTGCACTCTCTGAAGTGATTTACAGCCCTGCAACCTCTGCTGCTGCTTGAGGAAGAGAAGATTACAACAACCATGCATTTGTCTGTAGAAATCACATCACCTGCCAGCTGGCCAGAAAGAAGGTTGGATAGTCCCTGTCTGCACAGGCCACATGTGCAAATGCTGCACAGCACAACCTGGGACCACTCACACCAAAGGACATCTGACAGGAAACAGGAGATGCCACTTTGAGGAGCCAAGCTCTTCTAGTGTCCCCTGAAACACTACCAGATACAGGTGAAGCCCAAGTATCCTCTGACATCTCTTACACACTTGCATGCTGAAAAAATGAAAGGATCAATATGATTTTATAGTCTTTTCCAGGGATTATACCCTGGATTACTGTGATAGGTGCATGACAGCAGTGGGGTCTGTTTGTTCTAAGGAAAGGTCAGTGGTACTGTATGATGATTTTCCCAATTCACATACATATACAAAAAAGCAGCTTATTCCTGATCTAGGCGGTGATCAGGTACAAAACTCAGCAATCAAACTTTAGTTTTCCTGGTAGTGGGTTTTTTTCTCCAGGAAAGTAATCAGTAAGACCAAGCCTCCAGCACAGCTCAAAACCAGCCTTCTTGGTTCTATTAACAACAGCACAGCCACAGACCTTGGGTGTGAGTCAAAGCTCCATATGTACAGCAATCCACATAGTCAAGGAATCATGGAATGGTTTGGGTGATAAGGGGTCTTAAAGGTCATCTTGTTACAACCCTCTGCCGTGGGCACGGATGCCACTCACTGTGACAGGTCCCTTCTAGATTTGATCTTAGTCTTAAAAGATAAAGACTCACAGGAAAGTGTTTTGCACTCAATCATCTGCAAGTGCTGAAGCTCAGAAAGGGGGGCTGAGGTGATGAGAAAAAGCTCCAAATCTTTATAATTGAAACTACTAAGTGTTTACACCTCTAGACTCATGACCCAAAGGAAGTGAGCAGCAAGGAAACCTTCCCAGATAAAAATTAGTTTATTCCAGCAAACCTTCTATTCAATCTACACATACTTCCTAGCAGCTGCCTTCAGGTGAACCCCCAAACGGCCCCACAGCATCCCACGGGCCTGAAACACTGCTTCTACAGCACAGAGCAGCTCAGGCTTCTCCAGCCCATTCCAGGGATGTAAGAGACCATGAGCAGAGTATTAGTAGTTCAGCAGCCAGGCTAAAGCAAGCTAAAAGCTGAAATTAGGCAAAGACAAGGAAACTCCAGCCCACTGGAATCTCCAAGCATTGGCCTCCATGGGTCAAGGTCACACCTCCCACGCTGCCAGGAGGGACAGAGCAGCTTCATGAGCACTGAGAGCCCCATACTGGCATGGTTACAATGAGGAAGGATAGAGTGGGAGACTTTAGGTGTCTTGTTGGGGCTGAGGGAATGACAGGTGAGAGGACATGGCTTCAATCTGTGCCAGGGGAGGTTCAGGTTAGACATCTGGAAGAATTTCTTCTCAGAAGGAGTTATACTGTATCAGAACGAGCTGCTCAGGGAGGTGGTGGAGTCACCATTGCTGGAGGTGTTCAAGAAATGACTGATGGTAGGACTTAGTGTTCTGTCCTAGTTCAAAAGGTCAAATGGTCAAAAGTTGGACTTGCTCTTAAAGGTCTTTTCCAGCCTAAATGATTCTTTAATTCTGGGATGAGATAATTCTGACTGAAGAGCTGAATAGCCCCCAGGTTACCAAACAGCCATGCCTGGTACACACACATCAGATGTATACCCCAGTTAACATCCAGCTATCCCAAAAGGCACCTCCTTTCCTAACTGTGCATTAAACACCCTCAAGTCTATCCTTTTTACCAGCTCTAGCACTTGTTTGACCTCTCAGTGAGTCAACTCCAGAACTGCAGGGCTTGCTGCCAGCTGAATCCCAGACTGGACTGGGTTGGAAGGAATCTTAAAGCTCACCCATTTCCATCCCCGTGGCATGGACAGGAACATCTTGCATCATCCCAAGGTTGCTCCAAGCCCCATCCTTGAGCACTTAGAGAGATGGAGCAGCCACGACTTCTCTGGGCAACCTGTGCTAGGGCCTCACCATCCTACTGAGAGGTGAAAGGAATCCTCAGAACCAGCACAAGGAAAGGCACAGGTAAGATGACACCATCCTTCTCAGTAGAAGCAGGTTGTTGCTGCATTAACTGGATAGAGAAGGAACTTGGGGACAATTGGACATTTATGATTCTTCTAACACCCCACAATAAACGCAGGAATTTAAGAAGTTATGCTTCCCCTGCCCTTTGGTAATTTTCAGTAGCTCTGTATAACAATACCAGAACATAAAGGCTGTCATTTGTGTTATGCTTAACACATTGGTTGTGTAAAGCAGCAACAGCTCTCCCTCAAACTGTAGTCACATCTTCCACCCTTCACAGGTTTCTGGAACACTAGGATATAGCACAGCCTCTCTCCACCATCCCATCAGAAGAAAACAGGACAGGAAATGTTGAATTTCAAAACTTAAAGACACAAGGGAATGCTAGTTCAGGCTGCTACTTCGAGTACCCATTGCACATCTTACTACAAGAAAAGGATTTGCAAGTTACTGCTGGCTTAAGTGGTACCAAAATTTTGTGGCAGACACCTAGAACTTCTCAAAAATCACCAAAACAAAGTCCCACACGTACCAAAATCCCTAATTTTGAAGACTGGAGCTTCCACACTGTGTCCTGAAGCATTTCCAGCACTGGAGAATTCTTATTTCCAGCAGAAACACCTTTAGCCTAAACCAGCAGGCACTTTTGGTCTCCAAAACCTTGAAACTATTTGCAGAGCTGAACTTCTCTACCCAATCCTTACTTCTCAGGAACAGAGCTATCACCAGTGCCCCCAGTTACACACCAGTAAATTTCCTCTTGAAGATCACCTGCCCAGTGCACACCTCCATGTCCAAACTGCACAAGAAACAGCACAATGGGAGCAAGATACCCTTGTGAGGAAAGGAAATGGCACAACTCTGGCTTGATTTGTGTGGTCTCTGCAGACTTGGACAAGAAAACAACAGACCCAAAAATCCAGGTTGCAAATAATTCACTCTCAGCAAACAACCCCTGTGCAATCTTCTCCCACACAAAGTGGTCCTGGATGGACAGGACAAACCCCCAGAACAGGGATGTTTCAGAGACAAGAGCTGCTGGGAACTTCTTGCAGTGACCACCAGGACCACTCTCCCCTACTGGGTCACTCTCTTCCACTAGCTGGAAAACTGAGGTAGGAGTTGGTTATCCATAAATAGGAAATACAGAAACAGGAAATACTCTAGCAAAGCACAAGGTTGATCACAGAAGACCTGTGGACAGCAGGATTCCCATGGTGGCATAGCCACCAAATAGAATTAATCCATACAGTGCTAATTGCCCAAGTAACACTAACTGTTGTAAGACAGCTTGATCCTATCCCCCTGCTCCCAATATCACATTTTTGGAAACACTAAAATCCATGGACAAGGCCTCATAGTATACCACAAAAATCAGGATCTGTCGTTGCTGGAATCAAACTCCAAGGCTTGCAGTGGGATTTTAGCAAGGAAATGGAAATCACATTGGCATACAATTGTTCCGCCTCCCTGTTCGCCTTCACACATTTCTCACAGGTCAATTTTAAAGAATTAAGCCTTGTTCAGCAAAACATCTGGTGGCTGTTGCTAGAGGAAACCGACTATCAGTTACATAAAAGCCAGACTGCATAAGCAAGGACAAGTGTTTTGCCAGTCTGTGAATCTCAAAACCTTACATGAAACCTCACATTTAATTTCTAGGTTAGAATACAATGAAGTCAACTCACATTACATGCATTACAAAATGCATGAAGATTTGAGTTCTCTAAGTTTATGAGGATATAATCGTGCTGTATTGGAATTAATTTTCTAGCTAGGAAATGTCCTAGAGATTTTCTACAAAACAGCACAGACAAACAAATTACAGGTTAAAAATGGACCATTTCAGCTTTAGGACTTTCAGGCTTAGCTCAAGACAGAACAAGTTCAAGAGTTAGAGAAGAGGGTTTTGGTCTTTGACTATTTGAGTCCATTTCTCTCATGCTCAATGGAAGAATATTTTCCCTTAATGCTGCAGATCACCTTTTCCTCAGGGTTTTTCAGTGTCTTGAGAACAACATCAACCAGCTGAGGCTGCACTGGGCTGATGAGGAGGAGTGATTTCGTGGGAGAATTTAAGAGGAGCTCTAATGTATCACTATGTATGTCCACCAGAAGATCAACCAGAAGCCTGCAAGATTTCAGATCTTTGATGGGGGCTCTCCAGCTCCTGAAGTCCCACAACTGGAAGGACAAAATTCCCAAGAATACCTCCAGCAGGCAGCTCCATTATATTGGAATTGCACTTCACATGATGTACCTTTCTACAAATAGATATTTCTGTTTTTTGAGGAACGCTTAAGCACGTAAATAATCAGAAGCCTGATGGATGACTAATGCAACTAGAAAGCTCCATATACATAAAGAAATTTAGGCTTCCCCACAGGACCAGGGCTGCTCTCAGGATGCAAGCAGGTACAGAGGAGGCACCTACAACCCTCACAGCTGCCTCCCCGGTTTTGGACATCAGCTTGAGACTGCAGATGCTGTTGCTCTTGTTCATTTATGCCATCCAGGGAAAAAAATTTGCACTTAAGGCCAAATTCCTCAAGCTGGATGTGGCTGACTGAGCACACTGAGGTCACTATGGCAGTGCCAAGAGCCAGCTCCTCACTCACATGGATAATGCCTGGTTCTGCAGCACAAATGTGGGAGGGAAGTATCTGGAATGGGAAGAAGTCAGGCCTGTGAACTTTGGGGATCCTGAGGAAGGGAACACACAGGTGAGGATGCACACAGACAAGTAATGGCACGAGGCAGAGTGCTGGCTCACAGTAGCACCTGTGGAAGTCATAGAATGGGAAAACCAGTACATCTTTAAATATTAAGTTAAAATATACAGAAAGATAGAAGGAGGCAGGAACAGGAAACAAGCTTCACCCAAGTGAAAAAGCATGCTACAAATGCAAACCTTGGGAAATAGGTATATTTGAGTCAAAAAGACTTCCCAAGATCCCACACATCTTACAGGCAGGACATAGAAAAACAAGCCAGTGACTTCAGTTCCGAAAGAAACCCTCCACAACATCACAATAGCAAAGCTTTAGACCGCAGGAACTTCTCTTTAAGAAAAAATCAATGTGAAAAAAGGTCCAGGCAGATGACACAGCCTCTGCTGGGCTCACAGAAGCTATTAAAGCACTGTACTGCACCACCATGAACTGCTCAAACTAAACACTTTTCAACAACTAATGATACTCCTACTACTGTCACCAAAAATAGACAAATTAGTTCTAGGGAATGAAGCTGCAAAAATAATTTGAGATACAATATCAAGCAAAATTGGAACCAGATTTCTCCTCCAGGCTGGAAGCTGCTGAGAGGATGACACTGTGGCCCATCCACTGCAACCCCCACGCCCCAACCTGAAATAACCAAAAGGCAAGAGCTCATGAAACTGTCTACACAGAAAGTTCTAAATCGAAATTACCATTTTAAAATAACTTGTTTTGTCACCCCATTTTGGCCAAAAATAGAAACAAAATTCCCAAAGGATGCTGCACAACTATGGCCCTAAACATCCCAATGACTTAATCAGGATCACTTAGTCTACAAAGAAAAAAATAAAAAGTTTGTCACTACATAAATCCTTTTCCAGAAGTCCAGAAAGGGAACTACTGCCAATTTCAGCCTTTATGTACACTCCAAAGATCCCTTGTGCCAAGCAGGGACTTTTGTACTCCCTAAAGGTCACTACCCTCACCAAACACTCACTGATTTATCTTCATAAAATCAAGGGATCTACCTCCACTGGAATCAGTCCAACACTCTCACCCACAAATACTATGCCACTGATTTCTGGAGAGGAAAATTTTCCTGACGACTTCAATTTTGAGTTTTCTGCTCATTCCATAGGTGAGCTGTTACAGAATAGGTAACCTGGCCCTTATTTTATTTGTCACACACATACATACACAGAACACAAGAACTCTGCTCTCAGTTCACCACAAAAGACTCTGGACTCTCCCTGCCTTTAATCCTGTCCAATTTCCTTGTTTGTCACTGACAAGCAACACTGCAGCTACCTACTTCTCAGCTCCACAAGCATCTTTCTAAAAATAATGCCAGGGAAAGAAAATCCGGGATGTAAGTTCCCAGATACGTGACTTCAGATGAAAAATGCTGACAAAACTGAGAGGAAAAAAAATCAAAATGGAAACAAGGAATAAGAACTGAACAACTTATACTTGGGTCTCTAAGCATCCTTCCATAGGCTCAGCAGATATTTCATTGATAGTCCAGATAAGATACCAGATTTTTAGTGTCTTACCTTATATAGAGAATCAAAGAATCCTAGAATGGTTTGGGTTGGATGGGACCTTAAAGATCAGATTGTTTATTGTTTTACCCCCTGCCATAAGCAGGAACGTCTTCCCCTAGACCAGGCTACTCCAAGCCATATCCTGGCCTTGGACACTTCTGGGGATGGGGCAGTCACAGATGCTCTGGACAGCCATGCCAGGGTCTCACCAACCTTCCCTTCTCCAGGCTGAACAGCCTCACTTCTCCTTGTTTCCATAAGGGAGGTGCCTCTTATCAAATACAGGTGACTTTGGGTTTTTCGGGAAGGAACATTTGAGTTCCAAGCTAAGACACAACAGAATATCAAAGGTATGTGGCACTCACCACACGATGTGTAACTCACTTCTTAGGGCAGCAAGTGCTGGGGCACGGGAACAGCAGAGCAGCCAGGCACTCATATCCGTACTGAACCTGGTAAGGAAGAAAGTACATTTTAGGAAGTCTCAGTGCAACACTTCACACCAGTGACTTCCAATCTTACTGTATGTATTCTGCTTTAAAACAAAAAAGGCATTGTTTGGTTTTAGCTGGATAAGGCGGTTTCCAGGTACTGGGGATGAAACGGAACCAAACCCTACTGTTCATAGGAAAATCATTCTCCTTACCCTATGTCAGTGCAAACTCACAGTTTTCTATGCAATAAATAATGTAAACTTAAGTTCAGAAGACAGTGTTTTCTTAAAAAATAGGTATTTCTGTCTCTTCAGTAACTGGAGGTTTTGTTTCTAATAAACTGTGTTTCCCCTCCTTGGGAAACAAGCTCCCAACCTGAACACCCTTGACTCAGTATTCCTGGTCTGGGTCCATCTCCTGCCATGCTCCAGGCACTTCAGTCAGAACAAGGGGGTTTTTTTTATTTGTTTGTGACTTTCTTCCTTAAAAAAACACCCTCCAGAGCACAAGGTCCAAACGGCAATTTCTGAGAGGGAGTGGACTCTAAGACAGGTGTGGAAATCAAACTCAAATGAAAGTATTTCTGGGTAACTCTGCCCAGAGCAACCAGAGACAGCCTGTTCTGTTCTGCACTCAAAACTTGGGCATGTAATGTCCTTTGGAAGAAAACACATGGATAGTTCTAACAAAAATGAAAATTTTAAAAAGCAACTAAGTTCTGAGAAGCTCTGACTGTCATCTAAAGAAGATTCTTCTGAAAAACCATGGGAGACTCCCTTATACAGGCTACAAGTAACCAGCTCCCAAATGGGTATTTCAGGCTAAGTTGGCACTTTATCCTTATTTTTCCAACAGTTACAGCAAGGCAACACAAAGGTCCATACTAGTATCTTAAACCAGAGGGTGTTTTTGCTTTCTCCAACATGAAGTACAAGACAGACTGAAGTCACTGTGTGTGAGTTGCTGAGTGACACCACTTTGACTGAAGCATGTGGGAATTTTATGTCCACCTCTGCCCTGTCCTTTCAGGAGCTTGTGGACAGTCCAGTCCAAGTCACATCCATGCTCTTCTGATGTTGTTCATGGTTTTTGTCCTTGAGAAGCTTGGGGGATTGCTCAGTGGGGCTGTAGCAGACTTTGAAAGTCCTCATGAGCTCCCAACAGCTATCATTAATTAATCCTCCTGTGTAGTTATCCAGCACCAGCTTCGGAATGAAGCCAACCACCAGTGTGAGGAACACACCCCACTACTCCAGTGTACAAGCAGTGACACTCATTCCTCTCAAATGAAAAGGCATTAGGGAGCTGAATGTAGACCTCAATATAAAAATTACTGTGAAGCATTTAAGGTCAACTTTTGTTCTACTCGATACTAAAGTAATTTCAAGTTATTTGACCAGGTCAGAGGCTGCAGCAGGAAGAACCAGTCAAACTTGTACCAAACCAAGACCTAAAAGAAAGGGAAAACACAAGCACCTATTCACAGGAAAACAGGGATTGCAGCTTTATTTAGTCACTCGTCATCCACTCCTGGGCAAAAAATTGGAGCATCCCATTTACATGACAGTCCACATATTTAAATGCTGAACATCCATTCAGCTCTGCTCTCTTGCTACTTGGAATATGCCCTACTTAAACTTAGAAAGAAAACCAAAAGCTGTGCATAAAAATTCCAGATAGGTTCACTGGCCAGAAACGTAGTTTCCTTACACCAATCCCAATGTTTGGTGGTGACTCCAAACAAGGAAGCAAACCAGAAGACTATTTATAATACACTCAATGGTACAATGATTCACTTTATAAAGGTAAATAAATCATCTCATGCCATCCTAAGGTTCAGGTTTGAACCAGGAGTTACGCATTATTCATGTTCTGCTCAAAGGACAATACAACCAGCATGTTACAGAGGATGGATCAAAGTGCAACATGGGAAAATGCCCGCACTGGTCAGACTCTGCTACTTCCTACTGGCAAGGCCAAGTGACAAAACCCATCCCCACCTCATTCAAGACCGTTTTTAACAGAGTTTTTGACCTGAAGCACAGCAAATATGACTCCCATGCTCACACATGTGACTCCAGTGTCCTGAGAGAACTCAAGGTTCAAAATGCAGTGCTTGTTCTCTGTCCTTTCCCTGGTCATACACCAAGAAATCCTGCCCATGTTAAATGTGGCCAGGAAGCCAGGAAGCGCGGCACGGAGCAGAAAGGCACCTCTGGCAGCAGCAGAAAGCAATGGTTAGCAAGTGAGAATATGAGGATGGCCAGTTATTAGAGCACCAGCTTATCATAGTAACAAGCTCCAGCCTCTCCCTTTCCATCCAGCCTTGATGCCCAAAGCCTGACATTATGGAGAATCCAGGGACCACGTTCCTGGGTGAAGGGAAGAATAAAGCAGAATGAAGAATGATAATGAAAGAAGTCTGAAACTATGACTAGCAAGTGGGACCCTTTCTAGGCTTTGACAAATAATTAACTCTTTTTGGACTTAATTAGCATCTTCAGATACTGAGCCCATTTCCTGTGACATGTCCTAGCATGGATGGCTCCAGCGAGGCCTTAGGCCTGGGGCTGAACAGGCCTTGATGTTTTACAACCATGCAGGAGTGGCGCAGCACCCTTCCATGAGGATGCTCTGCTTTGTACCAGACACTTCAGCAAGAAGAGTTACTTATTTTCCAGAGTGTCAAAGGCAGGAGGACATGAAGCATTCAGGGGTGTGGAGTTGGGCACAGGTCCCACACACCCTGTACTCAGGACAAGCCCCTCTACATCAGTCAACAGAATCACAGCAAAGCTGTCTCTTCCCAGCACACAGCCAACAAGCAGCATGTTGGTCAGCCCTCAAAGGCCACTTTAGGAAGTTCTTTACTTCTTCCAGGTGAGGCACTGGAACAGAGAGACTGTGGACTCTCCATCCCTGCAAGTATTCAAGACCAGGTTGGACAGGGCTCTGGTCTAGTGGAAGGTATCCCTGCCCATGGTGGGGGTCAGCACAAGATGAGATTTGAGGGCCCATTCAACCTAAACCATTATCTGAATATCACAGGATAACAGAAACATCAGCACACTGGCTGGAGAAGCCACAAAGACCCCCGAAAACTCTTCAAGCTGTCAGTGTGAGAGAAGAGGGCTCCACCAGAAGCTTTAAGCCTTGCTGGTAGTTTTCCACATTACTTTTCAAAGCAAGGAGAGGATGAGAAGTTTGTTTCTGTTTCAGAGTAAGAACTAACGTCCTTTAAGGCATCGTGTGAAAAGCTACTACTTGCTAGCTAGAGTACACAACCAGGTCTTTCATGTCCTCCAGGGGCCAGGGAAATACTTGCCAGCCTGAACCAGGAGGTGTAACTTCTATGGCATAGCGCTTTCAAGGTGAGGATACAGCACAGCCACTTTTTGGTTCCCCAAGGAGGACATGACTTCTGCTACAGCAGGGAAGGTGAGTCTACAAATCCACTTCTCCGCGGTTCTCTCAGGAAGCTGGTACAGGGACAGTTTTTGGATCTTTTGTACTTCAGCTCATTATTATTTTATCAGCAGTTAACAGCACAAAACTCTTGAGTAACACTTTGAAAAAGCTTCTCATTTTTTGGCTTGAGGTATTTGTACTCTTCCCAAACTAAAGCACTACAACAATATTCAAATTCCAACCTAAGTGACACTGCCCTACTCCAAAGTGTTCACATCGTTGAGCACGGCAGAAAAGGTGCAACAGCTCCCACCAGCATTAGATGATGGAACACAACCTCAAGAGCCAACATGATGACTTGTGTTAAGCTCAGACAACGAGAACCACAGCTTAGCAGTGCCCAAGATACGCAATTCTCTGGAAATACGATGTGTAATCCTCCAGAAACAAGTGACTTATCTGAAAAGCAACCCATCAGTCCTGGATCAGTGGGGGTTCACATGAGCAGGCTCTCAATCAAAGCATTCCATATCCATATAGAAAAATACACGGTCTCTGGTGTGTGGTGAAGCACCTTCAGGACACCTCAACTCCACCAGAGAGCTTCAGCACAAACCTTTAAATAAATGAAGCTGAAGCTGTGTCAGGGTACAGTTAGGTTGGATATTAGGAAAAGGTTCTTCCCCCAGAGGGTGGTCAGGCACCAAACAGGCTCTGCAGGGAATGTTCACAGCCCCGAGGCTGCCAGATCTCAAGGGGCTTTTGGACAACACTCTCAGGCATAGGATGGGATTGCTGGGGTGTCTGTGCAGCACCAGGAGTTGGATTTGATTTCCAATTCAGAGGTAAAACACCTCGTGTCACATCCTCCAAGAGCCAAAGAGGTGAACTAAAGAATAGGGCACAGATAGCTTGACCTCCAGTTTGGAACAGCACCCATGCACCCATGTTTAGGAAGGGAAGGGAAGGAAGAGAATAAGAATACTATCCATTTTTCCATGTCCGGTGGTTTGTATTTCTGGGCCTCCCCAAGCCAGTTTGGGCATCTGAGTGTTCTGAGTGTAACTGCCAGGATTGTCCTGTGCAAGGTGAGGAGCTGGACTTCGTTGATCCTTGTGGGTCCCTTCCAACTTAGGCCATTCTACAGTTCTGTCAAGAACACTCAGTGAAGCCTCTTCACGAGCGTGTCCAGTTCTTTGCCAGACTCACACAAAGTTTTTGTGGTTACCTGACAACATCTGAACCCATCTCCTGTCAGCTCCGTTTAATCCTCTCTGGACCTCATGTCCTCCCACATGCACCCCTGATGGTTTTGTGACCTGACATACTCCTGCTGACCCTTCAATGTCAGACAGGTCTAAATAACCACTTCTTGGCAGAAGAGGAAGAGAGATCAACTTTGACTCAATAAACAGCATTTTGCTATGAATAAATCAGCGACATTACCTGCTGATTATCTGTAGATATCAAAACCAGTAGAGCAGCAGTGAAACAGAAAGGACCTCAATGACACATTAAGGTTGTCTGCCATCAAAACATGGAATGTAGTAGGGTCAAAAGGGGAAAAGTCATAAGTTGTTGAGTAGATTTTGCTGCCTTTTTGCCAAAACCAAGCATATTCAATGCCTGAGGAAGAGCAGAAAGATGAATGCCTTCATGACTGCACTTGAAGCAAAGCTCCTGCCTGGACTCAATAATTTGCAAATTCCTCCCTGAATACACCCCAGAGCTGGTATCTATGTTCATTCTGCTCACAGCTGAAGAAAAAGACAGTCAGTCTTTATCCCACACTGTACCTGGGTACTGCTCAGAACAGCCTTTATCCTCTCACACTAAGGTAAAAAAAATAAAATTATACAAATCTGTGGCTTACAAAACCCATTTGACATCTCTCTCCCAATTCCTTTAACTCATGAGTAGCCTGCATGCCTCCAACACAGCAAGGGAATGCTGCAAACAGGTCTAGATCTCAATTCTGTATTTACACAAGGAAAGTAGCAAATATTTTTGAGTTACCTAATGCCATACCCAATGCAATCCCAGCATGCTTTATTAACAGCAAAATACTGAAGGCTTGAAAACTGATGCCAACCATCTTTGTGATGAACAGGAACAGAACAGTGCCTCAAATAATATAAGAATAAAAAATTTAGAGGAAACATTAAGGTAACTTTAGGTAGAGTCTACTTACAACACAGGAACACCATGGAATTAAGATTCTTAAAATCCTTTGACTCATCAGGAACAGAGGCCTGCTTATTCTAAATTAAATTTCATGACTGTACCTGAGGTATTCCCAGCATGGAGCTTCACTCTGTGCTTCCAGCAGCAATCATTACACATGATGTGGTTTGGTGACACCTCAGCCTGGGAGCAGAGAGATGTGACAGCTCAGCTGAGGACGCTCATGAAGAGAACTCTAATTTATCCTTTCAACGTGAGCCTCTGCTCCCAAACCCTGACCTCTCTGGTACAGCTTCCAGAGCCTGAAACTCAAACAGGGAAAGCCCACCCAAGGAGTATTTCACTTTTCACTTTGAGATGATTTAACCTTTTCCCCTGCAGCAGCTGCAGATACTGTTCAAGGAACAGTAGTCTGGACGAAAGAGTGTGTGGCTCAGGGAAAAACAAGCACGTATCTTAATATGAAACATCTGCTTTTTACTCTTTTTTATTGCAAAGAAAATGAGTTTTTCCCTTTTGGCTTCTCCTGTAGCTAGAGCAGAGGGCACCCCACAACGGCACCCAGTAAGGGCCTGGGTACCCTGAGTTCAGGAGAAGGGTGGAAACAGACCATCCACCTTGACTAAACGTTGAGCTATGAAAAATGTTTAATAGTGGGATTTTGAACTCTCATTATCTTATGGAAAAAGGCTTTGAGGAAGACTTTGATCACAATCTGCCCAAAGTGCCTCTACACAGCACTCACTCGCCTTATATCCCCCTCTGAAGCACACAGTATGTAGCTCACACACTCTATTACCATTATCACATTGCACTTTGCTCATATTTTGTATTACTATTATTTTCTTCTTCTCCAAGGATCCCTTTATGGGTTACATGAATCACACAGTTAATATCCTTCTAGCATCTGCACAATAAATGTTGCCACTCTCAGTGCCTCTGGAAAGAGGGATAAAGCCCTCCTAAGTTTAAAGTCCTACTAAAGTCCTACTGTCAGACATGGCTGAGTTCACACTCCAGATGTCAATCTCAGCCTGGACCATCATGCAGTAATACTTTATATATTTTTTTTTAATAAAAAAAAAAATTTTAATCCCATCTAGTCTAAGGAGTTTTCTTGCAAGATCCTTTTGATTCACATCTGAAGATGAGTTGCTTCAGTTCTTCGCATTCTTTTCAAGAAATGATAACAGAGCTGTTGGTTACTTGCTGCTCCCAACCTGCACAGCAACAATGATTTGCTCCACATTCCCCGCTTACTACATGGGTTTACTCAATCATTAACAGATTCTTGATTTGGTGCTCTTTCAAACAGCCAGCTCAGATCATACCCCTCTTGAGATCTAAGCACAAGCCAGTAACCCAAATGCAAATATTTAAGATCCTTTTTCCTTACTTGAGAGATTCAGAAAGCTCATCACATGCTCAGGTGACACTATGGCTCTCCAAAGAGAGGGAGAGACACTAAATTAAGCTGAGTAGTCTCCATTCCTCAGGGTCTCTGCTGCTGTTCCTCAAGTTTTCAGAGACCTCAGGTTTTTTGCTACTTTTGGTGCTCCCTCCTGGTTCTTCTCCATGTGTGAACCCCACAACAGTTCACATATGCCCCAAAAGTTGGGAAGTTGCCTGCAGCCTAGGATGAAACAGCATCTCTGAAGAAAAACCCACACATGTTCTCTGTAACATGGAGTAACCAAAGAGCTGCAGGAACCCCTCGTGGTTTCTCCCCTTATCAGACCCACTGCTGAGCAAGTCTAATTCATTATAGTTACAAGAGAAAACCAACCCAATAATACCTGGAGAGCTCTGTGCCAGGTTAGAAACTCAGGGCAGTTCAGGAACAGGTTAGACGAGCAGGATATGGGAAAGGTAGGACAAAAATCTCCCCTTTTGGGCACAGCAGCCCTTTTGTTACCTCTGCAGAGGTAACGAAAAAGACTTCAAGCTGCGACCATTTCTCAGTAGGATGTTTCAATCACAGGGAAAGTATTGAAACACCAAGTTTCATGTTTTGGTATGAAACTACATTAATGGCTTCTCATCCATGGTTAAAATTACTAGTTTAATAGGTCAATGTCTGAATAAACTAGATTTTTAGCAGGCACAGATTAGGAAGCTAAAAAAGTAACCCACAATTGGTCAGCTATGCCATGAACACGAGGGAAACAGCCCCAGGGACATATTGGAATCACCTCTCTATATATATTTATATATATATACACACACACATTGCATGTAATTAGTAAGACACAGAGTAGGACATTAAATTGTGCTGCTACACTCTTGGTTGTCTCTGCCCCATTCTGGGCTATCAGATGACTGCCAGCCCAGCTGCCTGCTGGATCCCACACGGGGAAAACTGAAGAGAGGCATTACAATCACCTCCTCCCAAATGTTTCTGCATAGAAAGGTGGAATTTCAATATTTTTTCCCTTTTAAAGGGATCAAGAATTTTATGTTCAATTCCTTTTTTTCATCCCTAATTTCTAATTTTATTTCCCTCCTTTCCATATCTACCTATTCCCCCCAGAATGCTTTTACTCATAAGCCTCAGTACACTGTACAGCAAATCTCCTTTGAACAGCATGCATGGGAGGCCTGTAGATATGGACAGGATCCTGGAAACAGCTGGAGATTTCCCCTCCTGTAATCCCGAAGGCATCCTCCAGAGCTCTTCAGAAGTACCACCTCCTCATGCTGCCCTAGGACTCTGGAAAGGCAGGAGGTTCATAAAGGTGGAATTAGTATGAGAATACTTGTGTCAGTTCTGCCCACGACAACTGAGGATGGTCCAGGGAGCAGCAAACTTCTGCAGTCTGCTCCAGGGTCTGCCACGGCTGGATTACAGATGCTGGTGTGGACACAACTGTCCAGTCCTACCAGCATTCATTTTATGGACATGCCTAGGTTTGCCTAATCACTTTTTTTGTTTGTCCAACTTCCTAAACCAAGAGTTTCTACACAGCTCCAGAACACTTTGTTGCCTGTTTTTTAAAGAAATCCTCCCAGTCCCAAGAGTCTCAGGCATTCAGATTGCCCAGGACAGGCAGCTTCTCATCCACCTTCAACTCTACTTTCCAACCCTGGCGAAGATGCACAACACAATAGGAGTAGTCACATGCTCACCCACTGCAATTCACTCAGTGTATTACTCAACTACCCTAATCCTTAATCAGATTAATATCTGAGCCTTCTAAAAAATAAAACAACGTGTACTACCTGTAGCAAGCAAGAAACCAGTGCATCAACAACAACCGAGTCAATGCCAGACGGATGAACCCCAATGGCTCCAAGCCATGCCCATGCCAATCAAAAGGGTTTTTCCTACTCACCTGCAAAAGAGTTTGTTTCACAAGAAAAAATGCACATCACCCACTGTGCTCCTGAACAGCATGGCAGACACCCAAAAATCCTATTCAGCTTCCCAGCAACTTTTTCCACTCATCTGACAGCATGCTGCCAACTTCAGGGGAGTCTGGCATTTTTGGAGGAGGGCAGAACAGCTCCAGAAGTACTCTGAGTACTCCTGAGTACACATTGAAGGTGTCTTCCTCATTATGCTTGTAGGTTGAATTATGCATTTAATTAGAAACAACTTCAACAAGAAGTTGCTGAAGTTTAACATGGAGGATAAGTCTCACTTCACACAAGGAGGCAAACCCAAGCAAGGAAGCACATGCCAGAACTGGTCACCTCTGTGCACCACCTCACACATACTACAAACTTCTCCCAAAAGCTGAGGTGCTGTTTTGCACAGGTAAGCTTCATGTTATCTTGAAGGCAAACATTACATTTCCCACAGTTTGGAAATTGCATCGTATGAAGTTGCTTTGATTCAACTTCTGCTTTCAAGCCCTCATCTTCAGTGTAGCTGTCAATTAGAAATGTTTGTTACCAAGTAATCTACTCTACACACCACATTGCGTCTGTCTCCTTTGAAGCCTTAATACCCATTGGTGAGCATGGCTTTGTACCAGTAGATCACTTGCACTGCATTCAGATCCAGAGTTAATTCCTGGCAACAGCCACACTGGAAGTATTGGCCAATGACAAACAGAAAAAGCTGTTTGGCATCATTGAGCCTCAATGCTCTGACCACCACACAAAAACAGGGTTTACATGTTGTGTTGAGAGAGATACAAGTAGAAAGTCCTTACAGCACAAGGTCATACCAAGCTTGTTGGAAGACTAAATTTAGCCACCTGTGCCTGAGGCGAGTCTGTTAGTTACGGGAAGCTCAGATACTCAGGGTTGGTTTACTCAAATGTCCAAACTACTACATTCAGAGTCAGCAGGAGGAGCTCAAAAAGATGTAACAGATGGGGTTTCAGCACTAATATATTTTAGAACACCCCATTAGCAAGTACATTTCCTCCTCTACCTCACACTACAGTTCTAACAGCTACACAAAAGCAGATAGGCAAGAACTCAGGGATTATTCCAAGCTTTTGTAAACGTTAGCAGAGGTTGAATGAACAGTTTACCAAAAAGTATCTCAGGCAACAGTTTTGTCAAGTATTTAATAATTTTCCAAGCCAAAGAGGCAGGGGTGACCTCAGATTCTTCAACTGTGTTAGGTCTTTGGATCATTATCAGCCACAAGCCCACAGAAGGACCACAGCATTCAACTGAAGTTTGACGTCCAGGATCACTGCAAGAATCTACCCATTAGAAAAAATAAGTTAAAGAATCTGGTTTCAAGACACCACAGTGGAATTTCTGAACTATCTGCCTCAGCCCTACAGGCCTTCAGAGATGCTCAAGAACCTATTTTGATGCCAGAAACTCAAATAGGAGCATTAGCTCAAGCACGCAAAGCCAGGATTATTAAGATGACCGCACCAAGTCCAACCAGGCACAAGATTTCTCGCATTAGATGTCAAGTGTATCTGGTCCAAAAGGCATCTGGAAGTCACGCTCCATCCCTTAATGCCTCTGCAAACAGATGGTGCCACAGAAGGATATATGAACATCCAATAGTCACCCTGCACATCACTGCTCCTACCAACCTGTCTCCCTGCAGCAGAAGGATACCATGACCCCCAGGTCCCCCAGCCAAAACCTGAAGCTATCATCACAGCAGCCAAGTTTCCCCCAAACCCTTGTCTTTGATTACATTCTCTCCTTAAAGTCAAAGCACCAGGAAGAACAGAACAAGTGGTTCCAAAATATCCTGTTCTCAGTTGTGGATCTTGACAGGCAAAGGCATTCTGGCATGCCCACTAAATCCTTAGAAGGAATAAAAACCACCAAGTACCAGTGCTGTACCCAGCAAATCCACACAAAACCAAAGAGCTGTGAATTATGTTGGAACCTAAATACCAGTCCTGGATTAATCACAGAACACCAGGGATCTGAGCAGAGATATTCCCTCAGAGATGCAAAGTACAGCCCAGCAATGATTTACCACACTGGCATTGCAGCTATTAAAGTCAAACTGAAGCCTCAGTGCTGCCAACATTGCACAGAACCAGCCAAAACCTTTCCAAAGAAAGGACAGCTGGGAAGCAGTATCAGATGCCAAAGTGGCTAGAGGCCTGATGTCGGCTGCAGGATGATAATTTGGAGAACCTGAGGGCCTCCAAAGCATTCAACCCAGCACTGAAGGCAAGCCAGCTGAGGTAGGCCGTGGATAGAAAAATGAGAAAGCAACCAGGAAGTGAAAGTTATTCAGGCTGGGGAAGAATCATAAAATCATAGACTGATTTGGGTTGGAATGGACATTAAAGACCACCTTGTTCCACCTCCTGCAATGAGCAGGGACACCTTCCACTAGACTAGGTTGCTCCAAGCCCCATCCAACATGGCCTTGAAC